>NW_023416292.1:26139976-26619976 GCF_014176215.1 Rousettus aegyptiacus | reverse complement strand
GGGGTGACTCACTTCCTTTTGGAAAAAGCCCTCGAAGACAGCACAGATCCCCTTTCCCTGCAGGGAGTGCCCTGTCCGAACCATCTGCAGAGTGGCTGGAACCATCGGGCCACACCCACGTGGTCTCACAGCTGAGTCACAGGCCTCCACTGGGAGAACCCCAGCCCTTTGTGCTGACCGCGCCCTGCCTAATGCTCCCAGCTCCCCGCAGAGGGAAGGGGGGTGGGCTTAACGCGGTCCAGGCTGGCCTGGCGGCCCCCGCCCAACGCAGCGAGGCCGCACAGTGCAGTATTGAGGGCCGGAGGACGCGCCGTTCTTTCGGCCAAGTTCAAGTCGTGCCCAGGTGCCCAGCATCGTCTGTCTTTGGCTGCCGTCTCGTTGCAGCGGCCCAGATTAATCTGGGCTGGAAGGTCTTGGATCAAGCCCGCGTCCCCTACTCTTTACTCTTTGTAGTTCCACTCGTTTAAGGCAGCGAGCAGGGAACTGTTTCAGTAGAAAAATCGCTCTACATAGTTCTGCCCCCTCCCCGCGCCCCCAAACTGCAGCATAAAGAAATCAAACGGACCGCCCTCCCTGCACCCGCATGGGGCAGACAACGGGAAGCCCGACCTGAGCATCCGGGCGAGGGGCTAAGGGGTCCTCTGGGAACGGTGCCTGCCCCGCCCGCCCGGACGCCCCCGACCCGCGCCGCGCAGCCTGGGCCGGGCGCTGGGGGGCGGCCCCCGACATCTGGTCTGGGCGGAGCTCAGCCTGCAGCGGCGCCCACAAAGCCTGCGCCGGGACAGGGGGCCCGAAGCGGGCGGCGCTTCCCTGGGGAGGCGAGTCGGGAAGGAGGCAGGTGGGGGTACGGGAAGGTCCCCGGAAAGGGAGGCGAAAGCAGACTCCGGGGCACCCGCCCCGCGGCCCGCAGTGAAGGTCGGGCGCCCGCTCCGGGCGCGAGCATCTGGGGTGGGGGTGGGGGGTCGCCTCGCCTGGGTGTGGCCCAGAGCGCGGACGCCCCCAGCCGCCCCCGCCCCGCGCCCCCGGCGCCGGGACGCCCCGCGAAGCCAGGCCGGCGGGTCAGAGCCCGGTGCGGGGGTCCCCGGGCGCGGGCCCGGGGCCCGGGCGGCCCAGGGGCGGGGCGGAGCTCACCTCGGCGGGTCGCTCGGCTGGGTCGCTCGGCTGGGTCGCTCGCTGGCTGGGTCGCGCGGCCAGTGAGCGGGGCGCCGCGCGCCGGGCGCCTTAGTAGGTTGGGGTGGGGGTGGGGGCGGCGGGAGGAGCCTGGGCGGGTGTCGCGCCCGGCGCACCCCACCCCTTCGCCCGCCCCTTCCTGGCCCGCGCCCCGGGCCGCTCGCGCGCTCCCCGCCCGGGCGTGCGGAGGGGCCCCCGGGCCCGCGGCCGCCCCCGGCGACAGCGTCGGCGACAGCGTCTCTTCCCCCTCGGACACCCGCGCCGTGCCAGGGAGCGAGGGCGTCCCGCCCGGCGGGTTCGCGAGTGGGGCGCGCTGGCCCGGACCTGGTCACCCGCAGGTCTAGGAATTATTTTCGAGACGGCACGGCAGGGCCGGGCCCGTGGGGCCCCAGGGACTTGGCGGTTATCGGGTCCGAGCCGAGGGTCTTCGCGGCCGCGCCCACGGGTGGGAGGGCGAAGCTGGCGGCCCCGGGCGCTCCTCACCCTCGGTGCGAAGGGAGGGGGGCCTGCGGCGGGTGCAGCTTCGGCTGCAGTTGACAATATTAAAACCGAAGTTCCAAAGCCTCCTTTTGTCCTGTAATTGGCTTGTTTGGTCCTCGATGCCCTTTAGAAGAAATTTCTGAAAGAAATCCAGAGAAAACGTAAATGTTTCCTGGCAAATGCGTATCTCCTCCCCGCTCCCCGGTGCAGGGCTACATGCAAACTACTAGCAGCTGCTGGTGGCAAAGGGCCTGGTCCTAAGTCATGGATTTTCCTTTGTTCCCAAGGGAGGTCCTGGGAGGAGTGAGTGATCTCGAAGGAATGAGCAGACGCGGGGAATCCTCCAAGTGCCGCTCGCACGTGACCGAGCCGGCCGCTGCGGGGAAGCCCAGCTTGGAATGCGACTCTGGCTCCCGCTGTGTCCTCCCGAGTTCTTCCCAGGCCCCAGGTCACCGTCAAGGGCCCAGGGACCCTGCATGCCTTGGGTTGTGGGAACACCTGAGCTCCTGCACACCTTAGTTTCTTCCTTTGACTCACAGACCTTTAGGAATGCTCTGTATAAACGCTGGGCCCTGGGGAGTCAGAGATTCTAATCAGTCTCTCCCCAAAGACCTTCTGTGATCTTGTGATAAGCAAACAATTAAAATCCCTGGGTTGGGTAAGTGGTAAAGACAGCATGGGCCTCCCTGAGGAGACCCAGGCGGGGCCTTTGAGTCCCCTGGGAGTGGTCACAGAACACTCCCCACTCCCCCGCAGGAGGCTGCCTTTGACGGGTGTTTTGAAAATAACAATACCACTTACTATGACTTTTAAATGTGATTGTAAAAAAGCTTAAGTTCTTATTGCGTAAGATTTGGAAAATACAGCAGTGTCTAAGAAAAAAAATTTTAAACGCGTGAACCAAGGATGAAAACACTGCCGTGGGTTTCATTCTAGTCTTTTTATGCCTATATAACATATGTTTACATTACTTGGGGATTTAGGAGGATTTTTAAAAAAAATTGAACCCAGAATACACTCTTGAATTCGCTCCCTGAGGGCGTTCAGAAAAGGGAGTTGAGGCAGTGGATGTAGGAATGAGGGAAGAAACAGGGCCTTCTCTACCCCAACTGGAGCGCTTTCACGGTTCCTTCCAGAGTTATCAGGCATGAGCCTGTAATTTTGCTAAAATTACAGCCATTGTGACAGCCCTAAATCCAGTGGGTGTTATTTAGTGAAGGGCTAGGAAGCGCTGGAAAGTGTTAAAAATAAGTAAACTCATTTTTTTTTTTGGCTTTTGATGGGATTCCTAAATTGTGATCACATTGATTAAAAATTATGTGTTCTATTTTGTCCCATTGTACTTTATCTTGACTGTTTTCTATGTTATTGAGTACTTACCAAGAGCACGAATGTTCATTCATTCATTCATTTCTTTTTTTCCATTTAATAAGTGACAATCCAACTACAGTGTGGCCTCTCCACTGTCCTCTCCGGCCTGCCAGCCAGACTCCCAGGCTCTAGTGGCTTCAGTGCTACCAGACAGAAGGGTCCTAGGTTTCTGAGATGTGGCGCTAAGTGCTGAGGATACAGCATGGCCATTCTCCTTGTCCTCTTGTGGCTTTTTATGACTTTATGTACTTTTTTTTTTGGAGGCGGCGAAAGTTCTCTTTGCTAGCAATTAATTTAGCACCAGTATGCCATGGACATTATAATAATTTCACAAGCCAGTCGCAAACAGGATAATATCTCTTAATAAGCCAAATAAAGAAACAACGTAATCCAAACAAATGACCAGATTAATCACACTATTGTTCCAGGCAAGGGGAGGTGACGGGATCAAGTGACCTTCTTGCAGGGGGGCATTCGGTGGAGCCCGACCTAGAGCGGATTTCCAGCGGCCAGGGCAAAAGTAAAAGTCCCAGTCGCTAGAGCACGTTGCTAGGGAACGAGGACCTCAGCGTTGGGGCGCTGGCGGGTCCCTTTTCAGACCTCACCGGCTCGGTGTTTATCATCTAAGTGTCTCCTCGCCATCGCTGCTTCTCCACACTTCTTGTCCTTGTCAGCAAGCCCCCAGAGGGGCCCCGCAGCTGGCCCCCCCCCCCCCCGACTGCTTCTCAATGACAGGAGATGAATATAAAGGAGGAAACGCAGGTGAATGCCTAGCAGGGTGCCTGGCACATGGTAAGCGACCCGCTCATGGTCACGGCCAGTTATCAGTGAGCGGAGGGCGGGCTGGAGCCCGACAGGCCCGTGTCGGCTCTGCCCCGTGATCGCTTCGTGATCCTCCCGGCGTTTCCTCATCCATAAAATGGGTTTCAAATTCCTGTCCTGGGGGTGGGTTATTACGGGGGTTGTATGAAGCGATCTGTGTGCCGCCCACCCGAAGGCAGGAGCCAACCGCTCAAGGTCTTGGAATCATTTTAAAATAGTTTCCTGCATATGCTTAGCCTCTTATTGAATACGCAAAAACGGACAGATAAAACCTTGATGAAAATCAGCCGTAAGTTGGTGAGTCTGCCCACATTATGGGTTGGGGCGGCTGACAAAGAAGGACCCAGGAATTTGACGCTCCTCTTTCATTTTCTAGTCGCAAGGGACCCTGATCTCCTCGGTCTCTTCCGAGGAGGAAGAAAAAGGGGCGTTATCTCTTGAGTTAGGTAATGAGGCCAGAACAGAGCACCAGATTGTCAGACCCCCAGGAATGCTGGGTGCTGGCCGGGAGCTCTGCGTGCGAGGTAGGGCCTGCCCGCCATGGGCTGTGGTCTGCCGGGCTCACATAGGCCCTTCTCTTGTTCAGAACTTGAGACTAAGTGGTATTCCAGGCAGAAGTCGTGGGGGCCGGAGGAAAGGGAAAGTTATTTAGGCCACAGATGCTCTGTGTTCAGTGCTGACGCTGGAATGGGGCCGGGGAAGGCGCAGACCTGCAGGCCTGTGACTCAAACCCCTCGTGCAGTGCTGGGTGCTCGGTGTGAACCGATGCCCAAACAGCGTCAGCCCGCAGCCAGCTCTGGGGGTTCCCCGCAATCCCGGTTCCGGGCTCGGGGCCGGGGGCGGCGGGGCGGGCAGGAGGGGCAGGAGGGGCAGGAGGGGCGGGGGGGGGCGTGTCCTAATTTCCTGGCTGGCGCTGTGGGGCCCTCTGGTGGCTGCAGCGTGAATAGCACTGCATGGGGTTCGCTTTCTCCTGCCTGGCCCTGCCTGGCAGGGTGAGGAGCGGGAAGGAAGTCCTGTCTGGAAGCCGGAGGCTTGACCATGGGTCTGGGAAGTTCACCTAGCTGGCCAGAGACAGAGGCTGCGACTTAGGGTGGCCCCTTGTCCCATTCGCTCATGCCTTTGGTGGCGTTTCTCAGGGCTCGAGCAGCGGGGACAGCGATGCTCTGTGTGCAAGATGCAAAAACAAAACAAAACAAAAAACAGATGAAAATAGAGTTGTTGGGCTGAACTAGTGTTTGGTGCCATATGGATCACAATCTCGATTAGGGCATACGATTTAACCAGTTTTATTGGTCGGCTTTTAAGTGAATTCATTCTAACACTTTTGAGGGTAGACATTCTAAAGGCCGAAGTGCCTGTTTTTTGGAGGGTGCGCCGCTGGCGATCAGGGCGGCGTCTCTGATCTCTGAGGTCCGCATCGGCCACGTTACATCAGAATGAAAACATGCCGTGTCCCTGCTTATTCAAAACTAACGTCATCATCTTACAGTCTGCCAAGTCCTGTCTCATACATTTATCTTATTGGTTCTGAGTAATCACCCCAAGAAGTATTTTAGATTGATTAGTATTAGCATTGTAATTTTTTTGTGGTTTACATATATTTTCTCCAAGTCTCACAAAAGACCTGCTAGATTCTGAGTCTGTTTGCAGCTGACCTGAGAGCATAAGCGTAGCCCCGTTAGAGCCCAGGTAAGGCTAGTCTCAAAGCCAGTCTCTGGCCGCCTCCTCACTCTACCTGTCTTTGGGTAGAGCATCAGGACAGCCTCTTCGGAGAACAACCAGATCTCGGCAGGATCGTGGGGAGTGTTCACAGCTGGCTCTGACGAGAGCCAGCATTCGTGGCCAGGGGCACGCGGGTGTAGATGGCGAGAGCGGTGGGAATTCGGAGCGGCAGCTCCCCTCCCGGCCAGGACGCTTAGAAATGACTTCATGGGAGGAACGAAGGAGCCGCGAAGGGTGGTCAGATTTGCTAAGCATCGGTGTTGGGGCACGTGGGACCGGTGCCGAGGGGAGGGCAGCCCCACGTGGGGTCGGGGGAGAAACATGAATAAAAACGCGGAGGACGCATCTGGAGAAATAGCGGGGGCGGCTGGCAAAGGGGTTTGGGGCGTAGGGGCCAGATTCTTGATGCTTTTCACTTCCGGGCTAAAGATTGAGACGGTGGCCCGTGAGGGGGGAGTGTGCAGACCCTGGCTCTCCCAGTGGTCACTTGACCGAGAACCGCTTCCCGGGCGACGCCTTGGCTTCCTGTGTGCGTTTCCTGGCCCGGCTGGGACCCGGGTGGGATGCCTGGCTCCAGCCGTGTCCCCCAGCCAGGCTCGGCCGTCTGGTGATGGGAGCGTGAGGCCGGGAGCTGGGGAGCCGCGGGGCTGGCTGCCGAGGGGACGACGCTCCTGGTCCCGGTGCCGAGCGACTCCCAGGCCAGGCGAGGAGTCGGGCCGTGGTGGGCGGCGGTGAAGGGGGGTCATGAGGTGGGCGTGCTGGCTGACCCCAGGTCCAGACGCCCTCGGGTTCTAGTCGGATGTCATGCCATCGTGGACCCCCACCCCCTCCCCCAGGTTGGGGGCCTCCGTTAGCATCTCATGGACCTCATCGCAGGGCATAGATGTTGCGTGTGGGCTCACTTGTCCCTGCCAATGCCTGTAGTTCTGGGGACAGAGATCTGTGTTGGTGTTGAGGGGAAGCAGAGTTGGCACCTGAAAATCTGCCTTTTGGAACATGGATTATTTAAAGCTGGTTATTTTTAAGAAAAGAAAGGCTCAGAAAAAAACCTTTGACCTCCCCCTAAATGCCTAAAAGAATTTGGATAGAGGACCTGCTCCAGGAAGGAGCTGTCGTCACAGGTCACCGCAGTTGAATACGAACTCGTGTGACAGGCAGAGAGGAGCCGAGCGAGGCCCGTCAGCTAAACGCGCTCTCTGTGCCCGGTTGGCCCAGCGAACACTCACGGCCCAACCATTCGCCCTTCCGTCTCCATGGGAACCGCCTCCCTGCCCTTGAAGTCCCAGACCACACCCCCCACCTTCTCCTTGGCTCAAGATGGTACATGAGCCTCAACTGCCCCATCTGCCCTTGGGTCTCATAGGCTTGCGGAACCCCCGTGTGCACATACGTAATAAGTTTAGTTATTTTCTCCTGTTCATCTGTCTCAGGTCAATTTGATTATTAGACCAGTCAGAGAAAATTAGAAGGGTCCTGGCTCCGAATGGCATGCCCTAAGCGAGGAATCTAGCCGGGCACCTGTGGGGGAGGGTAAGCTGGTGGCAACGCCTCAGTAGCCCATCTCAGCCCGAGGTGCTCAGTTTCTCTTTTCGGAAAATGTGACTTAAAATCTATCGCCTATCCTAGCAAGTGAACGAGTTGCAGCTCTCCACGTTTTAGAAGAAGACATTCAAGCTTCCCAGCTCAATCCGTTCGTAAAAGGCAGTAGTAGATGCATAGCTATGTGTGTCGCGAAGGTTCGATAGCGACAGAAAAGCTTCCTTTTATGAAACGGTTGTCCATTGACTCGACCTAACACATGATAACGTGTTTTTTTCTTCTTCGTAGTGTTTAATGTGGCAGCTGTGGTGAAGTAGAAAGAGAGTTAGGAAATTGGTGTTTGAATTTGGGTTCTCACAGTCATTAGCTTCGGGATCTAGGGCAATTCACCTACCCTCTTCCAACTGGTTTCTTCCTCTTCAAAGTGAGGTTAAAAATACCCAAGATTAGGAAAACCCACTCCATTATACAAATGATTTTCGTGCATTTGTTCAGATACTCACTGAGTGCCAACTGAATGCTCAACACGGTCTAAACCCTGGACGCAGAAGTAGCCAGAACCTCTCTTCTGGGAACCGCCGTCTGACAGGGCCAGCCGACACTCAAACAGCCCGTGAAGGTGGGAAGTGTCGCCGAGATGCTGCCCCTGGTTAGCGAGCGAAGACGGGGGTATTGGGGGGCCCCCGAGGCTGATCTGAAGGATGGACAGAGTTAGCCAGGTGAGGAGGGTCGGGGGACGGCGGGGCGGGGAGGCATCCGAGGAGCTACAGGGGACTCACCGGGTGTGTGGGGCATGTGCAGAGCTTGGGGACTTCGGCACACGGGATCCGTGAGGGACCTCCACGACCGAGTGAGGAAATTTGAACTTTATTCTCAACACTGGGAGAATCGCTTCAAGTTTAACACGTATGCGCTTTTCTGATTATAAAAGGAATCTGCATCCATTGATAGAAAAATGGAACATACAGAAACGTTTAAATTAAAAAAGCAGTGCCCAGAGGTAACTGTCATCCATATTTCGGTAAATGTGCTCGGCGAAGGCACAAGTTAATGCCGCTGGGCCCGGGCTGATGCGTGTGGTCCGCGGGCCTCCGGCAACAGCCGTTAACACTTTTAGCTGTGAAAATGTTATGATTATATTTTAAAATAAGAGTCCTTATCATTTAGAGACCTATATTGAAATACTTATGGATAAAATATGTTGCCTGGGATTTACTTCAGAATCGCCCAGTGTTGGGTTGGCTGTGTAGAAGGGTATAAATCACCCATGAGTCTGATTATATTATTATATTATATTCTCTCTATTTTTGTAGGAATTTTCCAAGATAAAAAGAAAAAAAGGGATGGGAGGCAAAACCTATCCCTTGTGTCTGGCGTTCTCTTTAAAGGGCATTTTCACCCCCGTTATTTCGGCGGAGCCTTCTAACAGCCCTGTGGGGAGATGAGGCAGGACGCGCGTGGAGGAGGAGACTCGGAACGTGCCCAGGGCACTGGGCAGGTGAGCGGTGGCTCCGGGAGCAGGATCCAGGCGTCCGCGGACCTGGCGAAGACGGCGGGACGGAGTGGGGAAAATCCCGGGAGCAGGCGATTTCGGGGGACACGGCTGCAGGTGGCGGCCGGGTCACTGGGTCTGGTGACAGCCGGTTTCGTCCACCCGGGAGAGCGAGGCCAGCCTGGGAAGGAGGAGGAGGAGGAGGAGGAGGAGGCGGCGGACCGGACTGAGTGGCCGCAGAGTCGGGGCGCGGAGAGGCCGCGCCACGCCACGCGCACGCGCACCGCCCCCTCTGCTGCGCCTCGCGCCGCTCCCCGCCAGAGTGGATCCCTTTTGGGGCTTCGTTTGGCAGTCTTTCCAGAAGCCCTGGTGACTCTGCAGATTGGGGTAGCCAGTAAGTCGCCCCGAGGATAAACCGTGACAGCGGTGACAGGAGCTGTTCTCTCCGCCTGGGCTGCGTTCTCGGTGGAGAGAGGTGGGGCGAGGCCGGGGTCACCGCCGCGTCACCCCCGTTCTCACGGGGCGCTCGGCGAGTCCGGGCCCAGTCCGGACTTGCCTCTCCCGCCCTGAGTTTCCTTTCTTGACGGCAGCCACCCGAGAATGCTTTCGGGGTGACGGGGCGGCGGGGGAGCGCGGGGACGCAGAGACGAAGCGTGCGTGGCCACAGGTGCCGCCGCCGGGTGCGGTGCTCGCGTCTCCCGCCTGGATTCCCACCCCGACGCTCACCGGCGGCCGTGGGCGGCGCACGGGGTCGCTGTGCGGGGGGCGCGGCCGTGGCCACCAGGTCCTCGGAGGAGCAGGGCGCGGGGAAGGGCGTTGGCTTCCCGGCCCTTCGCGTCTGTAGGTTCCTGCGCTTCTGTGTCTCTCCACGTGCTCCTGTTCATGCGCCCTATTTCTCGCTGTGTTTATTTGAACATTTTAAACAGAGACGTCCGCCCCGGATCGCTCGCCCTCGTCACCTGCGTGCGAAGCCCGTTTAGGTGCTGCCTCGGCCCGCGGATCCGGTGCCAGGGGCAGGGCGGGTTGGAGCTCCGGTTCCTCTCGGGTGACCCCCCCCCCGACGTTGCTTCCCCACCCCCAGCCCCCAGCCCCAGGGCTCTCCGGTCTCGCCTGGGACGGCGGGCTGAGTTTTCCTGTCTCCATCACTGACGGGGCAGCTCTCTAGCTGGGGGCTGTGTTCCCTCCACCACGGCCCAGCGACACATGGCCTCAGCGCTGGCGTTCCGCGGCGGCTGCGTGTCGCCTTTTGCCTTCGGCATCTGGATACATCTTTCTGTCTTTTGAACTGACCAAGTATTTAGGTTTTTGGGGGGACGTGGAGTGGGGGGCTTCCTTTCATTCACACTGTGTCCCTGCTCCAACCTCAATCTTGACAGAAGTCCTAGTATCATGGCCCAAAATCTTCATGAAAAATGATGGATCTTTCCTTGATGGGTTTTTTTTTTTTTTTCAGTACAAAAATTTTTACATTGGATTTGGCAATAATTTCTTGGGTACGGCACCAAATGCACAGGCGATAAAAGAAAAAATAGATAAATTGGACTTCACCAAAATTAAAAGTTTTCTTGCATCGCACGGGAGGACCGCTGCGTGCCCACTACGGAGACGGGGCGGAGGGGCCAGGGCCGGAGGAGGGGCCAGGACCGGAGGACCGGCAGGTGCGAGGCTGCTGCTCTGTCCAGGTCCGGTGGGGGGCAGCCGGGGGCAGGGGAGGGCCGGGGAGGGCTTCAGGGGTGTTTGGGTGGAGAATCAGATGAACTTGGGGGGTCGACTGGATGTGAGGAGTGAGGGCGGAGGAGTCAGAGCTGACTCCGTGTTTCCGGGCTGGGCTGCCTGGTGGGCTGGGGCGCCAGGCCCTCACGTGGGGAGCAGTGGAGGGGAGCAGGCAGCGTCGGCCCTGAACAACTGTCTGATGAGGTTCGCCAGCCCCCTTCCCAGCCACGCTCCCCGTGCCTGTCGCCGTGCCTGCCGCAGCCCCTCCTCTCCTCGGAGGCGGCTTCCTCCCCTGCCGCCCACTCCCAGGCCTCCCTCTGGCCTCTCCCCAGACTCCAGTGGCAGATGCCATGCTGGACCTCCCAGTGGCACCTCAGGCAGGGCGCGCCCGCACGGAGCTCATCGCCTCCGCCCAGCCGGCGTCTCCTCTTTCCGTCTCTCTCTCCGTCCATCATGCGCCGCGCCTGTCGGAGGCACTCGAGGGCCGCTAATGGTGACTTCCATCGAGCTTGGTTGGTCGCGGTTGGCCCTGACTCGTCCAGACTCGTCCAGGGAGCCACGTCGTGTCCGAGTTGGAGGCCCAAGCCAGGGCCGGCGACTGCCCGGTGCAATGGCAAACGGGCCAGTCACCTTGGGACGCCTGACATTTCCCCGTCTCTGCGCGGCTCAGTGTTCTTTAGGATAATAACACTGCTTAATCATTGTTATTTTGATAAAGGATGCACCGGCAAGGGGATAATTAAGGGCCCCACCCCCATCTTAAGCCGCTAAGTAATGAGCGAAGGGCTGTTCCGTTGGCAGCTACAATTCTTCTTGAAAAGTGTGGGGACTCGCCAGCCTGGGGCACTGGTTAGTGCCTCGACTCTTGAATTCCAGAGCCAACTCCCGCCTCCAAATAAAAAGCAGCCTCAGAAACGGTCTGATTCATTCTATTAATTTACAAAGGAAGAAACTGTGACCCAGAGAGATTTTCCCTAAGACGTTAAAACTTGAGATGGAGGCGGAGTCGGTTTCTCTGGAAGCGTTGCTTTTCCTCTGTGCGGCTCGGGGGCCAGTGTCAGCCCTTTAAGGCCCCTCTTCCCAGCGGCCATCGTCAGCCCTGGGCGGCCTACTGACCCTGCTCTCCGCTCTTGCCCTGTGGCCGCGTCAGAGGGCTTGGAAGACTAAAACCGACGTTGCTGAGCCCACAGACAGACACACAGCCCCGGCCACTGGCCGCCGTGCGGCCTTGGGCTCCTCGCGCACCTCGCGCCTTCCCACCTCAGGACCTTCGCCTTCTCCTCCTCCCGAAATGCCCCCCTCCGCCTTCGAATGTTCCCTCCCGCTTACCCATCAGATCTCGGCCAACGCCATCTCCTCAGAAGACTGCCCGCCCCCGGCCCCCGTCAACCTGTGACCCGCCGCCTCGGGCTTTCCTTCGTAGGGTTTACCACACTCTCACCGTCTTTCGTGTATTCGCTCCCTGTTCCGCACCCCCCCCCATTAGGACGGAAAAGTAGCGAAGGTGGGACCCTGTCTGCCTTGCGGGCCGTGTCCCCAGAGCCTGCATCAGTGCCTGCCGCAGGGGTGAGTGGATGTTTAACGAGTGCCTGGTGGCACGTGGCATCTCGCCATCAGCCCGAGTGATTCGGGCTCTGCTGGCGTCGTGAGTCATTGTCACCCTGCCGTGCAGCCTCTGGGGGCTGCTCTCATCGGGCGGGTTTACATCCCTCCCACCCTTCTCCCTCCCTGCACAAATGTACTGACTCTCCGGGGTGTGTCTTAAAAAATGGTGATTTTTATTACTACCGGCCGGAGTGGCCTGCGTGGGGCGGTGGGTGCGCCGGGCTCAGGGGACGGGCAGTCCGTGGCACGATGGTGACCCGGACCTGGAAGGAAAGGCGTCCATCCGGAGGCCAGCTTCAAGGGCTCCTCGGACCTACTTCTGGGTGCGGGTAAAGGAGTCATGGCAAGCGACCGCCAAGCCGCCGATAAGATTAAGAAATTCTTGGAAGTCTAGCTGCCCGTCGCGGTTGGTGTCCAATTTCTTCATCATGCGGTCGAGGACACCGGGGTCCTTCTGGTTCTGCAGAGGCGATAATAACAATAATAATGATAATACGGACAGCCCACCTTTATACTGTCCTTCCTAAGATGCTTTCAAATATGCGGCCACAGTTCATCCTCAGAGTGTGAGGCGCAGGTGTGGGGAGGGGGTCATTAGTGCCTCCCTGCCCAGACACAGGAACAGGCTCAAGGCGGTGAAGTGACTGGCCTCAGGAGAGGACCTAAGACTCGAACCCAGGTTTTCTGGCTCCTAGTCCAGGGTTCTTTCTGTGACGATCAGGGGTTATTCAATTTTATGAAAACAGTGGGACACTTTTTTCAAGTGTTACATGCAATCCCTGCATACAATCTGTGTAAAAGAGGATGCGGATGTGGGTCCTGTCCAATCCCCGCCCACCCCTGCTCAGCCATGCGCCCAAGCCACACACACATACGCGCTTTCGGCCGCTGGTTACACACGGCTATCCAAATTAATCTGAGAGTCAGTTCCTCAGTTGCACCCGTGGCTAGTGGCTATCATCTTGGCCAGTGCAGATGTATAAAACAATTTTTCCATCATCGCAGAAAAGTCCTGCTGGACGGGGCTGCCCTAGAGGCTTTGGGGTGCAGGACTAAGATTTGAAAACTCTTCTTTTAGGCCATTTACCATTTCACCCCTTTCCCTAAATGGTAAATGGAAGAAAAACAAAACCCCACTGTTCCCTACACCAAGTAGTTTGATAGCTTTGAACTTTAAAACACACCTTAGTCAAAGAAAAAGAGGAGAAAAGGCCCATTGGTAGTCACTCAGGGCTCTCCCCGAGGTCCAGGGGCTCCGCCTAGGCTGCTCTGTGGGTGCCCCCCCTTTGGGGCGAATGAAGAGAAGGCCACAGCGAGGGGCAGCAGCCACGACTAGCCACTCTGCCCGTCTGGTTTCGTGCTGCATGTAGTCTGGGGGTGGGGTGGGGGGCAGTACCTTGGTGAAGGCAGCTAGCTCTGTGTTCATGAAGGTCAGGAACTCCGTCTTGGAGAGGCTGCTCCTGTTCCCGTCCCGACCAGCGTACCTCTGGAAGACGGCGATCAGGGACTCGATGCACCGCTCGGTCTCGGTGGGGCTGGACATTTTGGCCTTTGGAGAAAGAAATTCAAGGTTCAGACGAGGACGAGAGATCAAGGACAGGACGTGAGAGAACGCTCCCGGGAATCTTGTCTCTTCGTTTGGGTCAAAGCAGCTTCCTGAAGGGCTGGGTCATTTTGATGGGGGGCTAAGGGACCTCCAACAAACACAGGAAGTCACATTCCGTGGACTTCCCTCCCCCATCTCACAGGTTTATTCTAGGTGAAGCAGGTAAGTATGGAGCCCGTGCGTGGGTATGTTTGCAGTAGTGGCTTCCCCGGGTGACGGCGAGGGCCACAGCCTTACCGATGTGTGGGCACACATACGTATACACGCCGGAATCCACGTGCATACCAAGCATTGTAGAGACTAAACATTTCCCGTTTTCCAAGAATATACAGAAGCTACTGTGATGAATGAAAGGAGAGTTCCTTTTTATAGCGTTACTTAATTCCTGAGACTCATGGCATTTTCTAGAAGAAAACTGAAAGCATAGCTACTATTGTATATGGGACGGGAGACCTGAGACGAGTTTGGTGCCCAAAAGCAGCTTTCCTGCCAGAAAATTAGGAACAATCAGTTCTACTTGTGAGGAAACGGGCGCAAGAAGGGACTCGACGTGGCTGGCAGAGCCACACCCAGAGCCGCGGCCTCCGGGTCCCTTTCCGCAGCCCTCAGACTTCCGGATGCCACGAATTCCCCCGAGAGTGGCCGGTGGAACGTCTCTGGTCGCTTTAAACCAGGAAGGCTGATGTGCCGCTCACGCAGCTCCCTCGGCGTCTGCAGAAGTCTTCGCGTAAATTCCACGGCCCGGCGTGCGGGTCACCCGGCCGGTACCGGGGGCCGCGGGAGTGGCGGCCGACCTGCTGGGCTCCCCCTGGTGGGCAAGAGCGGCAACTGCGGGCTCCGCGGAGAGCTCGCCCGGCCACACCCTCGCCCGAGGCTTTATCTCGGGGCACTGACGACCTTCTGTGTTTCCGCCGTGATCTGGCAGTTTCGGGTTTAGCTGACGATTTGTTCCTGGGATTGACTTCCTGGCGCCCGCAGCCGGAGGCTTTCAGGCCCCGTGATTAACGCGCCCGTTCCCCGCTGTCTGCGGGCTGGTCACCGCGGTCCCTCACGCGGCGTTAGCAGCCCGGCCGGGTGGCGGCCTCCCGTGGCGGCTCGGGGCTTCGCTATGCCCTTTGGAAGCTGGGTTCCAAAGGACTCTTCCGGAGGTGGAGTCCTTCCCAAGTCACACAGTTGAAACTTTTTCTTTAAAAAAAAAAAAATGTTGGTGTATTCAGGGTTTGGGGAAGAAACAAAACACCGCAGCCTAGAAACCGATGTGTTTGCACAACAGCTTATCAGGACTGGGATCTCACTGTCAGAGGACAGCCCAGGACCGGGGAGGACTGTGCGCCAGATGGACAGGAAGCTCCAGACGGAGGGTCAAGGGCTTTGCGACCTTTTTCTAGCACTGCAGGAGCTTGCTCTGTTGCTTTTTCTTGAGAAATAGATTGCCACGCTTTTCCAGTTTCGGAGTGGCCTTCCGCTTTACTGTCTTTCTCCTTCCCATCAGTCTTGACTGAAATTTAGACGGCTTTTGTTCTCCTGAAAACTGTTGCTAGCGGCCACAAGGAGAAAAGTAAAACCTCTGCATTTCTCCCCAGAGATAATTTTCCAAAACAAAATAAAGAAGCACGATGGTCGACTCACTGAAATGGAACTGCAAAATCCGTAGAGCTGGAGGAGTCTGGAGATGGCCCGAGGAGGGAGCCAGAGACAGGAAAGCTTCGCCCCGGGTGGGGCAATGGCTGAGGTGAGACCCAGCTCCCCGCCTGGAGGCCAGGCCCTCCCCGCCACCCACCAGTCACTGTATTTGGTGAGGACCACGACAGGAGAAGCAATGTGATAAATAGATACTGAGAAAGAATTTTTTAAATGCATGCTAAATACTCAATATTTGAGTAAAGGGAAAAAAAAGTGAAAAAGTAACATTTGAAAAAGACTCAAGTACTGCAGTTCTCATTCTTAACCGACACCCCCTTTTCCTTCCAAGGACCCCCAGTGGCCCCTACTTTCCTCCTCCAGGGCAGCCACTCCAGGTCTTCGCCACCTGGCGGGGCAGGCTCTGCCCTTCCCAGGCTCCATGTGACACCGACTCTTGCATTTCGCATGGAAAGATGCGAGAATGACACACAGAGCAGGGGTTGGCCGATTCGGTTTGTAAAGGGCCAGAGGGTAAATATTTCAGGCCAGCATGGGCCACAGTGGTCTGTCACTGCTTTCAGGGCGGCCAGCAGCCACACAGACACTGCCTAGGTGAACGGGTGTGGCCCTGGGGGCCATGGAACTTGACCTGTGGACAACGAAGTTTGATTTTCATATAATTTTCACAAAGTATTATTCCTCCTTTGATTTTCTTTCAACCACTTAAAAATGCAAAATCCATTGGTGGCTTGGGGGAGGAGCAGAAGCCCCGTTGGGCCCGCGGGCGTTGGTTCCTGACTCCCTTCGCCAAGGAGAAGCAAGGTGGATTCCGGAGGCGGCTTGATGGAAAAGACAGACGGACAACGCCAAGTGGGGACGGCAGGAGCACAGAGGCCAAAACATGGCCCAGCGAGCGCGGGAAAGGTCAGTGGGCGAGAAGCCTCTGGAAGGCGGAGGGGGCCCGGCCGGCGCCGCCCACATTCTTGCCTCAGCCTCGGCTTCCCAGAGGCGCTCGGATTTCAGAGTCTCCTGCAGTTTGCGGGTGACTTACTGAAACGGATTTCCCCAGGGCTCCGACGACAGTTCTGAAATGTGCCGTCTCTGGGGCACAGGGAGGAGCCGGCGCCGCTCGCAGCACCCCACCCGCGTCTGCGCCCCGGCGCGGGGCTCCCGGCCCGGCGGGACCCCGATCCTTCCCAGCCCAGCGGGACCCCGATCCTTCCCGCCCGGCGGGACCCGGGTCCTTCCCGGCCCAGCGGGACCCCGATCCTTCCCGGCCCAGCGGGACCCCGATCCTTCCCAGCCCAGCGGGACCCCGATCCTTCCCGGCCCGGCGGGACCCGGGTCCTTCCCGGCCCTTCCCGGCCCGGCGGGACCCGGGTCCTTCCCGGCCCTTCCCGGCCCGGCGGGACGGGCGGCCTCCCCCGCGGTGACTTCCGCTTCCCAGCCGCAGCCCTGGTGCTCGCGGGGGACGCAGCGGCTCCGCGGCCCCCGCTGGACCCAGGTAGCAGGGCCCCTTCCCTCCGCCCTGGCCCGGGCCCCGCCGCGGGCTGAGCCTCCTGCGGTTTCCTGCCACGTCCGCCGGGAAGCGGCAGGCCCGGGCTGCGGGGAAGGGAGCCCGGGCGGGGTCCCTTCGACCCGCGAGCACGAGTGCGCGAGGCGGGCTCACCATGTCGGCGTGGAGCGAGGCGCGCAGGCTGTGAGCGCGGCGCGGCGCGGTGTGGGCAGCGGCGGGCTGGGCGGGGGCTCCCGCTCGTCCCCGCCTGTCCCCGCCTGTCCCCGCCCGCCCGGCCCCCGCCTGACTCACTCCCCCGCCCCCGCCGCGCAGATCCGGACTTGTCAGCCTCGCAGGCAGCTTCTCCTTGGAACTCGCACAAAGCCCATTGTCCTGCGAAGCCGGGTGATTTTTGACTTTTCTGAATTAAAAGTTTGCCCGGCCGGCCTCGGGAAGTCTGGCGGTGCCTGCGGTGGTTTCCCCCCTGCTTCTAGCTCATTCTGATCATTCCCGTCAAAGAGGCAGAAGAAAACCGTTTAAAAACGGGCCACCCGGGGCGTGGGTCGCCGTCGGGAGAGTAGAAGTTTCCAGAACCGGGGCTACCTGCTCCTCGCACCGGGCGTGGCCACAGCAAGCACCGCGGGGTTGCCTTTGCCGCCCGTATCTGTCTGGACGACGACAGTTAGACAGCGACAAAAGCTGCTGCGATTAAAGGCTGACCTCTGTCTGCGTGCCGTGGGCCACGGACCTGGGAGTGGCTTCAGGATCACAAGCTCTGGGTTCGAATCCCGGGTCCATTATTTCATCGCAAAACCCCCCATTCCGCTGAACCCCCATTTCCTTATCGATGGTAGGAGGCGATGTTGCCGTTCCCAGTTCCTATTTCACGAGCACTGTCACGTGAAGGGATGGCTTCGAGAGGGCTGCAGACGCTGAGCAGGTGCGGGCGGCAGACCCGGGGCTGCGGGGCGCGGGGCCGCTGCTCCCTGCCCCCGCACCTGCAGCCTCGGCCAGCGGCCTCCGCGGAGATGTCACCCCGGCGCGGCTGCCGCCCGCACACCCACAGTTCCCGCGGCTCTCCAATCAGCTGGGAAGTCCCCCCCCCACCCCCGAGCCTCAGACTCAGTCATTCAAGGAACAGCGTCTTTCCCTGCACCCCTTTCTCCCGCGTCTTCCCGCCATGCCCGTGGTCCCCCGGACTTGACAATGCCGGAGCCTGGTTGCGACGCTAAATCCCTTTCTGACCCTGAAACCTCGTCTCCGCTCGTGCCAAGCCCTCTGTCTTCTCTTCACACTCTCTCTCTTGGGTCTGCGCCTCGGATGTTCCGCCCCCCACCCCCGGTGTTCTAGTCTGGGCATCCACTCCCTTCCCTCCAGCTTCCAACTGGCTGCTTGTCCTCCAGCGTGTTGTGTGGACTGTTTAAAACACACTTTCCTAGGAACAGCTCTGATCGATGGCAAACAAAACACAACCCACCAAAACAACAGAGCGGCCCCCAGCGCCCTGTGTGTCACACACACACCGCCTGGCTTCTCTGTGGCTCTGCAAACCTCTTTAACCTCAACGAATGAACGCATTCTTCAATTTATTCATTCAACAAGCACTTATGGAGATTAGGCCGAGCTGTCCAGTGGGGACGCACGGGGGAGTCTGGGACCCAGCTTTGCTGGCTGTCTCGTTCTTCCGGAGCCTGGTTGCTTCGTTTTCCTGATTTTCCTTAGGACATTTATTCTTTCAATACCTCCTCTGCCCCGTGAGGCTGCGCCACGGGCCGTCCGCACTGGAGGGAGCTGCCCCCCCCCCCCCCCCCGCCGCCCCGGCCTGGGTCCGGATGAGTCGCATATACCTGGTGTAGCTCTGTTCTCTGATCTCACTGAAGCAGCCTCACGGGGCAGATCAGAGAACAGAGCTACACCAGGTAAGTGCGACTTGTCCGGACCCAGGCCGGGGGGACAGCTCCTTCCAGTGCGGGCTGCCCGTGGCAACATCTCCCCAGGTTCATGCTAAAGTAGAGCCATTACACGAGTAGGTTTTCAGGCAGGGGAGGGAGAGTTCAGGAAGGATGGCGGGATAGAGGAGGACTGGCAAAGCGCGTCGCATTGAAGGGCCCGCGCGGACACGGGGCTGAGGACGAGCGAGGAGCCGGGGCTGGCGAGCTGGGGAGGGGGGGCTGGTCAGGGGATAGATGGGGGGCTCCCACGTGCAGGGTCATCCTCAGGGCACCCTGAGCTCTGTGCAGGGTTTGGTAGGGCCTTACGTGGCCACCGTTTCTTCGCCCTGCCTCACTGTGCCTGCGGGTGGCTCTCTGCGCCTCGACTGTTTGTGCAGCGTGGCTCGTGCCGAACGCCCGCGTGCCTCTCGGGAGTCTGGGATGTTGGTGCCTGCCAGACAGAGTGTGCCGCGTGACCAGCCTCCGGCAGGAACCTTGGGCACCGGGCCTCACAAGTTCCCGGCTGACAGAACGGTGCATGTGCTGTCACCATGCGACACGGGAGGACTTCCACCTGCTGCGGGTCCACCGCATGTCCCGCCCTCGCTCCTTAGCGCGTAATTCTTACCACACTCTGATGTCACTTTGTCCACTGTCTGTCTTCCTCACTAGACTGCAGGCCGCTGTAGGGCAGAGCCAGTGCCCCGCGCCCCACAGCGACCCCCTGCCTTCAGTGTGTGGGGGCGGGTGTCCTGTGGGGGGGGGGCTCCTGGGCTCAGCGGCCTCTGGTCTGATGAGGCCCAGCTCTGCTTTTGTGAGTGAGCCGCTATATAAAAGAGGAGGAGGAAGATGACCCAGCCCGGGAGGAGAAAGAGAGTCGATCGGGACCCATTCGAGAAAACTGACTGCGAAGGGAGGAGAGACGGAGTGGCAGCCGGACGGACCGGGGACCGAGGGAGGATTCGAGGGCGTAGAGGGAGGCTGGAGAAGGTCCTCGGGCTGCGGAGGGGTCATCGGGACAGAAAGCAAACGGACAGGGCCCAGAGGGCACAGGCGACAGCAAGGTCGCAGGGGAGCTGGGTGCATGGAGCTATCCCACAGAGGTGGAAAGGCGCAAACCGCAGGCGAGGGTGGGGAGGGCCCGTGGGCTTCGGGGGGCCACAGAGCAGCCTCCTCCCTGATACCCCAGTCTCGGGGGGAGGCTCCTTCCACTGGACCCCGGGCTGGAAGGCTTACCTCTGGAAGACGAGGACTGAGGGGGCCGGCCCCAGGTTCCTCTTACAGCCCACGCTCAGGAGCAGGCGTCATGGCCACCCCTGTGGTGTTAAGGACCCGCGTCTTCGAGCCCCCCGAGGTGTGAACGGGGTGCCGGACGAGGCCCCCAAAGCCCGCGCATGCGCCCCAGCCCTCTCCCTGATTAGATAAGCCATTTCTCATCCTGAGCTTCAGTCTTCTCATGAGTAAAATGGGGATAATGATTAAGGAGATAATAAATCTAAAAGGGCCCTTTGAACAGCGAGGTGTTAATTACTGCTGGCGGCTTCACTGTGCGCCACTGCGCTTCGCGGATGCCGGGTGCCGGGTGTCGTTAACGCGACTGCCCTCCCCTCCTCTCGCTTCGCGTTGCCTCCGCCCTCCTGCGGGCCCCTCGTTGTTCCCACTCGTCCGCCACAGCTCCTTCCGAGCAGCCTGGTCCCCTGCGCACGGTGCTGGCCGTTAGTCGCTCGCTCTCCTCCGACGTCTGCCCCCGGTTACCGTTTTCTTCATGTTCTTCACGCTGACGGTTGGAAACCATTACAGCCCTCCACGCAGTTATTTTTAAATCTTCAGCTGCTGTTAGAGTTGAGAAATTTTCTCTTTCCTAATGGCCTGCAGCCGATTGTCACATACACGTCGAATTTCTACTTCAAGGAGGCCACACCTGTCCGGTCCCATGCAGTCTGCTGCGATCGGAAGGTGTCATCGAGGCATTCTTAGGGGGCCCCTATCGCTCAATCTCCGTCTAAATTCTCCCCTCGGAATTCGAGGTTCCCGTCGTGGCTTAACCCCACCTGCCGTTTCCTTATTTCTCTTCGCTCACTTTTCAGCCTGGTCAGGTGGAATTCTCCCCTGTTCCTCCCGCGGGGCTGACCTCCCAGCCGGCTCTCACTGGGAAGGCCATGCTAGTGGTTCAATGCGTTGAAACTCTTCTCTGCCGGCTGCGAAATGGCCCCCTTCTCGCCCGCACCCCGTGTGCCGCACCCTGAACCCCGGCCATGCATCAGGGTTCACGCCTGGCGGGTCAGGGTCTCTGGGACCCCCTGTAGCTGGTCGCTGTTCTGCTGGGTCAGCGCCAGGTCACACCTAGAATATCATCCAGCCTTTGGGTCTCCCACCTAATGACTCTTGTTCTTGGCTTCACCTAGGACTTCCCCTGGACTCCATCCCAGGACTCCCAGGGCCTCTCCTGCCCCAGCTGCCCTGCCCCGCCCCGCCCCGCAGAGCCAGCGCAGACCTCATCACCCTGTTGGTCACTTGCTCATGCACATGCATCTCTCTCCTGCAGAGACCGCAGGCCCCTCGGAGACAGAGGCCACGGCTCGATTTTTTAAAACCTGTGACGCGTAGCCCAGTTTGGGCTTTCTCTGTGCGTGAACGCTCGAGGGGACATAGTGACTCCGGAGCTCAGTGTCCTCTCATCATAAGCGTCAACCTTTCTGTTCTTCTCTACGATCACACTGTCAGGCGGGTCGACACTTCATAATAAAGCCTTTTCCTTAGATAGTGCATATATATCTATATGTGTGCATTTTAATTTTTTCCCCTTAATCATTATTTTGAAAAGCAATACAGGGTTGTTATGAAAACTATTAAACAACGCTGAAAGGTTTAAAGTCAAAAGCAAAAGCTACTCATTCACCCCAGGCACGCTGCTCTGTCTTCGGTGGTTGCTTGGTTTAATTTACATATGGAGTCGCGCTGTACACGCTCACCGCCATTTGTTTTTACTTAATCATGTATTTTGGACATCTTTTCATACCAGAGCATATATTTCCACCTTCTTCTCACTTTCATAACAGATATACTATCAAAGTCTAATCATGAGCTTTTATTGAAAGACAGATGGTTTCATTTTTTCCCCCCGAGAAACATTCCAGCTACAGGCGTAGCTGAGGAGACACTCTTGGAAGTAGATCAATGTTTGCAGAATATGAGCATTTACAATTTTGACAGGTTGCAAAATTGCCTCTTAAAGGTTAATAGTTTTTTTAGTTAAAAAATTGTTTTTTTTTTTTAAGTTACAGTCGACATACAATATTATATTAGTCTCAGGTGTACGGCATAGTGGTTAGACATCTATAAACTTTCCAAGCGACCCCCCTTAAGTGCTGCTCCACCTGAGACCGCGTGTGGCTGTTACAATATTATCGACTGCGTTCCTAAGAGTTAATAGTTTTTTATAGTTCTTAGGTCTGTGAATCAGCAAGTTTGTCGAGAACAAAACATTGAACGGACACGGAGGAGTTCAATTCTGGTGTTTCGGTTCAGATGTGGGGCATTTCTGGAGCCCGGCTGGCTCCTCTCCTCAGGGAGCCCCCCTCCCATCCAGTAGGTCCCGGCCTGGCTGAAAGTCCCGTTGCTTAGTCACCCTGCCAGCCCCACAAACAGGAATTACCTGTTTCTCAGTCAGCTTCCCGCTCTCGTCTGCTGCATTTTCTCAATTGCAAACCGGAGCACGGCCTCTCCTTGCGGTTTTTGGGGGTGCTGTTTAGAGGAAGAGAGGAAAGCAAACGCCTTCCTAGAGCAAGCCGGGCTGTGTTTTAAGTGGCAAAATTAAAACACAAAAGAAAGCGAGTTAAAGAGGCTCACGGTCTGGGCATGGGAAGCTTATTCAGTCAGTAAACATTTGTGGAGCCCTCACCTGTGCCCGTTCAGTGCCCCGGGTCACAAAGTGGGTGCGTGTGGGGTGCCTGCCGGGGCCTCCTGTTCTGACCCCCTCATCAGGAGTAGAGGGGGACCCCTGTTTACTTCCATTTCCGGGTTTTACTTGCTGTGGAGGAAGGCCCGCTGCTCTGCCCCTCCCCTCTGAGCAGGGGCAGTCAGTCAGAGACCTGGCTGTGCACAGGAAATCGTAAGGGTTTTTATGATCTCAGTGGAAAAATTACATTTGCTTCTGCAGGATTTGGGGCCTGGAGCCACCACCCAGGAAGTGACTCAGGGACATGCTGTCTGAGTTGCAGCTTTATCTCGAAAGAGCTCATGGGTGGGTCTGTGGGTGGGTCCTTGAGTGGAGTTGCTGTGAGCTCGCAGGACCCAGGTGGGGAAGGTGGGGGAGTGGGGTCGCGGGAGGGGCACCCGACTCTGTGAGTCATATCTGGAGTATATATTTTTTTAAAGTTAACTTCCCTTTATTACTCATTTGTTCAGTGTGTGCTTGTTGAGGACCTATGAGTGCCAGGCCCTCTGTGTGTTCGGAAGGCGGGGGGGGGGGCGGTCAGCCGGGTTCAGAACAAAGGGTCTGCTCTCATGGGGGTCACGCCATACACATGAACTTGTGTACATGGTGCAGAGATGTAGAGACTGCAGACAGGAAAAAAAGAAAGAAAGAAAAGAAAACAGAAAGAAGGAGGGAGCCGGTTCTATCTATCACCCAGGCGAATTGTCCAGGGTGCATTCTTCCTGATTTGTGTTCTATGCGCATAGGAACATCCCTATGTTACTTAAAAGTAGGGTAAAACTTATCATTTAAAAATAACTATATGCTGCAAATGCCTTTTCATGTCATTAGATAGTCTCTACCTCATTCCTTGTAACGGCTGCGTGGTCTAACTGGAGTCTCTCTGATGGGGGTTTACAGGCCAAGAGCATCTGGCCCCTGACTGTCAAAGATCAGCAGTAAAGTCGGATTCGTTTGTTGGGGTGCTGGTTCTCTGGGTTCAGTGTGCGTAAGACGCGCCTTGAGAACTTGTTAGCGATTTTTAACAACGCTCACTCACAGCCAGGGCGTTATGACGTAGGGGGGTCCCGGTGCCCACTGTGAGGGTCTTTGGTGTGACTTACATATAACGTATGCAGTGGTCACTCCCTTCTCACCTCGCGGGGTCTTGGGAATTAGGTGGTTCCGGCTACCAGATATTTAAGAGAACGAGTCAGAGGGTTCAGCTCACAGGGTCTTAGAACAAAGGAATGGCGGTGGGAACACCGCCCATCTATCCGTAAAGGGTCTGCGTTTCAGAACTGTGCAGCACCTTCCGCCCTACAACCTCGGTTCCTGGGAAGTACGAGAAGGGGACAATTTCCTGTCCATCTGACATTCCCAGAAGGGACGCGGATGTAACCCGGCGCTGTCAGCCGGGGCGGGGCGGTGATGTGCGGTCCCCTCCCTTCCCTGCTGCCCCAACGCGGATCTGCCCGGGACATTGCAGGCCATGACCACAAGGTGGCGCGCAAGCCTCGGGCGTGCGGTCCGCAGGCCCACATGGTCTAGCGCCGCTTTTTCTAGAAGGCTGAGTACCGAGCGGCTGACAGCTATTTCGTGGGTAAAGGAGACTCCGGTCAGCAGCTGGGACAGGGTTTGAGCGGGAACAGGGAGAGACCTAGGGCCTCTCCGGGTATACGGGATTCGTTCATTAGAGTAACCGTGACGGCCGAGTGCCTGCCCTACAGGTGGCTAGATGTTGGGGTGCGGGTGGAGGATAAGATACACAGGGCCCTCACCCCCAGTTCCTGGCCTGGTGGGTTAGCATAGCTAGTGTGCTCAGTGGGAGACCAGGGTCACTCGGAGCTGTAATGGACTCGAGTCATTCTCTGAAGCGCACCCCGCAGAACGCGACCAGTTTGGAGGTGATGGGTGGGGCCTTTAAGAGGCGTGACATTGCGAGTCACAGTAAGGGACGGGAAGAAATCGTGCGCCGAGGGCGCCGACATCCGCAGCGAGAACGGACCTTCTATGCGTGAAGTCGCGAAAAAAAGAGAAAGAAGTTCGCGCTGGTTTTGCTGTCGCAACCGGAACTGTGAAAGTTACAAAGTTACCGGCACAGCGAGTTCTCACGGCGCTTGGTTACGATGGAGAAGGTGTGAGGCTTGTGGGTGGGAGACCGGAACAGGGAACCTGGCGGGGCTGATGACGTGACACCCGGGAAAGCATTGCGGCTGTGCGAAGGCTTCCACAAGGGGTCCCCTGAAACGAGGGGCACCCAGCCGTGTACCGCAAGCGAGTGATGGCTGCGGTGTTTTTAGAGAGAGGGAAACCACATTCCCATAACTTACTACGATATGTTGCTCTAATGGTCCTATTTTATTATCAGTTGTTCTTAATCTCTTACTGTGCCTAATTTATAAATTAAACTTATCGTAGCTACGAATGTACAGGAAAAAGCATGGTATATATACAGGATTTGGTGCTACCTGTGGCTTTGTGGCTTCAGGCATCCACTGCGGGCTTGGAGCATGTGCCCCGCAGATACTGGTCTTACCTTAATATTATGACCTTTGCTTTACTTGTTTGTTTGCATTTATATGTTATTTTGTCCCTCCTTTAATTTTTAAACTGAGCGGCTTTGCTTTAGAGGTCTCCTTCATTTCAGCATGTAACGACTTGATTTTACTTTTCTTTTGACTCCAGTAGATGAATCTGAATCTGAATATGGACATTATTGAACGAATTGATGAAAGAGTATGTTTTCCGAATGAGAGTAAACCCTGTTTTAGAGGCTGTGATGATGACACTTCATCTTAGTTTTTGATCTAAGAGTGATGAATTTCAAAAACGTACAAGAAAACCGAGGAGGAATCAGTGTTGCTGATTATTTATTGTTAATTTTTAATAAGCTTTATAATTTGAATATGCAGACCCTTTAGATAAGCCTTGAGAGTTATGATTCATTAATGTTAAAATCATTCGGTCATTGGAAGATATCATGCAATATTTAATTTTTTTTTCCACTATAAGCCATTCCTAAAAAATGTAAGAGTTCTGGAAACCAAAAGTTGAGGAATTCTATCTATTGTAGATTATAGCCAGATATCAAAGGTTTATGGAGAAAGAAAAAGCCAAGAAAACCAAACCAACCTGGCCAGCCTACTGGGGAGGTGGGGCTTCTTGGAGTACCCAGAGGGGACTTCCAAATGTCCGCAGAGGAGAGGAGCTCCTGGGAGGCCCCGCCCCGCACACACGTGTGGCTGCGCATGCCAGGCGGAAGTGGGGGGGGGGGCTCATGCCGCTGGTCAACAGCACAGTCTCCCCATCTTCCTTCCTCGTCTTGGAGCCGATGTTCTCCTTCTGGATCCCTAACTGGGGACCAAGCCACAGCGTCCTCCACCTCTGTAACCCCTAAACGTCTCCAACCCTGTGTAAGCGAGCCTGTTTTCTGTATTTCCTGTTTCAGACGGGTCACGTTAGCAATAGCATAGCCAATTTCCTGTCTGTCTGTGATAAAAGAATTCCTCGCAGGTAATGGGCCCGATTTTTCTAGTGGATGCTGATTTCTGAGGATCTAGAGTTCCAAGCTCGGATTTTTCCTGCCTGGGAAAATGCCTTCGGTCCTGTCCTTCAGCCCCTGCTCTTCCCCCAGAGATAAGCCTCTTCCCGGTTCCCCTCGCGGTGGCACCCGAGGTGGCTCTCATCTCTTCCCTGCCCTCTAACCTCTCGTCCCCCGTCACTCCTGGGTTCCGGCCTCATGTCTGCTCCTTGGCGTCTTCATTCCTGGGTTGCGGGCTCAGGTCTCTCACTGGGCATCTTACATCGTGTCTCGGTGCTGGGGTGTGGTCTCCACCTTGGAAGTCTTCTCACTGCCTTGGAGCTGGTCTCTGCTCCCTGCCTGGGCTTCCGCCATCATCCCTTGATGCCGGAGCTTCGTCTCTCACTAGCGTCTGTCTCTCTTCTCCTGTTGGAGCTGATCTTTGCCCCCCGATCTGGAGTCTCATCATTCCTGGGGTGTGGGCTCAGGTGTCTGATAGCTCCCTTGAAGACTCTTCATTCCTCGGCATCGGGATCTGGTTTCTTCTGACGTCACAGGACTCAGGGATTAGGTGTCTCAACCAAACAAAAATAGCTTTTGTAATGAGGCATTCCAGCATTTGACTCAATAACATTTTATTATTTTTGAATTCGCGTAGGACACTCTTTCATGCCCATATTCAGAGGCCCCCAGGCGTGGGCTGAAATGTCTCCTGGCTACCGAATGAGAGGCAGGAAGGCCTGAGTCCCCAGCTCGCGCGCCATCAAGCCATGGGGCTCGGAGGAGCTGGTCGCCCTGTGTGTCTGAGGGCAGGGGCCTGGCTTTCTGTGGCCATCGGTTGCCATCGTCGGCGTGATTAATAACAGTACGACAAACAGTCATCCTTCTTGCTTTGAAAAGCCTTTCTTGTGTAAGCGCCATCCCATCGCGTGGTGACTCAGCCTTCGGCAGCCAGACCTTCTCCTCGGGGTGTTGTTGGGCTGCTGGCTGCCGGCAGCTGGGACCTGCTCTGCGGAATCGGCTCGTCCACGTCCTGGGGTCTGCTCACTCCTCTCCTCTCTCTCTCCTTCTCGTTGCCCGATTGCCTGTTTCCTCTCTCCCTTTCGCCTTCCCCTCCTCTTCACGTTTCGGTCTTCCTATTTCTCATTGTCCCTGTGTCTCTGCGCCTTGTCTTTTCTTCCATCGCTCCCATCTTCCCGTTCCCATCCCGTTCAATTCATTCCAGAACGTCTGAACTCTCCATCCCTGTCAGTCTCCTCGTCCATCCTCTCAGTCGATAACCTGTTTTCCTCTATCGGGGAAATAAAAGCAAAGCATCGAGAACTGATAAGTCCAGTTCTTGCCACCGGAAGGGGAGGTGACGTTACCGAGTGCCACTCCGCTTGCCCCTGAGACAGCCTCCCCGACGGGCAGCGGGGCAGCTGGGCTTCAGTGGGGTCGCCCATGGCCAAACAGTGTCAGGATGGCTTCTGCTCTGACAGCCTTCTGGTGGTGGCCATGGCCCCACAGCCTGGAGGCCTGTGTGTGGCTCTGCCTGGGAGAGGCTCTGAGAGGAGACAGGCAGGTCATCTCGCGGTGAAGGCGGGGGAGGGGGCGGTGCGGGGGGCGGGGTACCCCGTGCCGGTTCTGCCCTGACTCTGCCGCTGCGCAGCCTCGGGCAGCGCACGCGCGCACGCCGCTCTCTGAGCCTCGGCAGGGATTTCAGCAGAGGTGTCACCTCCGGGCGTGTGCCTGGGCAGCCCAGGGAAATGCCGCGTGGAGGTGTGTTCTCAGCTCACCTGGGGAAAGCTCTGTACAAATCCCAGTCATTAGGGTTATTGTGGGGCTCGGTGAGATGAAATGTGCAGTCTTTGTTCCTTCTGAATGAGGCTGCTTGAAGCACACAAAGGCCAGTAATTACGGACGTTTGACACCTCCGCAAAGGCAGGCAGCGTCACGACTGTGCCCGGCAGGCGGGCCGGGCAGCCGACTCTGGGTTCCCGGCCCCATGCGCCCTGCGCAGCTCAGTCAAGCGTGTCTAGATCAGAAAGTGGAAAAATTCAGAAAACTCGGGACCTTTGGGTCCTTCTTATAAGAAGGTGATAATCCCAGTGATCAAAGAATAAAGAATTTAACTGATTTTCCTCAGACTTGTTTCTGAAACTATGATTGTTAAGAATTTTATTCATTCATTCATTCTTTATTTATTTATTTATTTAGCTTCTGAGATCAGACATCGGGCTTGTTCGGGGTGGCGTGGCTGTGGACCATGGACTGCGGCTCCACTGGGGCACGAGCCCAGGGCCTTCCGCGTGCAAAGCAGACGTGCTGACCGCTGCACTGTGGATCTGCGTCCTATGCAACATTTTTAACAGATGCACTAGCGGAAGCACAGAGGGGGGGCAGAGAAGTCCCGGGGCCGAGGACGCGGCGTGAGTGGGCGGCACGCCTGGGGTGGGCCACAGCCGGGCGCAGTCCCTTGACCGCCGCCCCACTCCGCCTATGTTCCTCGCTCCCTCACTCCCTCGCTCCTTACCTGCGTCTCTCTCGGTATTTCGAGGCTAGAGCATGGATTGTCATTCACTTCGCCTTGGTGGCCAGCAGGAGTGACCCTCCTGGGGTGATGCAGACACAGCAGCCAGTGGTTTGTGGGCCAGGGGTCTCCAAGGCTTGAGCCTCCCCCCCCAACCGTGCTGGACGGCAATCAGTCACGAAGACGGGCCGCCTTCTCGGAGACGGCGCCGCGGGCGTCCACCGAAATCAGGCTCCGCGGTGTTTCTTTCTCATAGCGCCGTTTTTGTGTTAATTTTTTTAAGTGGCTGTCTTCCTTCATCAGACCGTATGCTCTATGAGGTCAAGAACTGTGTCTGTTTTATCACTGTACATCCTGTAGGTGATCAGTTGTTGAATTAAGAGGTAAATAAAGTGCCTCCCGGGGAATCGGCAGGACTCTGGGCCCAACGGTAAGTAGTAAACACGTATGTATTGAGCACTTACGAATGCCAGGCAGTTTACCGGGCAGCTTCATGTATGTTATTCCATTCTTCTTAAACGAACTTTCTTACTGAAGTGTGATATCCAAATCATAGGTGTCTGATGAATGGTCACGAAATAGACTCTTTCGTGTAACCACCACCTGACTCAGGCACTAGGACATTAACCAGCGGCCGGGGAGCCCCTCGCTTGCCCACACGGCCCTCCCCTCCAGTGCTACCAGTATCCTCGCTTCTCACACCAGTGACTGCTTTTTCTTCGGTTTGAACTTGATGCAAATGCCGCCGTTCAAGACGGATTCTGTTGCGTGTGGCTTTATTTTCCTCAATGTCATGCTTACAAAGTTCTTCTGCGTTACTGCGTGTGGCTATAGCTCTTTCGGTCTCATTGCTAAATAGTCCATTATGTGACCATAGTACAAATTATTGGTCTATTCTCAGTTGGTGGAATGGGGTGATTTCTCTTCGGATGCCGCTGTGGATATTTTTGGCCAGGCCGTTTGGCGCATTTCCGTTGGGTTACGTACCTGGGGTGGCATTGCGTGGTCACGGGGCTTGCGTATGTATGTTCAGCATTACTAGGTCCTGCCTTACGGTTCTCCAAAACGCTCAGTGCATCGATTCGTGCTCCTGCGCCCAGTGCGGGGGTTCTGCCCGTCCTCCCTCTTTGCTTGCCTGGCAAAGTTAATTCCAGACATTTGGTAGATGTAAGTGGTTCTCCCTGTGGCTTCGTTCGCGCTCACCAGCTGTCCTCAGGGGCCCAGGGCCTTTTCTCTGGGCTTTCTGACGTCCTCTTTTCTGAGGTGCCTAGTCATGTCTTTTTAAAAAATGTATAAATTGGGTTGCTTTTTATTCATCAACTTGTAGGCATTCTTTGTATATTCCAGATAGCAGCCTTTCTTTTTTCAGTCCTTCACAATAGCCCTGTGAGTTATTATAACGAGCTCCACACAGGCAGAAGTGCCTCAGTGGACTGCAGTCATGCTTAGCTGTCATTGAAAAAGACAGGACAACCCGCGATCTCACTGGTGGGCTGGCCATCGTGGGGCCCTGGGCTTGACCCCCCGACAGCCGGAGCTTGATTCTGATGCTCCCGACCAGTCACGTCAGCCCGCTGCGCTGTCTTCTCCCGCAGGTGCTTGAACGGCGGGCTGGAATAGGTTCTGCCCCTCTCTGCAGCAAGGGGCTCTTGGTCGCTCTGAGTCTTCTCTTCAAGGCCTGACCGGGGGACTGAAGAATCGTGTCTCTTCTTGTCTGGATTTGGCTGGTCGTCACCCCAAGCCGGCTCTGGGGGCCTCTTCTCCTCCTCCTCCAATGTGGCAGCTTCCTCTGTGTTAAGGTGTGTCATCGGGGAGGCTGAATTGTCCTCATCTAGACCTCTGACTAGAGCCTCCTGGGTCCCTCGTGCTCCATTTTCCTCTTCTTTGGAGGCTGGGCCCTGGGCCGTTAGCTCTTTTTTGGCGTCTTCCTTTCCGGGGATCTGCATTACGGAAAGCTTGTCGGTGACGTCTGCGTCCGTGGCACCCGGGAGCTTTGTCTCTGGGGACTTCCTGTCTGCACCTCCCACTGTGGCTCCTGTGCCTCTGGGTGTCCATTGGGCTCCACGGTTGGGCCTGTCTCTGCGTGTCTGGGTTGCTATCGTGACTTTCTTGTGCAGACTCTCCGGGAGGGTTTACCTGACTCTGGGAATCCCCTCGCATGGGCAGATGGCTTATCCCTGAGCTGTTGTCACTGTCCTCTGGGGTTAGGCTTCTGGGGGTTTCAGAAGACCCGTTGTCATTTGGCATGACTTGGCTCAGGGGCCTCCCCCTGGACACCATCATCCTCCACGTTTGGCTTATCCTGAGACTCGGTGACCCTCTTAACTTTCTCCGACAGACTGGTCCCCAAGTGGTGACAGGCCCTATGTTCTGGCTGTCGCCCTTGGCGCCCCTTCTGCTGGTCGACTTGGTGTGCGTTTCCTCTGAAATCCTTATATAATCTTACGTACAAGCCACGCAGCAGCCAAGATCCTGGGCATGGTCTGTGAGACTCACCTGGTTCATGAGTGAGAGCAGGTGGGGGGTGGGGCAGCAGGCCGTGAGCTGATAGAAGGCGGGAAACCTTTCATCCGGTCCCTAATCGCACAGTTTGGAAGGAGACACCTCCGGGGTCTAATACTTCTACCCCCACCCCCAGCCTCCCTGCCTCCTCGCCCGCCCCCTTGCCTTACCTTGGTTTCCTTCTGCAGGCAGCTCCAGTTAGGTCTTGGCTTTGGACCCACCCAGGGAGAGGAGGAGAGCTCCTGGTTTGTTTACGGACTTTTTCAGGTTATAGTTTTGAGGGATCTTTGAGGCAGTGTTGGCTTTTTTTTTTTTTTCTTTTTCTTTAACCTAAGGACACAATTATATTTCTGTTTGACAAATCATAGGACTGGCAGAGACCTCAGAAGTCATCTGATTTCTCTCTCCGCTCACAGGATGAAGCCATATAGATGGGTTCCAATCATGTGTTTTAAAATAGCAGTCCCATTTAGCCATGTGACAGAAGTAGAGATAACGGTTGACTCAGGTATTTCGGTCTGCTCACCTTACCCAGAGTCAAAGTTAGAAAAGAAGCTAAGCAGGACTTTGCTTACCTAAGGTGTACTATTCAAAAAATGTGATTGACATCTGCTCTTTAAAGGCACGTTAATCATCAAAAGAGATTAGAAATGAGCATCCATATTACTGGGTTCTTTCTGTCAAGGGGAATCGGAGACACACACAACATCGAGCTGAGGACAGGGGGGAGTGAGCCCGAGATGCTGAACTGGCAAATGTTTTCATTACCTCCTAGATCCAGGTCCCTCTTTGTAGAGAATATTTAATTAACAGAAGAATTAGATTCGGTGATTTTTATTTGAAAAGAGAATAGAATATGTTTTAAAACATTCTTGTCTGCTTGTAAAAGGACGTAAGAAAATAGATCTCTGAACACAAGTGTAAAAGACGAAGACCAAGTTGATGGGTGGGGATAATTACATGAGAAGAATGAGACTCAGGGAAGCCGTGACGGCAGGCGGAACCTTGTTCTGACCCTGCCGATGACCAAAGGAAGTGTAAGGGAGCCGAATGTCGACGGGGGGATCCATGTTGATAGTTTCTGCCCATGAAGACTTTCTCAGCATTCCCCTGAAAGGGAGGAGAGTTCTCCTGAGGTTTGGGATTGGCATGTGGAGGTCATTTTAATTCTGACCAGCGAACGTTCTCTGAGTACCAGCTGTTTCTAAGTCATGAGGCGAGGCACTGGGGTGTTTGTTCAAAGCTGAGTAAGTCGTGTCTCCCTGTCCTGGAGCCGGTGGGCGAGTCTCTTGAGAAATGATGGAAGGAAACTGAGTATGTTCAAGGCCGGCTTGGAAAGAAAGACTTAGCAGGGACATAGTAGCTGTTTTCAAATATTCAAAGGGTTTTCATGGGGATGAGGAATGGTGTAAGGAGAGAAAGGAACGAATGTTCTCCTAACACTTGTGATGTGTCAGGAGCTTAGATGGGCTGTCTTCCTTAATCCTCATGGTCCTTTAGGTGGTTATTGCCCTTTCAGCATATAAGAATGTTAAGGCTCTTAGCTGTTAAGTAACTTGCCTGTGGTCACATACCCAATAAATGGCAAAGCCAGGATTCAAAGTTGAAATGTCTCAAGAATGTCTCCGAGCCCAAGGTCTTTCTGTTATCTTTAGTTCCTTATCCTGTGTGATGCTGGAGAATAGAGCTATCTTCCCCTCCAGCCATGTCTGTGTCTGAATTTTATCTTCTTATAAGGACACCATTCATTTTGGATTAGGGCTCACCTAATGATCTCATTTTAATTATCCATGTAAATAGTATATCTCCTATATTCTACTTAAATACTGCAGCTCTTATATTCTACTATATTCTAAGGTACTGAGGGTCTAGACTTCAATGTATGAACTTTAGGGAGGACGGATGAGCCCATAACTCGTGAAGACCAGCTTTTTTCATATTAAACTCTCAACCTCATTCCTCAGCAGCAGCCAAGGTGATATACCATAGCTCTTAGTTTATAGTTAAACAGCCAATTCTCCAAACACCTCGAGATTCTGCCCATGCTTTGTGTTATCCAGGTGGAGCAGGGTTGGCCTGCCAGCATCTTCTCCTGTCAGCATGCTAAAAGAACAGCCACAGGGCATGGGCTCGCTGACCCCTTTTTTTTTTTTTAAACAAAACAAAACAAAACAAAAACTATATGTTATTATCACTATGATGAAACAATATTTTCTTCTTTGGAAATTGGTTCTTTCCTCATCTTGGAAAGTGCTATGAGCAGTCTGAGGGCTTTGATTGTTTTTACCATAATTATTATGGTTGAACTGTAGTTTTAAATGATGAATGTATATTTCAGGAGTATCCTGGAGTTGACATTTATAAGGAGGCTCTGAAATGCATGCACATTGAGAGGATCCTGAGGAAAGCCCGTGAGGCTTTTCCACTGTTTCTGTGAAAGATCCTTAAGTAAAGAAAAGCATAAACTTGCCTTAGAAGAAAAAAAGTTTTGCTGTTAGAAATCACTTGAAAGAGGTGATGTTCCAAGGTAATGTGAGGGGATTCTTAGGTTCTGTCTAAGAATGTGGGGGGCATCTACTATTTAAGTAAGAGAAGCTGGTGCTCCTTGAAGAAAATGCCATCTTACTCAATCAGAATGTACTCAGGAGTTTAGCTTTCTTGTCTCCACCACTGACCAAAATGCTGAGTGTAACTTAGGACAGCTGCTCATCCATGACTCTCTCTATCAGAAACGATGCTATCCCACTCAAGTCCTTCTTGGGCTTATTTCTAGTACTGAGGTGTGGATACTAAATGATACTAAATAGACTCCAGCAGGTGGCACAGGGGTGTTTGGATTCTTAGGTGATAATTTGACACTGTTGGGATTACTATTAAGCACTTTCTGATTGGGTCACCTTGCCTTAAGATTGTGTTGCTTAAACCAACAGCTTATCCTTAGTTTCTACAGTGTTGAGTTGAACTTCAGGCCATTTTCTACTATTGGCTCATCAGACATCGGAGACAAAGGAGCTCCTCTATTCTTGGAAGGAAGTATCAGTGGACACTGGGAGCACCATTATTTGTCATGATTGCGAGTCACTATAAAAGGAGTACAGAAAGCCGTGGAGTCCAGAATAAAAACACTTGTAAAGAGAATCCTAGCTTAGGGATGGAAATAATACAAGATTTACCCAAACAGGAAAAAATGGTTGGGGAAAACAGAGGCGGTTTTTATTTTTATTTCTTTTTTTTCATATTTAGATGTAGATAATAGTAATCAAATACCTTTAAGTGATTGGAAACTTTGGTCAGTTTCCAGACTATTATATCTTGAATTAAGATGTGATGCATAGTTAAGACAGACAAAAAAAATTGTTTGCCAAACATTTATTAATTTTTTATACAGTCCAATTATTTCAACAAGAATGTCTCCACAGTAGTATCAATAGGCCTCAAAGGATTGTGGGCTGATGGGTCTTATCATGGGCCTGTAGGAACTTGCCCCTCTGTTTACAGATTTTTCCCCTTCCCTCCCCCAAAACGCTCTCTGTGATCTCTTATTGGCCCTAGAGTAAGAGAGATGTTTACAGGATTCTGAGCAGGTTCCCTCTCTGCTAAAATTAACAAAGGTAGTACTATTCTCAAACTCATTAAAGATTGGGGGGAAGAGAACTGAGCACTATAGACTACAGCAGACAGTTTTAAAGTTTGAGCTCTGGAGTTGTTTGAGAAACAGTTTACTTTCGTTTTATGAGATTTTAAGTACTTATGGAGTTAAGTATAAAAAAAAAACTAATTCAAATTCTGAGCCTTCAAGTTAAACCTCATCCTTAACAGATATTTCTCCCAGTTAGGAGCTGATTGCACAGGGAGTTTTTCTGCAGAATCCAGTTCCCTGCAGTATTCAAGGGTTGTAAAAATTTGGTTCCTTGCGGAATCTGTGCTAATTACGCCACGAAAGATGAGAGGCTATTTGGAGGTAAATATTAATGTAATTTAGGCCCAAGAAATATCAACTTGAACATTAAAAATATCTAAACTCTCCACAAGATGGATCAACCATTAAAAAATACACCCAATTCTTTTGAGTCTCACATCACCATGTTATTCTTGTTACTTCTGAAAGCAATAAATTAACGTGTCCGCAAACAAAACTCCTTGAGCAAATTAAATGTTTTTTTGTTTTTTTTTTTTAATGCACACCACGTTTGCACCAAAGAGCAAAGACATCTTGCAGTGAAGAACTACTTGAGGAAGAATAAAAGGCAGAAGTACAAAGTACTTGAAATGATTATAGTTTAAGATTTTGGAAAAAAGACATATTCTAACATCAGAGAGTTTCCCCACAACCAGAAACGTTTGAGTCATTTGGTACCCAGTGTTGGTCGTTCTCCTCTGCGGAAGCTTTGGCAGGTTTCGCGGTGCCGCGGCCTCTCAAGGGCGGTATTGGGATCTCTGCTCCTGGATGTACTCGTAGAGAGGGCTGGAGCGCACCGGGGCGCGCGCGGACTGACGCCTGCCGGGCTCGGGGACCTGATGACCGCCCTTGTCGTTTCCCTCCCAGACGTGGCGGCGCCTCTGCGCCTCCTCCTGCTCTTCTTGTCGCAGGTCCTGTCCCTCAAGGCGCCTCTTCTCCTCGCGCGCAAACTGCTCCTGCGCCGGGTACCGCGGGTCCGGCTGCTGCGCGCGCCTCAGCTCCGCCCGCGGCGCGCGCTGCAGCTGCGCCTCCTCCCGGCGCAGCTGCGCGTCCCGCTCCTGCGGCTCCTCGCGCAACTGTCTGTCGCGCTCCTGGCGACGCAGCTGTTCTTCCCGTTCCTGGGGGAGCTGTTCCTCGTCGCGGAACTTTCTGTCGCGCTCCTGGCGACGCAGCTGTTCTTCCCGTTCCTGGGGGAGCTGTTCCTCGTCGCGGAACTGTCTGTCACGCTCCTGGCGACGCAGCTGTTCTTCCTCGCGGAACTGTCTGTCACGCTCCTGGCGACGCAACTGCTGTTCCTCGTCGCGGAACTTTCTGTCACGCTCCTGGCGACGCAACTGCTGTTCCTCCTCGCGGAACTGTCTGTCGCGCTCCTGGCGACGCAACTGCTGGTCCTCGTCGCGGAACTTTCTGTCACGCTCCTGGCGACGCAACTGCTGTTCCTCCTCGCGGAACTGTCTGTCGCGCTCCTGGCGACGCAACTGCTGTTCCTCGTCGCGGAACTTTCTGTCACGCTCCTGGCGACGCAGCTGTTCTTCCCGTTCCTGGGGGAGCTGTTCCTCGTCGCGGAACTTTCTGTCACGCTCCTGGCGACGCAACTGCTGTTCCTCCTCGTGGAACTGTCTGTCGCGCTCCTGGCGACGCAACTGCTGTTCCTCCTCACGGAATGTTCTGTCACGCTCCTGGCGACGCAGCCGTTCTTCCCGTTCCTGGGGGAGCTGTTCCTCGTCGCGGAACTGTCTGTCACGCTCCTGGCGACGCAGCTGCTGTTCTTCCTCACGGAACTGTCTGTCGCGCTCCTGGCGACGCAGCTGTTCTTCCCGTTCCTGGGGGAGCTGTTCCTCGTCGCGGAACTTTCTGTCACGCTCCTGGCGACGCAGCTGCTGTTCCTCCTCACGGAACTTTCTGTCACGCTCCTGGCGACGCAGCTGTTCTTCCCGTTCCTGGGGGAGCTGTTCCTCGTCGCGGAACTTTCTGTCACGCTCCTGGCGACGCAGCTGCTGTTCCTCCTCACGGAACTTTCTGTCACGCTCCTGGCGACGCAGCTGTTCTTCCCGTTCCTGGGGGAGCTGTTCCTCGTCGCGGAACTTTCTGTCACGCTCCTGGCGACGCAGCTGTTCTTCCCGTTCCTGGGGGAGCTGTTCCTCGTCGCGGAACTGTCTGTCACGCTCCTGGCGACGCAGCTGCTGTTCTTCCTCACGGAACTGTCTGTCACGCTCCTGGCGACGCAACTGCTGTTCCTCCTCGCGGAACTGTCTGTCGCGCTCCTGGCGACGCAACTGCTGTTCTTCCTCACGGAACTTTCTGTCACGCTCCTGGCGACGCAGCTGTTCTTCCCGTTCCTGGGGGAGCTGTTCCTCGTCGCGGAACTTTCTGTCGCGCTCCTGGCGAAGCTGTTGCTCACGCTCCTGGCGACGCAACTGCTGTTCCTCGTCGCGGAACTTTCTGTCACGCTCCTGGCGACGCAGCTGCTGTTCCTCGTCGCGGAACTTGCCGTCTTCTTCCTCGAGGCGTCTTTTCTCTTCTCTTTCCTCCCTCAGCAGCTGCTCTTCCGCTGGAAACTTCCCGTCTCGCCATTCGGCTTCCTCTGGCTCCTCTCGCTCCCGCAGCGCTTGGGCCGGGAATTGCCTGTCGCGCTGCTGCCAGCTCCTCCTGTCCTGTCCCGTCGCTCTCTCCTCCTGCTCGGACCACGGATCCTGCCGGAATCGTCTCTCCCGCACCTGAGAGTCTTCCAGCTGCCGGATCTTTTCTCCGGTCTCCGCGCGTTTGGTGTGAACAATGTAGTTACGACCTTCATTTTCTTTTTCTGGCTGCCACTGCCATTTCAGATCACGGCGCGGATCCTCACCCCCGAACGGCCGCTTCTTCTCCCCGCGCTGCACCTTCTCCTCCTCCAGATACTGCTGCTGCCTCTCCCGCTGCAGCTGCTCCTCCTCCCGCTGCAGCTGCTCCTCCGGATATCGCCTCTCTTGTTCCTGGCGCCTCTTCCTCCGCTGCAGCTGCTCCTCCCGCGGCAGCTGCTCCTCCTCTCGCTGCAGCTGCTCTTCCTCCTGTTGCAGCTGCTCCTCCTCCTCCTCCGGATATCGCCTCTCCTGTTCCTGGCGCCTCTTCTCCCGTCGCAGCTGCTCCTCCCGCTGCAGCTGCTCTTCCTCCTGTTGCAGCTGCTCCTCCTCCTCCTCCCGATATCGCCTCTCCTGTTCCTGGCGTCTCTTCTCCCGTAGCAGCTGCTCCTCCTCCTGCAGCTGCTGCCTCTCCCGCTGCAGCTGCTCCTCCGGATATCGCCTCTCTTGTTCCTGGCGCCTCTTCCTCCGCTGCAGCTGCTCCTCCCGCGGCAGCTGCTCCTCCTCCCGCTGCAGCTGCTCCTCCGGATATCGCCTCTCCTGTTCCTGGCGCCTCTTCTCGCGTCGCAGCTCCTCCTCCTGCTGCAGCTGCTCCTCCTTCCGCTGCAGCTGCTGCTCCTCCTCCTCCCGATATCGCCTCTCCTGTTCCTGGCGCCTCTTCTCGCGTCGCAGCTCCTCCTCCTGCTGCAGCTGCTCCTCCTCCCGCTGGAGCTGCTCCTCCTCCCTCAGCTGCTCGCTTTGAGCCGGCTTGGCGTACAGCACGTGGCGGCGTCTCTGGCTTTCTTCCTCTAGTTGCCACCTCCATTTCTGGTCGCGGCGCAGCTCCTGGCGTCGCTCCCTCTCCCGATCCTCTTGGAGGCGCTCCACCTCCCGGAGCTGCTCCTCCTCCTCCTCGTCCCGGAGCTGTCGTTCCCGCTCCTCGCGCTCCCGGCGGCGCCTCTGCGGGTCCTGCCTGCGGGGCCTCGAGAAGACTTTGCTCTGACGGGCGTCGGCCTCGTCTTCTAGCTGCCGCTGCCACCTGGGGATGCGGCCCTCTTCCTGCTGACCCTCCTCCTCGGCCAACTGCTGCTCGCGCCGCAGCTCCTGCTCCAGGCGCGGCTCCTGCTCGCGCCTCTCCCGCTGCTCGCGCCGCAGCTCCTGCTCCAAGCGCGGCTCCTGCTCGCGCCGCAGCTTCTGTTCCGAGCGCGGTTCCTGCTCACGCCGCAGCTCCTGCTCCAGGCGCGGCTCCTGCTCGCGCCTCTCCCGCTGCTCGCGCCGCAGCTCCTGCTCCAAACGCGGCTCCTGCTCGCGTCTCTCCTGCTCCAAGCGCGGCTCCTGCTCGCGCCGCAGCTCCTGCTCCAGGCGCGGCTCCTGCTCGCGCCTCTCCCGCTGCTCGCGCCGCAGCTCCTGCTCCAAACGCGGCTCCTGCTCGCGTCTCTCCTGCTCCAAGCGCGGCTCCTGCTCGCGCCGCAGCTTCTGTTCCGAGCGCGGCTCCTGCTCACGCCGCAGCTCCTGCTCCAGGCGCGGCTCCTGCTCGCGCCTCTCCCGCTGCTCGCGCCGCAGCTCCTGCTCGCGTCTCTCCTGCTCCAAGCGCGGCTCCTGCTCGCGCCGCAGCTTCTGTTCCGAGCGCGGCTCCTGCTCGCGCCGCAGCTCCTGCTCCAGGCGCGGCTCCTGCTCGCGCCTCTGCTGCTCGCGCCTCTCCTGCTCCAGGCGCGGCTCGCGTCGCCCGCGCCTCTGCAGCTGCTGGTCCTCTCCCAGGCGCTCCCTCTCCAGCTCCTGCCGCTCCCGCTGGGGCAGCTGCTCCTCTTCCTGGCGCCGGCGCTGTGCCTCGTCAAGGCGCTGGAGCTCCCGCAGCTGCCGCTCCTCTCGGCCCCGCTCCTGGTCGGGAACCCGCTCGGGCGCCCGCGCCTGGCGCCCCTGCAGCCGCTCGGCCCGCTCCTCACGGCGCGCTTCCTCCGCTTCTCGCCGCGGCAGCCGCGGCTCGAGCCTCTGCTCCGCCTCGGCGAGCTCCCTCTCCCGCTCCTGCCTCTTCCGCCTGCGTTCTTCTTCCAGCTGTCCGGCCCGGGGCTCGAACCGCCTTTGCTCTTCTTGCCGGCGATCCTGCAACGGGCTGCGCTCGCCTTCACGCCTGGCGCCCTTCTCTGGCCCCGAGGCCTGGGCGAGAGCGTAATAACAAGCTTGAGCCACCTTGAAGATGAACAGCAGGAACTCTTTGAAGTCGACGAACCCGTTACAGTCGCGATCCAGAAGTTCCAGGATCAGGTCCACCGTCTCCGGGTCATGTGGCCTCTGTGAAAAAGGTAAAAAAAAAAAAAAAAAAGTTAAAATGCATCATTTACAGGTAAACGTTCACCCACGATGTATATTATATGATATACTGACACCCGAATGACATTACGAGCAATTAGGCAAAACCTGCGTGTACTGAGGCTTGTCCCCGTGTAAAATGTGAACACCATTTTATAGCTAACATTCGTTGGGGATTTTTGCATCTTGTAATTTAATGCCGATCAAAAGAACACAAGTTCTCTTGAGCTGGGTGGATACCAAAGCACTCATCCTCAAGAGAGAAACAATGGACATTTATGAAGATTTGCAGCAGCCGTTTCTGTCTGAAATAGCCAGTACCCCAGATTTGATTTTTAGCCCTTGTTGGAAAACAGAACACAACACTTATGGTAACCCCCCTTTCCTGGAGAACAGGCTGACTTTAATGATTGAAATTTGGAAGTAAATTTCAGCTCCTTCCAAGCCTAGTTTGATCTGATGTCTTTGGTGATAACTTCCCAAGAGCAGTTCATTCCTATCAATGTTGTCGTCAGGCACGTGACATACTTGCTAGCAACTTCTTTAGGACTCAGATTACGATGTCAATTAAGTACCTTCAAGCTCAGAAGTAAATGTATCATAGAGCTGTCATGGTGTAAATTGAATATAAAAACACCATTCCTTGCTCTGGTTTCTCCTGAGAGGAAATTTCATAACCCTAAATCAATAGAGAGGTTTCCTTTTCTTCTTATTTCTCACCCGAAGGACAGCTCCAAATTCTTGTTCGAGGAGGGTCTTCAGGTCTTTCTTGCACAGCGCTGCCCCGTCACAGTCATGTGAGGCATATTGATTGAAAATTTCAGTGATATCGCAGATGCTTCTTAGAAGTGGCGACATTTTTTTTTCCTTCCTTCAAGTTCAGGTAAACCTGGAACAATAAGATAGGATCCAGAATCGAAACTCTTTCTAGTCTTGGAGAGGCTATGGCCACACTACTGCACGCAGATCCCGAAATGACTGGACTTTACAACAGTAGTTATTTTCAGCCTGGGCTTTCAAAGCACTTTATCTTTGAATATTGTACTTCAAAAAGGGAAGAAAAACCCTGAGCAATTTAAGGCAGGGAATTATCTTCAGACTATGCTGTAGGTAGCTTTTGATCGTTCACCCAGTCTGGATTATCCATATCCTTTTCTTTCCTCTCTTCCTGCTTCCTAGCATATTTCATTTCAGACAGTGAAGAGAAGAATGTATGAATTTAAATTGGATATGTTACTACTCATAGCATCTTCCTCTGAAGTTGAACAATGAGGACAGGTGAAAGCCAACAGGTGAAGGAAGGTCTGAGAGTATCTTAAAGTGAATGGAAGTCACACACACACTTAATTGTGGCAGCAAAACATTTGCTGGTAACTAGAACAATAAAAAAGGAATGTGGATTATTTCCCAACATTATAGTTCATAAAAGATCTGGGAGTATAATTCATAAGTCACCAGTTCTAAGATTAAGTGCTACTTTTTCTTAGTCAAAGGTAGCATTGTACTATTCAGATATACCAGTGCAGAAAACAGTGGGTGTGTTGTCTGCCCTAACCCAGATGTGTTACAGATATTCAGTTATTGAGAGCTTCTGAGAGGTAAAGTTCCTGACTGGCTACCAGAGTCCATGGGTCATACTGAACCTGGAAAACTTTGAATAATATTGGACTTATGGTTAGCTTTTGTCAAACCCACATAAACCATTTGAATCTTGGCCTTATAAAAAACAGGAGTTAGCCAAAAGCAGATCCATGTTAAAAGAATACATGGAAGACCTCACTGGCGGGGTGAGTGTACAAGTTCATCTACCTGGCCTCTTGAATTCTTCTCAACTCCAATACCTCAGGTGGCATAATGCATGAAGGTGGCCCATATTGGTTCTAGGTTTTAGGGAGAGGAACCCCATAGGAGTCACAGGCGACCATGCTCCAACCCCTGACATGCAAATAAACTTGCAGAGTTCAGAGCCTTGGGAGGACAGCCATGTCTCCATCTGAGTGATGACTCCATGGCATTCAGTTAGTGGGGGTTAGACATCTCTATACAGCCTGATGTTTTGTGGCGCATAGACCCTTGTTGCCCTCACTCCTCCAACATCTACAATAGCTGGAAAATAAAGAGTCGCACAGAAGGACACGCTCCCACCGCATGGGACTTACCCACTTCACCAGAGGGAGAGGTCCAGTGCTCGCTGACACCGCTGGCAAGTGTACTGGGCAGCCGGGAGCTGGGCCTTTTATAAGGGTTTTAATTGTGCCCCGAAGACCAACTTGGGAAGGAGACGCCCACTCTGTGGGACGGCCTGATTCATTCCTCACCGAGCCCAGCTCCACCTCTGTCTCCGCAAATGGCTTGTTTATCTCACTATTTGCTCACGTAGGTATTTGGCACCAGGTTCACAGAATTTGCCTCCTGACAGTTAGGGTACTGGCCCCACCTAACATAAAAGGATAGAATATTTGACAGAATCTCTAATTTTCTTTAATTGTTAAAATTAAAAAAAAAAAGAATTAAGATTCAGAATCTCAATTAATTATGTCTTCATTATAAAGTAGTAACCTCTAAGCCATTTACTTTACAAAATATTTTAAGTTTCAGGTTGGGGTTAAACAGAAAATTTGGTATAAACTGATGAGACCCAATTAATTTCTCCCTGGGATACGACAGTTCACGGGGAGCTGCTTTAGCCATGCGTGAGACAATTCTAGGACAATGAGAGGGTATAATAATTGAGTGTAATTTCTTCTCTAAAAAAGCAGGTGGGAAAAATTGCTTTGGTATTCTTGGGTCTTAGGACGATTTTCCTATGGTTTGGGATCACCTCCTTAGTACACAGTTTGGAAGGATGCTTTAAAATATGTTTCGAGTTTACTTATTCCTAAGTGAACTTGAGGTCTGTGGAATTTCATTCTTAGGGCTATTACATCTAAACGAAGTTTGCTCTTTTCTCGTTAGCATGTCGTTGCCCCTGGTGGAGAAGAGCCGGTGTAATATGTTGTAGATACAATCACAAGTTGTTAATGACCATGACACTGAAACACTCGACTCGGCCTCTCCTGGAAGCACATTAATGTCATCGGTCATTCTGGCCCATTATATCTGTCAGGGCTGTCTCAGCCCTGGTGACCATTTGCAAATCTCAGTGCTGTTTTATTGCAAGGAACTGGATTTTATCCCTGGTTGTCAATGACGCCCACCCTTCCGTTTCAGACTGTATGAAACTTTGGTTCACACATGATAGGTTTATGGAGGCTGTTAAACGATTCAGTGGCTTTCAGCATTTCTGTCTCCTCCATTGTCCAACAGAGGCAGGTACTGGTTTTCTGAATTTTGCAGAGACTGTATTGGGTCCTTCAATGGAATGTAATTTGGAACCCAAATCTCGATGGCTATTCCTTTACGTGCAGACTGATCCAAATGGTATAAGAATTAAATTCTATTTGACCCCTCACTGCTGCCCCCCACCCCGAAGTAGGGTGAAGGGAACGTGGAAGCGATAGGTTTTCTTTGAAGGCAGCTGTGGGCTTAGCTCACTTTCGTGTCCTTCAGGATTTCAGCACTGAGGCCTGGGACCTCGGGGTTTTACTGTGGCGGTTTCTTGGGATGAGTTAGCAAACTTGATATAGCAGCTCCTTAGTGAAGAGTGAAGATTTCTCTCTCTTTCCACCCTCCTTCTTTTTAGGGTTTCCTATAAATCTCTTAATCTTTGAATTCTAGAATAGACCCACAGATCACTGTGGAACCTCTATCCTCGCAGAGGATACTAGCCTTTTTTATGAGTGTCCTTCAGGGAAGTCCCTGGACAAGCCCTGCCCTATGTCTGATTCTGTTTTTACCCACCCGTGTATGGCCCAGGCGGTGGGGTGCATTTACGTGATTCCATTACCTTTCTATAGTCAATACACTCAAGGGTACTGGACACTTCTTAGCTTCTATGAGAACAAGGGGAAAATATTAATCATTCTAGAATCATGTTTGAGCAAGCAAAACAAATATAGAGCCAAACCCAAAGGAAAACACTTCTCAACGGCTTTGAGAAAATGGCCGAAATTGCACTCATAGTAACAGAAAAACTCCTTCCTCATGCTCAGTGAAGAGAGGTCTTAGATCCAGTGATGCTTCTCTTACCCACCCTTGTTTAAAGTCATTACGGCGTAAGGGACAATATTTAAAAATGTGGACAAACCTGAGAGAATTAGCCTGTCTCCCTCCCTCTCCTTCCTTCCTTCCTTCCTTCCTTCCTTCCTTCCTTCCTTCCTTCCTTCCTTCCTTCTTTTCTTCCTTCCTGTCTTTCTTGGTCCATCATTAGAAGGATCGTAAGTAGATTCCAATGCTAACTTCTAAAATCAGATTTGATATTCTCCTAATGAAGTGGCCCTTGTTGCTATATGGTGTTCTTTTGTTTAACACTATTGTTATTTAAAAAATATTTTAAAAGGAGCTCCTGACACGATGTTTGGACAGGGAAATAATTTTCATTGCTTTCTGGTTCCTTTAAAGTTTGGTAAATACCAGAGAAGTTAGAAATCATCAGGGCTAACATATTGGCTCAATTTTTTTTTTTTTTTTGGAAGACTGACTGAGAATCCTTGAAATGTGGCAGTATCATTCATCGTGGTTCACCAGAAAAGAATGGTGTTTTTATAATCTGAATATCTCCATATTCTTTGTAGACAAAAAGTCTTGTTATCTTTATTTTATAAGATAAAATAAAGAGATAAATGGAGACGGAGGTGCTGAGTAGTCAGAGAACATTCCTGACTGGCCCAGGAAGAACTCAAGTGCCCCGGCTCCATTCTGCAAGAATGTCCTTCTTTATCAAGGGTTAATGCCAGTGGGTCCAGAGCATAGCTACATTCCTATACTGTTACTTGACTGTGAGACATGAGCTCTTTATTACAGAGGAATCGAAAAAGAGAAAATAAAATTTATATCACCCAGAAGCTTTAATATTATGTCAATCATGAAGCCTCATCCATAATCTTTGGGGGTGGAGCTCTGCTGGGTTACCAAACAGAGAACTAAGGTTTACTGGTCTTAATCACATTCAGAGGCTCCCCCCCACCCCATTTTCTCCTGTCAGAACCTAGAAAAAGTATAATAGATTCGACATTCTGTGGTATTCTGTCAGGACCAAACCTTGCCTTGGCTTTATTGGAAAACCACCAAGGTGAAACTTTAGATAAAGTTGAGAAGGTACCAGTGTCACCTTCAGCCTAATGGGCTTCTCCAGAACCCTATACGAACCATGATGTCAAAATCTGGGGAAATGTTCAAGTTAGATGACTAAGATGGCTTTAAAAAAGTAAGGTTCTTTGATAAGCTCTCTAAACACCTTGGCAATGAAGACTTTTTCTTTAAAATTGTGTGTTAAACCTTTTAAGTTTTTCTGTTGTTTCTTCTTATTCACTGCCCCACCCCCTGGGACCCTACCTCTGCCAGTCCAAAACCTAATATATTTTCTTTGAGGCCCCACACAAATTCCATCGTCTCTCCAGGACCTTCCTTGACCTTTACATATAGTGATCTTCCAATTAAAAAAAAATTTTTCCCGCAGCATGCATAGTCAGCATCACACAACCTTGCACTAGATAATGTATAATTTCCATAGTTTCCTCTCATTTAATGGGTGCTTGTTTTGTCTTCTCAATTAGGTTTTAAGTTCCTCGGAGGCAATGCTGTATCTTTTATTTCTACGAGGTGTTTAGTAAAATCCTCGCTGATGTGATGTGATTTTATTGCACCGTGGCAGTGTAAATGGCCAACAAGTCAGAACGAGATGAGTCGCCTGGTCCGGGATGGAGCTCTCCGGGCTTTGGGTGACGGCCTGGGGATGAGGGCACACGCCGTCATGCGAGTCAGCCTTTCTGGGGCCTCCTCTGGTTTCGCCACTTGCAGGACAGATGACAGAGGAAGCGTTCCTCCACGCCTCTCCGCCTTCCCGTGCCCAGCGCTTCACCCCGCTGTGAAATGAGGAGCTGTGAGATAGGAATCTCTTCCTCCCGGGGGGCTGTGATAATTACAGCTTGTAAAGCATTTTGTGACTCTTAGATATAAAAGGGCTCATTATTGTGGCCATTAATAATTCTTAATTTTTATCTTCTTCAAGGTAAATTATCCTTACTTTAATTATACCCCCACCCTGGCGGTAATTATACCTCTGAGAGTCAGCAGATGCCTTCATCTGACGTCATGCCAGCGGGGTGACTGGGCACGGGTGAGCACGAGAGAGCACTGCCCCCCCCTGCCCACTCCCACTGTCACCAGAGCGGCCGAGGGCTCTTGGCTTTCTTTGTCACTAAACTGGTCACAGGTGTCAAGTGATTTGTCTTCTCTGTCCCCTAACTGTATCTTCGCTGTACCTAACCAGCATTTCCTCAATTTCACAGAGCTTCGGGATCTGTCAAAAGATGCAAAGCATAGGAAAAACGAGTTTAATTTTCGTATTCTGACGAACACTCTGAATGAAGGGGGCAGGGATCTTTGGCTGGGCCGTGGGGACCGTGGTATCCGTTATAAAAAGGTCCCCGGCCGCCACGTACAGGAAGGGCCGTCGCTTCGCGAGGATAGAGGTGCTGCGTGGCGTTTTCTCTTCTTGGATTTAGATCTGGTTCTAGGAGAACGCTGAGTCACTCTTTGGGATGAGGTTAAGGGGATCTGTATCTAAGGAGCCAAAAAGAACTATTTTTTTGAGAGAGGTGCTGCTTCCGAAAATGGGGCATGGCGTGGAGGGGGCGGGAGCTGCGGCTTCACGCGCGGCGGACGCTTCAGGCTGCGGCAGTCAGGGCATGGCCGGCCTCCCAACCGCGGAACCAGCACTCTGAGCGCAGGTGGGCGTGTGGCAGCCGGCTCGGGGGGTTTCCTCCCGGCCCGGACGCCCCCTGTCGCCCGTGTCGTGGTCTAGCGATGAGTCCTAATCTCGGGGTTCAGCTCCCCAAAGCCCACCCTGTGTCTGGAGTACGTGCGGAGGTGGAACAGGTGCGAGGGGTGTGGGCCTGTCGGTGTCCGGTCGCCGGGTTGTCCCGGCCCTTCCCCTCAGGCTCCTCTGGCGTCTGCAGCCCCTCCTCCCGCCCAGCTTCCTTCCTTCCTCCACTTTTTCTTCTCTTCTACTCAAAAAAAAATCTTTTCCCTTCCCCATCCTATCCTCCAAACTGCTGGAAACTCAGGTAGGGAAATAGGACAGGGGCGAAGGGACTTCAGGGCCGGGGGACCAGTCGAAGTCTTCGTCCCTTTGCCTCCGGGGGCACCTGACCGGGTTAATAGCGTTAGTGGAGATGCAGAAGATGGCTGTGCGTGTCTCCGTTCTTCCCATAGGCGTCTCTTTCAGTTCACAAGCGTTTACCAAGCCCCCCTATTCCGCGGCCATCATGGGCAAGGTGCTGGGCCTCTGCCAGAAGGCTCTCCAGCCTTGCCCCCCCCCAAATGATTTGCAATGGGGGATATTGGAATAAGAAAGGCTTAAGTCCAAAAATGAGGCTATATGTTAGTATTGCATGTATGTGCTATGATTTTTTTTCTAACAATACACAAAAAACCGCTAACGGAAATTACCTGTAGGGAGAGGAAAGGGGCAGTACCTTTCTAGCGTATACTTCTTCCACTTTGTGATATTTGAACCATGTGAAAGTGTTATCTATTCAAAAATTAAGTACATTAAATTCAAAAAGTACGAGTTTAATTCTAAGAGAAAAAAGATGAAACAAATAGGAGATAACTATCAGAATATCATCAGGAATTAATACGTTCATTCTAAGATGTGACAAGAGAATCTTTAGGGATTGATGCTTCTAGAAGATGAGATTGCCTTGCACCTGGCAGGGTATTCGGGGATTAATATATTGTTTTTTTTTTTTAAAGCGCGACGAAGCTAAATAGCCCTTAAAACTTCAAAACCTTAAAACTCACAGAAGAGATTGCACTGTAAGCATCTGTCGTAGCCTTTGAGCGATTCTGTCAGAGGCGTACTTGGAACTTTTCAGATATTTGTCTCTGAGGCTTTTCCTTATCTGCGGACAGAGTGCTGTGTTGCAGCTTCTCGGCGGTCGGACCTCGCGCTGGGCTCTCGGCTGGCTGGCTGTCAGCTCTGGGCAGACAATGCACCATGAAAGGCTCACCCAGAACCACATCATTAAAAGCGTTTCCCGAACGGCATGAGTAAGTGCTTTCAGCAGCACCCATCGGGTCTTTGAAGTAAACCACATCTTCCACAGGTGTCACAACAGGGGGGGTGATTACGACATTTCACAGGGCAAAAAGTCAGTGTTTCTGAAATCAGGAAAATCCCTCCTTTCGGGACCAATATATTTCAAAATCAGATTTTGGGGTCCCTTTCGTCATGCTTTTCAAAGTGCAAAGCTATGAAAGTCCGAGAATACAAGCCCTAGCATGACGATTTATATACCCTCACCTGCCCCGTGGACGGCCACGGTGCCTTGCTAACCCAAAACTTCCACTAAAAACCTGCGACATGGAAGGTTCTGTACTAGGAAAAAGGGCCTGCGACATGGGCAAAGACGCCATCTCGGGCATTCGGAGAAGTGGTCTAACTGCGAAGTCCCGTTGCGATTCACCGCGCTCTGCAGGTTGGCGAAGGCAGGCACCGCTGATGGCTTAGTATGCTTGGGAGGGCTTCCTGGAGGAGACGGGCATGTTCTGGGTAGCATGAGCGGATCTCAGGCAGGCCAAGCAGACGAGGGAGGCATGGCAGGCGGTGTGAAGAGAGCTGGGGCTAGGGATGGGCAAAGCGTGTTTTGAGAAAAAAGATAGCTGACCAGTCAGTGTGGTGGAGAGTTGGTTTGTCTTCGATAAAGGGCCGTATCTCCTCACACCTCTCAGCGCTGACCGTATAGAAGAGATGCCGGTTCCAACCGCCGTCCATTCATTTCGGAAGGAATCGAGTTCAGTAAGAGGTAGGCCCCGTATCTGTTTGGTTGGCGGCAGTATCGCCAGTGCCCGTCATAGAGCAGAAACTCAGCAAATACTCGTCGCTCAAAAGGATGAACGAATCGCATTTATGTGCCGTGTGTACAAGACCCTATCTAAGCGCCATGATCAGAAAGGAGCCCTATAAGTGTTCAGAAAAAGAGGTCTTTTTCGCATGGGAGATTGGGAGGACGAGAGGAGAGGGAATAAAAAAGGGACTTGTGAGAGACGTTGCTATGAACCAGAGGATAGGAGAGAGGGTGCAATTTTAGTTTTTTTCGGTCTTACTGGGAGTATGAAATGGGCAGAATGGGCGGCCGGCATGCTGGTTGGGGAGCAAGGGGTGGGAGTGAGGGTGGGAAAGGCAGCAGAAATGACACTAAACCTCATGTCCTGGTTCCCTCTCCACCGGCCTGGTCAGTTCTTTCTTGTGCAGATTAAAAACAAAGGTTGAAGGAAAGCAATTCTTTTCACCGAAAGGCTCAGTTTCATATCTGTATCTTAAAAGCGATTCCGAGAGTATCACCCAAACCAACCTGAGCTTCCTTTGCTGTTATTATTCAGATGAGGACTTGAATAAGCAGAATTTGTCTTGGTGAAGAAACTGCCCGGGGCACTGCCTAGGTGAGGCTAAGTGGACTGGCTCTGCTCATATTTAAACAATGGCTCATGAAGGAGGCTCCATCTTTCTAATCCAAGCATCTGCCACATTTCAGCCTAATCCTGTGTACTCAGCATCGTGTGATCAATTAGGTCTAATGAAACCTGCTGAGCACTGGCCCAGGTACCAAGAAGGCAAAGGTGGAGGAGAGATACCGCTGTCCTACGTCTCCAGTTTAGTGGAGAGAGTGTTGGCCTGTATCACGTGGTGGTGGGGAGTCTGTTTTATGTTTTCGTGGTCATCATCATCACCATCATTGTCATCATCACTGTCATTATCATCATCATCACCATCATCATCATCTCGTTATTCATCCTCATCACCATCATCTTCATCATCACCATTACCACTCTTAGCCGGATGTGCCAGGAACTGTTGTCTCATTTAATTCTTAACCAATTCTGTATAGTAGGCATGATTATTCCCATGTTGTAAGTGGGGAAACTGAGGCTTTGAGGTGTCCAGTGATTCACCTAAGGTCAAAGAAGGTGGCAAGTGGCAGAGCTGGTACTCGAATCCGGATCTGTCCAACTTTAAACTCACATTCCGACCATCACTCAGAACTCCTCCTCTAAGCCTTTGCTGCCTGTGTGGAGGTGACAATGTTTTGATATGGAAAGTACCAATTAAAAGACCCTCCCTTTACCGCCCCCCCTCATAGCCCAGGTAAGGCTTCTGCTGCCTCTGAAGTGGTTAGGACGAACACTCTCCGCAGCAGGTGTTTTGGTTTCCTGAAGGTGGACCCCTCAGCCACAGGTCACGGAAGTCCGTGATCTTCGTTAGAGGCTGGGAGGATCTCGTCTCTTGGGAGACATGGTAATGATTAGACGAAGGGAACCTGACCTCAGCAATTCTTTTCCTCAGATGACGTCGTGTGAAGAAACCAGACCTGGCCAGTTGGTGACCCTTGCTGAGGCGCTTGGGGGCCTAGAGCATCCTGTTATCAGATACCAGCACAGTGACAGCTAAAGGTCATGTGTGGACCTGGTAGACTTCCACCACAGCTTGATTATAGTCATTAAACTTTTATAGGACAATGAATGTATTGCAGAGGATTTTATGACCTTATTTATTAGCTGCTCCTCATCCAGCCTAGCCCGACACAAGGGCTGCTGCCTCTGCTTTCCGGACATAAAGATGGGGCCACTGTGAGGTTAAGTTTCTTGCCAGAGGTCACCCAGCGGCTGAGCTGGGGATCTGACTTGCTGGACTGGCCAGATGTGGTCTTCTCCTTTGGGCCAATCTGTTTATGTGGGAGCCTTGGAAATTTAGAGCTAACGAAATAATACACTGGGGGTCTAGGAGGTAGTAGGACATGTGGTTTGAAATTTGTTTTGTCTTCCTTGGGGGATTCTGTTTTGGGGTCCAGAAAGTGGTGAATCAGAAGTCAAAGAGCTCAGTCTCTCTTGTTCCCCTTTTGGGCTCCTCCCCTTTCTTTTAAATTAACATTTAAAAAAATATTCAAGTATAGTTAATATACAATATTGTATGAGTTTCAGGTCTCCAGCATAGTTCTATATATATTTTGGATATTCACTCCTATGGATATATCCTTTGTGAATATCTTCTCTGCTCAGGCTCAGTGCATTTTCTTTTTTGTTTGGTCGATGGTTTCTTTTGCTGTGCAAAAGCTTTTTAGTTTGACATAGTCCCACTTGTTTATTTTTGCATTTATCGTTCTTGCCTGGGGAGACATCCAGAAAGATATTTCTTAGACCAATGTCAAACAGTTTCCTACCTATGTTTTCTTATAGGAATTTTACGGTCTCTGGTCTTACGTTTAAGTCTTTGATCCATTTCGAGTTTATTTTTGTATGTGGTGTAAGGAAGTGTTTCGGTTTTATTTTATGCATGTGGCCGTCCTGTTTCCCCAGCATCGTTTATTGAAGAGACCGTCTTCTCCCCATTGTATATTCTTGTCTCCTTTGTTAGATTAATTGATTACGTTTTGGTGCCAGTGTCATGCTGTTTTTATTGCTATAGCTTCGGATATAGTTTGAAACCAAGGCGTGCGATACCTCCAACTTCGTTCTCCCTTTTTAATGTACCGTCTTTTCCTCTACTCTCCAGAAGCTGGTCTCGAATGAGTGGTTCCAAGTTGCAGGTATTTGGAGAAGGACCCAGGTAGTGGGTGGTTCCCATCATGCTTTGCAGACCACTCTCTTTTGCTTGGAGATGCCTTTCCGATGTCCTCTTCTTCTCCATGTAGGGTTTCTAGTTAAACCACGAGTCTCACGGGATCTTCCTAGGTATTCAGGTACTTTAGGCTCTAACATTAACTAAATTTGGGAACTCGGGGTTAAGCAAATTGAAATATTTATTTTTTATTATTCTCACACGGCGGGATTCCTCAAAGTGTCACATGCGTCGTGAGTTTCCAAAGGGGACCCTAGTGTAAACCGTGTCTGAAGCTCGCAGGCCACCGACACCATTTCCCCTGTGTGCTGTCTTCTGACAGTGACAGCCCACGGGTACCCCTCAGGAAGTTTGAGCTGAGGGACAGACAGCACACAGTCCCCTCCCATGGGGCTTCATTCGCCCTGTGGCGTCATGGGGAGAAAGGAAATGCTCCCTCAAAATGCTCTTGGACAGCAAATTTGGGGTGAAATGTCTTCCCTGCTGGGCATGAGCTTGTACCCAAGGCCAAGAAATGAAGCAGATATCTCTTGAACCAAACTTTTCTTTTTGCCCTGTCTCATTATGTCAACTGTAATATAATAAGCGAGTTTTGATTATAGGACATATGTTGGGACATAAGTTACTATATCGGTCTTAGAAGTATAGATCCAGCAGGTTATGTTATGAACAACATCTTGAGATCCTATGTCCCAATAATTTTCAACATAATAAAAGTTTCTCAACTACATAGGAAATTTCTCCCAGAAATTTCATAGTGGTGTCCGGGGGTGGGAATGTGTCTTCTTTAGGAACTGTTAATTTTGAAGTAGGTTCTGGTGCCCCTGCGGCGGGCCCAGCTCAGACTGGTGTTCCCGTGACCTTAGTGAGTCACTGGCACTCTCTGGGCCCAATCTCTATCTATGAAATTAGGATAATGACTCCTGCTTCCTCCCTTCCTCCTGGGGGCAGGGGTGGGGTGGGGGGCACATGAGATCATAAGTTGTAAAGGGCTTTGAGCTTATAGGGAACAAAGAGGGAAGAGCGTTTTTAAGGTTCTCCATGTTCTTTTCCTTCCCTTGGCATCTGATTGCAAACTCCTGGGGACAGACCCAGGAAGAGAGAAGCGAGCGAGGTCAGGGAGTGACTCCTGTGTGCAGAACTGCCCAGGGCCCTTGGCGAGGCTCCGGCTTTCACCGAGTATGGGACGTTTCCCCTTGAACGCACTGTGAATGTCGGAAGATTTACACCCTCTGTCCTTTATCTACCTATCAATTGATAATCGGCTTCTGTTCCTGTGGGGTGTTTAGTCTGATTATTTTGTATTTTGCAGGAAATCTTTTTCCTGCTCCATGTCAGGATCCAGGCAAAGTCTCTTTAGCAAACCTTGCCGAACGCCCACTTCCTAGAATTCAGACGCGTTCACTGGATGTTTGTCCTTCCATCGGCCCTCCCTCGCCACGTGCCCCCGAAAGCCGGGACAGGTGGCGTAGCCAGTCAGTCTCAGATCAGTGGGGTCTGGCCTCGCAGTGGCTTTTTGCTGTCAGGAGCCCAGGCCCTTTCGGTTTTTCTGCTGTGCCTTTATCACCACGTTGCTGAGGCCGAGATGGGGGCAGAGGTTAGAAAGACTTGCCTGAGGCCACGGGGTGACTCATGAGCACAAGGGAGAGGGATGTGAGCGGGATTCTTCTCCCCTGACCTCACTCTCAGACCCTAGCGTCTAGCCCATCCCCTCCCATGTCCTTGCCTGCTTAGAAATCAGGTTCCAGAGCTATTTCGTTGCCTCCTCCCACCATTGTTAATCTTTGACGCAATTCATTTATCTAAGGCATCCTTTGGCCCATTAGCCTCGTGGTTCTCACTGGGTTGCAAAGTTTCCCGCCCCTCATTCTACTTAAGTACCAGTTCAAGTCTCATTAAGAGCCCTCCTTTACTCGCCTCCTTTGCGATGGGCCGAGTCCTTGTCCCTTGTCCGAGGCCTTGGGTAATATCTCATGGGTGAGTGCTGTGTGGTTGCTCGGGAGGCGAGGCAAACTCGAATTTGTCGAATGCCTTCCATTTGTCATGCTCTACACTAGATACAAAAAGGATGCAATAACCAACGAGTGTGGTATTCATATATATATATATATAGTATTTATTTTTTATATTTTAGGCAAGGCAACCCTTGGTAGACCTCACAGATTGCAAGGACCTTGTCAGTTTACGAAATCTTCTTTTTCAGGCCTACAGCACCTGGTCTTTCGAGGTGGTCTTCCATCCAAGTACTAACCAGGCCTGACCCTGCTTTGCTTCCGAGATCTGATGGGATCAGGCATGTTCAGGGTGGCATGGCCATAGATGGTATTCACATTTTAGAAGTGAGGAAAGGGAGGCCCAGAGAGGCCATGTGACCTGCCCAAGTCCCATGGCAGCGAAGGGGAGAAGCCCATGCTCTTTCCCACCATGCTTTGCTGCTTTGGGGTTTCCCAGATGCTGGTGGCCACGTTTCTTGTTATTTACATAACTGTAATTTCTTACATTCATAGAGTGATTTACGGCTTCAGAAAGTTTCCACGAATTTGATTTCATTTTATGTTTGCAATAGCCTTATGAAGTAGACACCATGGGTAACAATAATTCCAATTTTTTCCTGATGAAGAAGCTGATACTTCTGAGGTTTAGTGATTTGACCAGTGCCTCACTATCTGGTGGGTGACCAATCTATACCGTATTATCTATTATCGCAGTATTCTTCCTTCAGTATATTTTCATTATGTCACTCTTCTGATTAAGAACCTTACAGTGACAACCTGTTCCTAAACATACAATGATCAGTCAGTCTTTCTATCCTTGTTGCCTGCTGACCTTCCCTATCCATCGTTTATTCATTTGACAACCTTAATTAAACACTCGCTATGTGTGAAGAACCGGGGATACAACGAGGAATGAGAGCTGGGCCCAGCCCTTGAGGAGATTACAGTGTGGTCAGGGAACACGCGGGTCAGCCCATTATTCTAATCCGGGGTAATAAAGGAGAGGGTGTCACGGGAGCACATGGAAAGGGCACCTCGCCCAGACAGTGGGCTCACGGAGGGCAGCTTAGGGAAGGTGGCGCTTGTGCCGAATCCTGTGGGACGAGTTGGGTTTAGGGTGTGAGATTGGGAGGGATGGGGTGAGGTTGGGAAAGCTAAGCAGGGGAGATCATGGAGGACTTTGTGGGCAAAAGTGAGGAATTTGGACTTTATCCTGTCGAGTCCGGAGGGTCATTATAGGATTTTAGGCAGGAGGTGACATAATCAGATTTGTATTTTCGAGACGTTGCTATGGCAGAAGCACTGAGAATGGGTCGGGGGAGGGCCAGCTTGGGGACAGGGAAGTCACTTAGGTGTTCATCACAGGAAAACAGGTGAGAAATGGAGGCCGGAACTAAAGTGTCTGTAGTTGGACTCAGAGGGCTTTAAGCGGAAGTCTGTGCGTTTGCTGACGTATTGCGTATTGCGCGTAGGCGGTGAGGAAGGGGAAGGAATCTGGTGGCTGCCTGGGTTCTTGGCCTGGGCAGCTGGACAGACAGCGGACCTGTTTACCTAGAGAGGGATGCGAGGGGAGGGGTTCCGCTCCGGGCACGTTCAGTGTGAGGTGCCTGGGAGACACTGGAGGCAGTGGGGGACGCGGGGGTTGGGGGGAGCCCTGGCCTGGACACAGAGACGTGGAAGCCATGGGCAGGAAGGCAGTGGCTGTGACCTCGGGAGATGAGACTGACCAGGGGCCGGGCGTAGTGCGGGGTGCTCCCCTCGGCTGCGGACGAGAACCCCTGTGAGGACCGATATGAAGCCAGGTCACGTGCGTCACACCGCAGACCTGTCAAAGTGGAGTTTTCGGGAAGGGGATCCCGGGGTCAGTGTCTTTCAGAACTCTCCAAATGATGAAGTGGTGTCCGGGGCGGACAGACATTCGGCAGATGGAAAGAAGAGTAGGAAAAGCCTCATTAAAGGTGACAAGAGGTGGGGACATGCTCACGGGGGAGCCTAAGAAGCTTCCTGTGGATAAGAGACCCTCACGAGAAGGGGGGTTGTGGGTACCCAGGGCATGAGACTCAGGAAGAAAGGGGCGAGCCCCCTCGTGCATAACCCCCAGGCACTTCCCCAACGACCCTCTCCTCCAGGCGCCCAGCCAGGGGTCCTTTGCGTGATTCAAATCGGATTGTGTGCGTTTCTTTTGTTGTTAAGTTTTAGGATTTGCTCCTATAGATTCTGGATATGGATCCCTTATCAGATATACAAACATCGCAACTATTTCTCCCATTCCGTGGGCTGTGCTTTCTCTGTTGACGCACAGAAGTTTTTCATTTGGATGCGGTCTAGTTTATCTGTTTTTACCTTTGTCGCCTTTGCTTTTGGAAGCACGTTTCGGTTTTTATTTTCTTAAAGCGGCTGCGGTTTGCGGCTCTCCTATTGTGATTACAGTCGGTCGAAAGCCCTCATCAGATCTGTCGGGCCTAATGCCGTTAAGCCTAGTGGTGTCCATCCCACCAATAAATGTGGGGCCTTAGAAATGGGGAAGATGCATGGTTCCCCTGGCTTTACGGAAGTGCGTGAAAGACTTGCAAGCTGGGAACTTTAAAACAGGCAGAGAGAATCAGATCGCCACCGTAGAGAACCGGGAATAGTTACAAACTGCTCTTAACTCCACAGCACACTACGCGAGGGACTTGAGGACCATGTGGAAAACTTAATGACTGAGGTGTGTGTGGGGGGGGCAAGGGTGTGGCTTTATGGAGCTGAAGTTTGAATCAAGGCTTTAAATGAGTACAATATTAACGGACAAAATCCACCTACCTATTTGAAACCTAATCATTCATTAAAGCCCTGGACAGACAGACGCTCCCTTTGCCATGAAGACGTTGGACCGGCCCAGCCTGCACAGGGTCTGCTCCTCCTTTGAGTCCCCGTGTTGCTTTCTTTCTTATTATTTTATCATTCTGTTACAGCCCTGGGCAGGCAGGAGGCGATCAACTAACGTTGTGTATTGAGTAGTCCTTACTTAAGCACAAAGCTTGGTGCCTGCCTCTGCCTCTGAGGACAGGCCCTTCTAGGACATGCCTCGTGTCCTTACGGTTCCCTAGTGCCCCGAACCCATGCCGGGCCCTCCACAGGCCCATTCGGCCCCCAGACCAAGATGCTACTATTGGAATTTTAAAATGAGGAAACCGAGGCTCGGGTCACAGGGGAGGAGCGGTGGTTCGGGTCCCACGGGGGAGCGCTTCGGTTCGGGTCACAGCGGGGGGACGGTGTTTGGGGCGCAGCGGTTCGGGTCACGGCAGGGGGCGGTTTGGGTCACGGCGCAGGGAGCGGTGTTTGGGGGCGCGGTGGTTTGGGTCACGGGGGGCGGGGGGGGGGCGGTGTTTGGGGGCGCGGTGTTTTGGGTCACGGGGGGGGGGGCGGTGTTTGCGGGCGCGGCGGTTTGGGTCACGGCAGGGGGCGTCTTTGGGGGCTCGCATCACGGCGCCAGGGGCGGTGTTTGGGGCCGCGGGGGCTCGGGTCCCAGGGGAGCGCAGCGGCTCGGCTGGGATGGGAGCGCAGTGGTACCGGACCCGGCGTGCGGGTCTTCGCCCGGAGCGCGCTGCGTGGTGCGGGCGGCGACCCCGCAGGGGGAACGCGCCACGGTCGGTCGGTGACTGACTCTCCCTGTTCACTGGGCAGAGAGCGCCGTCCGTGACCTGTTCGTTCCTTTTCCAGCAGCCGCCGTCATTTTTCCAGCCGGCTACAGACGCCGGCTGCAGAACCCGGCGGCCAGGAGGTGGCGCGAGAACCCCACGGCGCCTCTCCCCGGTGTGCCTCCCGGCGGCCTCGGCCTCTGCCGTGTTCACTGTTCAGTCGGACTGGCTGATTCATCTAGACGTTTCATCACGAAGCCGTAGCGTTTTAAGTTAAGGAGACATTAGACGTCCTCTTGTGCCAACTCCTCCTCATTTTAAGGATGAGAACACTGGAGCACACTAAGGGGACAGAAATCACACCGAGGGACCTTGCAGTGGAGGGAATCGCTTTGCCGAACGCCCGTGGGCTTCCGTCTCCACAATGTACTCATGCTGTCCCCTCCGCCCAGACTGCCACCCTGCACGGCCACTGACCCACCCAGAGCCCCCGCGAACCCCGAGCCGCTTCCACACTTTGAGACCCCTCACGTTTGGATTTATTCTCCGCCCTCTGGGTCAGCTTTCTGGGGAGGGTCTAAGTTCCAGAGAACAGTTGCCCCTCAACGACAGTGTTATTTAAACAGCAGCCCACGCAGGGGCGTCCCGGCTGAGCTCAAGACCCAGGCCCAGCCGTGACCCCTCTCATCCCCTCTCCCCCGGGGCCGTGGCCCTCGAAGCTTAGCCGCTGTCTCTCTGAAAGCCTTTTTCCGCCTTGTTTAATGGTGGTCGCTATATACATATTTCTTACTGGATTGTAATCTCCTCGAGGAAAGGGACTGTTGTTACGAGTTTTATACCCTCCCTATGGTGAATACGATCCGACGGCCCTCGGCATCCATGTCTGTCTCTTTCTGTGTTTCTACATTCCCTCGAAGCTAGGGTTCTGCATGTGAATTATGTTTCACCTATGAGCTGCTTTTGCGTGATATTGATGGACAGTAGAGACCCAATACAGGTTCCGTTGAATTTATTCCGAAGCCAGACTAATTTCTTCCATCTGCTCACCTGTTCAACAAACAATAAATGAAACTGCTGGACACCAGCGACCTGCCGTATGAGGTTGTACGAGGTTGAGTAGGATATGATCTCACTCCCAGTTTGGTGGGGGAGAGTGGGATAGAGTGTGTGACAAATGACATACCCAAAACGAGTAGAGGAAGGAGTGCGGGGTGTCCGGGAGGGCTGCCCAGAGAGGTGACATTTCCGTGGGATGCAGAGGATGCCTAGGTTTTGCCGGGAAGAAAAGGGATGGGGTGTTCCAGTCTGTGCGATGGTCAGAGATAGGAGTTCACGACAGACCGGTATGCTAAGACAAGGCCAAGTCTTTGGCGTGGCTGGAGTGTTGGATGCCCCTGGGAGGACTGGGCAGGTCCTCTGGGTCAAATGTCGAAGGGCCTACGTGCCATGCTAAGGTGTGTGAACTTTATTTTAAAGTCTCTGGGAGCCACTGAAGGGAAGGGAGTTTCAGGCAGTGGAAATGGAGAAGTGGGAGGAGATTCAGGAGGGATGGGGGGGCGTGGGGATGGCGAGACTTACTGACCATTGGAACCTGGCGGTGAATGAGGGGGAAGGAGCTGAAAACCGTCCTTAGAGAAATTTCTTTTGCCTCCTTGTTATACATTTCCTGTTGATTTTGATTTTTATTTTTCTCATCACATCAGTGCCCAGGAACTCAAAGAAGCGAGATCTTAGAAGTCTAGAAGTGAGGCCCTGTTTTTGGGAAACGGCCCGCAGGGAAGAAAGAGAAGAGCCGTGGAGGTCAGTGCTCACCAATCATTTATTGGGTCTTTTACTACAATTCCATAGGTTTTTCTCGCGAAGGGTTTTCAGGCCTGGGAGCGATGGAACATCAGAGTCGGCTCCTTGGACGCTGAAAACAGGTGACATCGCTTTCCCTCTGCTTAAACCAGGAAGGCATGGAGCTGGCCTCAGTGCGGGCGGCTGCAGCAACCCCGGCTCGGTGGCCCGTCCCTCTGGGAAGGGGTGGGCGGCTGGGTGTGGGAGGCGCTGTGGACATCAGAGGCGCCCTCCGTAGCCGCTGGCTCTCGAAGCAGCCTCTCGCTGTGTTTTATTTCAGGGTAGGCTAGGAGGCTTGCCATTCCCGATGTCTCAGCCGCTAAAACCAAAGCCCACCAAGGTCCAGACGTCCTGTCCTCGGGCCGTGATGTGCACCTTCAAAATACCTTGCCTGCTTCTGAACTTTTGGGAGAAGTTTTACCTTACAGCGATCCAACCATGTCCCACCTACATGGAGGGCAACTCAGGAAATGATTTAAATCCCCAAAAGAATCAAAATTGGGATCTGATTATTTCACCCAATTTCCCACTCAGATTTCGCCCAACCATACACCCTAGAATTGCTGCTCAAAGAACTAAAATGCCCTGAAAATGAGTACTAGTCCTCAAAAGCATCCTCGCAAGCAGAGAGAGAGAGTAGAGGCGAGAAGGAAGCGTGCATTTTCCATCTCTTAAAGGGGGCGAATGTGAGCTGGACCCGCAGGAGTCTTCCTCGGCTTCCGGCTGCTCTACGCTGGTGTGCGCGGCCTAGTGCTGATGTGCCTGCTGCTCCCGCACGTACTCGTAGAGGGGGTTTGGGACAACCCCTGCCTTGGCGGGGAGTCTTCCACCCTGTTCTCTTCTTTGGGGCCTCCCGTTGCCTGGGGCTGGGTGGAGGGCAAGGTCGCCGTACCTTCCCCGGGAGCCTTGGCTCTGGCTGTCTGCAGTCACGCTGGACTTCCCTCCGTTAGCACAGCCTCGCTGGGTCCAGTGGGACTGCCAGTCCTGGCGCCCTTGACCTCTTTCTCTCTCCTCGTGGGTCTGCCCGTCCTGTCTCTGACGGGCCTGCTGGTCCTCGTGGGTTTGCCTGTCCCATCTCTGATGGCCTTGCTGGTCCTCATGGGTCTGCCTGTCCCGTCTCTGATGGCCTTGCTGGTCCTCATGGGTCTGCCTGTCCTGTCTCTGACGGTTCTGCTGGTCCTCGTGGGTCTGCCTGTCCCGTCTCTGATGGCCTTGCTGGTCCTCGTGGGTCTGCCTATCCTGTCTCTGATGGCCCTGCTGGTCTTCATGGGCCTGTCTGTCCCATCTCTGATGGCCTTGCTGGTCCTCGTGGGTCTGCCTGTCCCGTCTCTGATGGCCTTGCTGGTCCTCGTGGGTCTGCCTGTCCCATCTCTGATGGCCTTGCTGGTCCTCATGGGTCTGCCTGTCCTGTCTCTGACGGGCCTGCTGGTCCTCGTGGGTCTGCCTGTCCCGTCTCTGATGGCCCTGCTGGTCCTCGTGGGCCTGCCTGTCCCGTCTCTGATGGCCTTGCTGGTCCTCGTGGGTCTGCCTATCCTGTCTCTGATGGCCCTGCTGGTCTTCATGGGCCTGTCTGTCCCATCTCTGATGGCCCTGCTGGTCCTCGTGGGTTTGCCTGTCCCATCTCTGATGGCCTTGCTGGTCCTCATGGGTCTGCCTGTCCTGTCTCTGACGGGCCTGCTGGTCCTCATGGGTCTGCCTGTCCCGTCTCTGACGGTTCTGCTGGTCCTCGTGGGTCTGCCTGTCCCGTCTCTGATGGCCCTGCTGGTCCTCGTGGGTCTGCCTGTCCCGTCTCTGATGGCCCTGCTGGTCCTCGTGGGTCTGCCTGTCCCATGTCTCACATGTGGTTTCCTGACCCTCAAGACTGTGTGCACCCCAGCTTTGGTGGCCCAGCTCTTCATCTGCCTGGTGGCTCCGCCCCTCACCACGACTCTGCCTGGTCTGGGCCTGCCTGTGGCCTTGCTCACTAGAGCATGGTTGCTGGTCAGTCCCTCTGTGACAGTGTGGCCTTTCTTGCTGGATTTGTGCTACGAGTTTGTGTTGCTGGTGTTGACTGTCCTCCTCGGACCCCCAGGCCTGGCGGCTGTTCTGTTGCCCTGGTCGAGACCGGACTCTCTGTCCTTGATCTCGGTTCCCTTCCTGTCCTTGCGTCTGCTGGCTCAGTGGCCCCGGCCTTTCTGACCACTCAGCGCATGGGTCTCTGCTTGAGCCTATGCTCCCTTGGGAGCGCCTGTTCAGCCCGGTGTCCCCAGTCTCCGAGGGCTGACTGCGTTGCGAGCCCCGCTCTCGTCTGTCTGTCTGGCCATACTGAGAGCTCTGGCCCTGTCTGTCTGTCTGGCCGTACTGAGAGCTCTGGCCTTGTCTGTCTGTCTGGCCATACTGAGAGCTCTGGCCCTGTCTGTCTGTCTGGCCGTACTGAGAGCTCTGGCCTTGTCTGTCTGTCTGGCCGTACTGAGAGCTCTGGCCTTGTCTGTCTGTCTGGCCGTACTGAGAGCTCTGGCCTTGTCTGTCTGTCTGGCCATACTGAGAGCTCTGGCTTTGTCTGTCTGTCTGGCCGTACTGAGAGCTCTGGCCTTGTCTGTCTGTCTGGCCATGTTGAGAATCCAGTTCTTGCCTGTCTCTGTGACCACAGCCTGACCCCTGACCCAGCCTCCCAGACTGGCCATAATAAGAGCCTGATTCCTGTTGGTTTCTTTGGCTGGAGCGAGACTCTCCTAGTTTTCCAGACTGGCCATAAAGGGAATCCTGAACTTGTCTCTCACACTGATTTAAGGCAAAGATATGTCCTTGTCTTTTGGACTGGTCGCCGATAGATTTATGGTTCAATCTTTGACCAGAGCTGGAGTCCTGACCTTGCTTCTCAGACTGGCCATAGTGGGAGTCCCTGTCCTGTGTCCCGGACTGGCCGCAGTGGGAGTCCCTGTCCTGTCTTCCAGACTGGCCGTAGTGGGAGTCCCTGTCCCGTGTCCAAGACTGGCCACAGTGGGAGTCCCTGTCCTGTCTTCCAGACTGGCCGTAGTGGGAGTCCCTGTCCTGTGTCCCAGACTGGCCATAGTGGGAGTCCCTGTCCTGTGTCCCAGACTGGCCACAGTGGGAGTCCCTGTCCTGTCTTCCAGACTGGCCATAGTGGGAGTCCCTGTCCTGTCTTCCAGACTGGCCGCAGTGGGAGTCCCTATCCTGTTTTCCAGACTGGCTGCAGTGGGAGTCCCTGTCCTGTGTCCCAGACTGGCTGCGGTGGGGGTCCCTGTCCTGTGTCCCAGACTGGCTGCGGTGGGGGTCCTGCCTTTCTCTCTCATGCCTCTGCTGGTGCTGTCTGCCTATATTTTGTGGAAACTTCTGGTCTTGTTCCCCCTCCTGCTCCTCTTCTTGCTGGGAGGTTCTGCCTCCACAGGACGCAGCATCTAGCTTACGGTAGCAAGCTTGGGCCAGCTGGAACACCAACAAGAGATATTCATTGAAATCGACATGCCCATCTCTGTCTCTGTCCAGGAGGCTCAGGATGGTTTCCACGGTCTCTGGGTCATTCGGCCTCTGTGAGAAATAAAACAAAGAGCCAAATTGGATGTTTTCCCTGGCCATGTCCACACCCCAGCCTTTCCAGAGAGCGCGAGCCTTCCTGGGTTTGAAATCGCCCATCCGAAGTGGCTTCGGCTGGGTTCTAGCCTTTGATCAGCTGGTTCTCAGGCCTCATCCCTTGCTGGGCTGATGGGAGCATGGCACTTATTTAAAATCAACTCCATTAATAATTAATTTGAGTCATTCGAGGAAGCTGTCCCTTCCCATCACACGCCATGTTGTACCTGTTTACCTACTTCTTCCCAACTATTCTGTGAGATTCTAGGGGGCGGAGGTGGGGTGAGGAGGCTGTGCTTGGGTCCCCAGCGGCTAGGACGGTGCCAGTATGGGGTGAGTGCTTCATGACGCGTTATGGAAGGAGTGAGTGATGGATGAGAAGATGTGTGGACAGCGCTAAATCACAGACATCAAGATGTGAGTCTAGATTTTCTTCTGCGAAATGAGTTCCAGTTTGAAGTTGTACTTCCCAGCTATAAGGTGTGTGTGTGCGCGCGTGCATGCATGCATGCATGTCTGTGCACACGTGTGTGTGTGCGTGTGTGCATGTGCTGAGAGAGAACTATAACGACCTGCCTGAAATTCTTTTAGTTACGGGGTGGAGCTTGACCGAATGAAGCGTGTGCCATCGAGCCCGGTTGCGGGTGTCACACTCGCGCGACCTTGACTCGGGCCCGGAGCCTGCATGTCTTACCCGGAGGACGCTTCCGAACTCGGCCAACAGCAGCCGCTTCAGCTCCTGCTTGCACAGCAAGGTACAGTCCCCGTCCTCCACCGCGTATTTCTGGAATGCTTTGATCACGTTGAGTATGCTGTCTAGGAGTTGAGCCATTTCGGCAAAGACAGGTGAATCTAAAAGAAGAAATGAAATTCGTGTAGTGTTTAGGGGGAAGGCCAGGGGAAGGCATTTTCAGAGGGAAGTAGCCCCTCTTGGTTAGGGAAAGGAGCTCAAGACATGACAGCCTCCTCTTAGCCAGACTCCTCACTCCGTGTGAGCTGCCGTGGGCGGCGGGTGCAAACTACGGTTCCCTGGCTGGAAAAAAGCAGCCATTTCTTAAAAAGCAAATAACACGCGGTAGGCGTTTTACACGCCCCGTCCTCCATTCTAGGTGGGACTTGCTTGATTGAAACTCTCAAACTAGAAGGAAAAGGAACAGTAGTCAGGAGCCCACAGGGCCAGCACCAATGTGCTGAGGCCTAATTTTCCACCGATGACCACACACAGGAGGCGTCACTAAATAGACCCCACTGAACGGGCCACAGAACAGGCCTTGCTACGGGCGGGACAGAGATCTCTCGCCACAGGCCGAGGAGGCTTCCTGGGGGGCAGGTTCTAGCAAGAGCTTCCAGCCTGGATGGTCGTTCACGATCGTAATCAGTGAATACAAAAACGGTAACAGATGAAAACAGCGCGCCAGATCGACTGCATGGATGATGGGAAGTGCATCCGACCGGCCCGGTTCGCACTGGCCGCACCGGAAGGCAGGGGTCTTTGGGGTCTGGATCTCAGCGATATTTCTTCTCGGGGTGTGAAAATTCCAGTTACCGGGTTTACAGGCCTCCTCACTGAAACTCTAACTGCAAAGCACATCGGCCTTGCAAAAGCATGCCAGTAACGAGTGCATGGGACAAGCAGAGTCCCTGGACTGCTGTGGCCCCGTGGTCCAGGGCCTTGTCCCCGTGACCTCTAAACAAACGGCAGCTGCTGTACCTCAGGGACTAAGCGACCCGCCAGCGGTTCCAGCCCTCGGTTTTGGGGCGCCCAGGACACCCGAAACGTGAGCATGCACGTTTACGGGCTCAGAAGTAGGGCACCCCCGCTATGGTCGCATCCTCAGGAAGAAGCAAGAAATGGGGCAGGAGCGGGCCCAAGGGGGGCAGGGGCAGGCCCGAGGCCGCCACCCTCGGGGCGTGGGCTCAGCACACGGCAGCCATCATCGCGAGCCTCGAGGACACCGCCGAGCCGCCCCACGCATGGCGCACATCTTACCTGCTGAAGGAGGAGCGGGCAGAGCAAGAAGCTGAAGAGGATGCTGGGGACCTGGAAACGCATCCTATTTATAGGGGTTTTAATCGTCCGTCCCAGGAGACACCCATTCCGTGGCAGAGCCTGAATCACCCCGGGCCCAGCCCAGCTCAGCGCAGCCTGGCCTCTCCCACTGCAGACCGTTTGGAGTATTTACTTCCCCCACTTGCTCACGAACCTGTTTGTCATTAGATGAGGTGACACTGTTCAAGCCTCAGCCCCATTTAATTAGGGGAGTGTCTGTGTGCGTGCGTGCCATGGGGGTCCCAAAAGACAGGGGCGTGGGCCGAGTTCATTCCTAACATGTGTCACGTACCAAGACTAATGGAGGACAAGAATCAAACGCCGAAGCTCGTCGGCATGGCCACTTCATGAAAGCCCGGCCGAGGAGGGGCCGGAGTCTAGTTATGGCCAGGACACTGTCCTCGCAAGAGGTTCCCTCAGGCTAACGTCCTGCTTCTATTGGTGAATTTTCTTCCATTAACCTATTCTGAAATTGCTTTTTATTTAGCAGCTGTGCAGGCGTGTGGGGGAAGTAGGTACGTGACGAATTTGAAGCGATGATGGCGGCTCTGCCGCTACACGAGCCTTTTACGGTCTCACTAAAAAGTTAGAGCTGAGGGACCACACTCGCGCCGTGAGCAGAGACGCCTGGGCCTCCCTCTGCTCGCCCGCTCTGCGCCCGCGGCGTAAGCACGGGGTGTCACAGCGAATCTCGGGGGAGTCAGCGACCCGTCGAATTGTGAAAGCATTCGGGCACCTTGCGCGAAGTGTGAAAAATTCTGGATTTGCCTGTGCTTCCTCCTTTTGTCTCTGGCTGGACTTTTTTTCTCTGTATCTGCCCCGCAGTCACTCATCGGTAATGACGCTCACCATTATTGACTGTGTGCCCAGGGCTCCGCAGAGAAATCACACAAATCCAGAGAGATTTGGGTTCTGTTGAGATGAAGCTTCGCCCACAAAAAGATTTAGGATACTTGGAGCAGAACGGGAGCAGTGCCGAGTGTTAGGAAACCCGGGTGCCTGTGGGGTCTTTAGGGGCCAGACTCGGTCCCCTTAGGGGGTCGGGTTTCTTTTGTTCCCCAGAGGGTTCAGGTGGGCGGAAAAGAACACAGAGAAGTTCTGGTGGGAGAAGCGAAGGACCGACCGGAGGTCCGAAGGTCCGAAGGCGGCGATTCTCAGCGTGCGTTTGGACCAGAGCGAGCTAGGAGGTCTGGAGCAGAGGGGACAGGAGAATAGGAATGAAGAAGTTTGGAGCTGAAAAGGAAATCTAGTCTTCGCCTCCTAACTTGACAGGTGGGGAAACTGAGGTCCAGTTAGACTGAGTGACTTGCTGAGAGTCCACAGGCGTTCTGCCTGGGGGTCTCGTGGCCCTCCCGCCAGCTTGCCCCTCTGCTGTCGGGGGGTCTCCCCGCGCTGGTCAGAACTTGCTTATGTGTGTTTATAAACCCCAAGAGCTGAGCCGCGCTCAGGTTCCCGTTCTGCTGTTGTATCTCAGTTTATGAGAGCTGTTCAGTTATGTCTCTTTTCACCTATCAGAACCAAAAACCAAGGGAGGGTTTGGTGACGCCAGGGTCGGATAAGGGGAGTGGGGGTAGCGTCAGCAGCCGCTGCGGCCCCCTTTCTGTGGACGCCTGCCAGGGCTCCTAGCAACCATTCGTTCCTTCGGGTTAGACGGGCAGGTCTCTGCCTGATGCTGAGTGGCGGGGATTATGTTCTTAGCAGGACGTCTGCTGTGTACACATTCCTTCAAGCTTCGTTCCTCCGGGACCAGTGGAAACTGTGCGTGTTGCCCAGTCACTTCATCAGTGGGGACTTGCGGGGGTGGGGGTGGGGGTGGGGTGCATTTTGTAGGCGCTGAGATAAAAGATGCAGTCCTTGTCCTTGAGGAAATATTTGTCTCCTAAAGTGGATTCCACCAGGTCCCAGCTGTCAAATTGTTACTTTGGTCGTCGTTGCTAGGATGTTGAGGACGGATTAGGGGGAAGAAAGGGAGGAGGCAGGGGCTAGAAATAGCACACATTTAAAGAAATTGTGGAGCATACTGGATAATTTTGGGCAAATCACTTAACCTCTCGGCCTTGAGCTTCTTCATCTATGAAAGGAGAGGGCTGGACGGGTCTCTAAGCCTCATTTTTGGCACTCACATGCTGAGATGCTGAGATTCCTGTCTTAGGGTTAGCAGGCTTCAGAGGTTATATTTTAACTTTGATCGATAAAGGCCTCAGAGCTGTGTGCTCCTCAGCCTTTCTCTGGAAAACAGGGAGGACAATGTGGGTGTCCTGCTCCTTGGCATTTGCGAGCTGCGTGAGGCCCTGCCCGTTTTTTTTTCATTGTTTTTCAGGGCATTTTGCCGCTTCTGTTTGCATTTGTGTTGGAATGAGGCAGGATGTTTTTAAGCTGTATTTACTGAGGTCTTGCTGTTTGCCCGGCGCCACATTGAGCATTTTACACACGCTAGCTTGTTTCATGCCAACGGCTCCACGAGGCAGGCGATATTCTTGTCAGTTTTCAAGCAAAGAAACTGAGGTTCAGAGTAGGTTGAGGAACTTGCTTGAGGTCAAGCCATGTGGGACGGCAGAGCTGGGGTCTGAAGCCACATCTCCCCGGTGACACAGCCCTTCTACACAGCCACCCCCCCCCCCCCCCCCGTCGGCCCTCAGGAGCAGGAGCGGTGGTCGCCCAGCACAGGGCGAGAAGGAGCTTCCCACGAGGGCCAATGTGAGTGGGAACGCAATGGCTTCCTCATGACGGGCTGCGAAGGAACCCAGCCTGGAAACGGGAACCTCCTGGCGCTTAACCCGCCCAGTGTTGATCCTTGTCCTGTGCTTCTCCCAAGCCTGGATGCTGCCAGCGCTGAAGGCGCTCATAATCCCTCGGGGAGACGGGACAGGTGCTTATACTGACATATTAAAAAACGACCTTCACAGAAAAAGTCCCTTTACGGCGGACAGAATACACTCGAAGTTCCCTCGTTCCCATGCCCTTTGCTTCTTGACCCTCTCGCCAGCCTTCGCTGCCTGTCTCCCATGGGTGCACATGCGCCTGGTGGGTGTGGCAGGTGCCTTTTTGAGCTCGTAGAGTTTTCAGGGAGTCTCTCTGTCACGTTCCACCAAACCATTAAGGATAATTATCATGGAGCTCACAGACTTCCTTTTTCCTGCTTTGGAGATGCCAGGTGGCTGTTTAGTGAGGTGAAACCCACAGAACAGGACGCAGAGGCTGGCTGAGTTTGCATGGCCGACCAAGAGGCCGCTGGAGCACCCGGGGCGGGCTCCGCCCCTGCGGAGGCCTCCGGCAGGAAGCAGGTGCACCAGCCGCAGGTGGAGCAAATGAACACCTTCCCCTGCAGAGGAGAGGGGCTAATTAATAGACAGAAGAGTCTTTGAGATTTCTTGATGTTGAAAGGTCATTTATTATCATCTACACAAATAAGTTCTCATTTTATAAATCTGTCTTTGCAGATGAAATTACCCTCCCGTTAATTACAGGCCGTTGTCCTATGATGACATCTGGGGGCGTCAGTGGTTTTTGAAGGTACCACTGGCCTCAGCGATACTTTAACCTCGTCGGGAAGTGTGCTCTCTGCCGAGGAAGGAGTTCTGGGGTCCCTAGGCCCCTCATGCACAGGGTTCAGCCTGGAGCCGGGCTCTTCTCAGCCGGCTGGGCGGGGGGTGGGGGGGTGGGGGTGTGTGGGGCGGCCATTGCTTTTACCATAGGCTTTTGTTTGCCCAACAAGATCACCCCCGCCCCCGCCGCCCCTCCCTCCCCCGCCCACGATAAGCGAGAAGGTGTCGGTGGCCAGTGCTGAGCACAGCCTACAGTGTTGTGGGCAGTTCCCAGGACATGGCTAACCACGCTGCAGACCAGAGCCTAGTGTCTTTGAGGTCGGCCGTGGGTGGCAGAATTCGGTCACTTGGGTCAGGCTCCCGAGATTCCTTTTTCTTTTGTTAAATTGTTTTTTTTTTTTTTTTTTTTGAGATGTAATTCACACACCAGATGATTCACCAGTTTAAAGTGCACAGTTTGGGGAACATCCGAGATCTTGCTCCCCGTCCTACATCATCCGTTTGGCTCAAATGAACTCGTAAAAATTCTCAAAAAAAAAAACCCAATGTTTTTAGTATTGTGCAGCCATCACCAAAATCCAGTTTAAGACTCCCCCCACCCCCAAACCCTGCGCCCACTCTCTGTCTTCCCATCTGCCCCCTTCTGCCATGGCGACCATGAGTCTGCAGATGCGCCTTTTACGGAAAGCTCACGTCGACGGAATCTCACGTCTGTGACCTTTCTGGCCTCCGGCGTGGTGTTTTCGAGGCTCCTGTGCGTGGCACCCGGTGCCAGCGCTCCGTGTCTGTCTCAGGCTAACCCCGTGCGGGGCGGATGGACCACACGTGGTGGCCCTGCCGCCAGCCCGTCCCGCGTTTCCGCTCTGACCATGCCAGACAGGCCGCTGTGGACAGGCTTTCGTGTGGACGCGCACGCTGTCAGCTCTCTCGGGCGCCCCCAGGGGGGTGGAGTCGCCGGCGGTGTAAATCAGACTCTGCTTGGCTGTCTGAGGAACTGCCGAGCTGTCTCGAGCTGCTTTTACAAACCTTTCTGGAGAGGGACGTTCGGTTTAAAGGCCCTGGCTTGGGGAGGCCGACAGGCCGGGTAAGGGGGTGAACTCGCTGGTGATCCGTGAGCTTTCCATCATGTTCCAGTGCTGTGAGCCGGTCATTTGGGGTCCCACAGTGTTTTCAGCTCCCAGCCCCATCCCATCCCCCATCTGCCCCGTGGGGACAGGGAGGGGAGACTCTGGGAGCCTGGGGCTGTGGGGGCCGGTGCTCAGGTGCCTGCCCGCCCCCCTCCAGGAGCCCTCAGACCCCCTCCTGCTTTCCGGGAGCTGTGCCGGCCCCGCCTCGGAGCCCCAGAGATCAGAAGCCCTGGGTCATCACCCAGGCCCAGCGCTCACTTCCACTGTGAACGCGGAAAAGATGACGCCACTTGGCGACTCAGTTTCCTTCCGTATCTAGACACGAGGGAGGCGTGCGAAGCCTGGACTGACGGCTGGGTGGCTTCCCACCTCTGCAAGCCGGAGGCAGACTTGGCTCCGTCCCCGCAGCACTTCCCCTGAGAGTTCCGACTGCAGCCCCTTTCATCCGCGGTGTCCTCAAAGTGGTCACAGATGCCCCGCGTGGCCCCAGCCCCCACAGGAAGATCATTAGCTTCTTGCAGCATCTGGAGACAGCAGGGCTTTCCTGATGAGGGCAGGGTAGCCACAGCTGGGGATTAGGGGAGGGGCCCGGGCAGGATTAGTCAAAGGTGGCAGGGGCCTGGCGCCTACCGAGTACCTGGCCTTCCTTTCCCTCAGGCTGGTAAGCAAGAGGGGCTGGGATCACTCCCAGCACTGCGTTCTGGGGTCCCACTCTGCTGGGGGGGGGGGGAGGCGGTGCCGCCCCCTGGAGGGCCCGAAGCCACGCGCCTCGAGCCTCTCAGACTCCATCACCAGGGAGCTCCGGGCACCCAGAGCCTCCCTGCCTGCGAGAAGGGAAGCATTACGGCCCGGGAGGAGGGCGGAACTTTGTACGCGGTCACGCAGGGTCCTGCGCGCGTCCAGTAAAGCCGTGGTGGGCGTCCAGACGTCTGACACAGCCGTCCACACAGTGTGTTCCTCGTCTCGACGCTCCGCGTTCTGCCCGTTTTTCCCTCCAGTTCAACACCAGGTGGAAGGCACGGGGGGCGGGGGGCGGGCGGTCTGAGTGGGACCACCTGCAGCTCGGCCCAGGCTTGCTGTAGGGGTTCAGCGAGCGCCTGGGGGTGCTCTCCCCCAGAGCTCCTCGTCCGTCCTGCTGGCCTGGCCCCCTCACCGCCGTGGGCACACCGCTGGGTCTGTTCAGGCCTCTGTCTACGGAGCGCATCAGGAGCATGAGTCCTTCCTTCGTGGGCAGAGATTAGCCGCTACTGTGACTGGACGTTCGAGCTGCCGCGGTGGGGAGACGCTGGCCCTCGGGAGGCCAGTAAGATCCGCACCATTAGTTTGAGTTGAGGGTGTGGACAGCAGGCTGTTTTATAGAACCTGCTTTGAGCTCGCTGTGGCCTTCGTGGTGACCTGGCTGTCTGTCCCCAGTGCGTTCCCGGAGCCACCTGGCATCTGCGGGGAGGTCGCTCGCCACGCGAGAGCCGCATCTTACAGAAGAGGCGGTGGGCGAGGTCCCCCACAGAGCATCACGAATGCGGGAGGCAGCACAGAGGGACTTCGGGCCCTCTCTGTCATTCGGTCAGTGACGATTATGATTTTGAGTGACCATCTCGTTAGTCCAGAAAGTGACACGACTTTTATTTGTGGGCAAATGCAAAATAAGACTTTTAGCGGAAAATGCTGAAAGCGTGAGGCCTGGGAGCGGGGCCGCGGGGGAGAGACGTCGGAAGGCCGGGCTTCTGCCCCTGGGTCCGCGTGTCGCGGCTGCCGGGCGCCGTGCCACAGGAAGGTCTCGTTCCGGGCCCGGGACGGGAGGACGGGCGTCAGCATCGGAGGTGTCGGTGCTGCAGACCAGGTGGCCGAAGTTACGGGTCATTCGCTGTCACACGGCCGTGTTTTCCTCCGTCACCAGGCCGCGGCTCCCTGCATAGGAGGCCCGGGCGTGCGGCGAGGGGGCTGTGGCGCTGTCGGCGGCTCCTCCTTCCCGTGGAGCCTGGCGTTGGAGCAGCAGCTCTGGCTGGACTGTTATCAAACCCTGGGCCATGCGAATGTCCCTTGGCCTCAGGCTTCCCAGAATGCACGCGGCTTCTCCAGGATGCTTGCCCAGCGTTCCTGCTCTGGGCTTACCTCCATAGGCCCGACGGCCACCCGTCTGTCCCTGTCACTCAGTAGGTGTGCACCTTGCCCTGTGGACACACGGGTGCTGGGCTTCGCACTGTCACTGGCCCCCGTCACAGCACAGAGCTGGCATGGGCCTCCCGGAGCCCGGTCTACACCCGCGACTTATTATTCGACTTATTTGTCTGTGTGTCGCTTGCCTGAGGCATAGTGCCTGGCAGAGCACGTCCTCGGGGCGGATGAATACAAAGGGAGACCCGAGCGCTGATGACATCGGGGTGTGTTTGCGAGGGACCCGGGCATCCTCTTAGCCGTCCAGGCCCCAGAGACGGGCAGCCCGGGTCTGGATGCCGGCTTCGAGGCTCACGAGCTGGGCGAGCCCGGCAGGGCCGGAATGCCGTGAGCACCCTGTAAATGCAAGCGGTGATTAATTTTGTCATCATTATTACTAAGAGTCTTTAGTGAACCAGCCCCTGAAACGGCGAGCGTAATTTTGGCCTCCACACCTCAAGTAGGAAATACTTGGACACGGAATGTCTTACGGCTAAATCGTACGCCTGAAACTTACTGGGTTTCGTTAACCAATGTCACCATAAAAAAAATAATAATAATTGGAAGAGGTAGAGAAAAGCAACGAGGCGAGGATGACGAGGAACCCTGCATCTGCCTCCCCACCGCGGGAGTCTGGCGCGTCCCCCAGGCAGTCAGGTGGTTTGGGTTCTCGCGTTCTCCATGTCTTTGCTCAGCGTCATCATCGGAGAGGCCATCCTGCGGCCCCGCCCAGCGGCCACCTCGCTCCGTCTCCTTGCTCTGCTCTATTTTCCTTCTCAGCGCCCGTCACCCACTGCCCCCCGATTCGGGACCCGTCTGCTCTTTTCTCCTCTCTCTCCCTCGCCAGGAAGGAAGCACCTTGCAGTCCCGTGCACAGGACAGTGTCAGGCACGTGGTGGGTGCCCCGGGAAGGCTCGTGGGCGGGGCCGAATGGCAAACTGTAGAGAGGGCGTCAGCGGGCGAGGGGCTGCGTGGGAGACTGCGCGGTGGAGAAGGCCGTACCTCACGTGACTATAGCCACGTCCACCCACCTAAAGCGGGCGATTAAATCCGTATCGCTTTGAAGCTTGAGAAAGGTACATATAAGACAAAGAAAAAGAAGGTCTACTTTATAGACCAGGCCGGAACTGGGGGGGCGCCGTGCTCCACGACAGGGTGCTGCCCGAACCGCAGACCCGACCCGCAGATGTCCGGAAGCGCTGGGTGCCCGGGCGGGGCCGGGGGTCCCCAGCTCCCCGCCATCCGGCTGGTGGGCGGATGCGCGCAGGGCCCGGTGGGACGGATGGGGCGAGTGCCGCTGACCACGGAGAGGACAGGCGGCGGGTGGGGACGAGAGCCACGTCGCCCATGGTCCCGGGCGCGGGGCGCGGTGCGGGGAAGCCCTGGAGGAAGCGTTCACGCGCGGAAAGGTTGGGGGGCTGCCGTCAACCTGGGCGGGAGAGCCGCTCACTCACTCCCCGGTTCACCCGTGGAGCGGACGTTCACCGACACTCAGACACGGCTGCGGAGCTGGGGGCTCCGGCGCCTGCCCTCCGAGCAGACTGCGCGTGCGCTCTGGGGGGCGACGGGGGACAGGCCACACACGAGGACGGGCACCCGTCTGTCTGTGCAGAGTGCTGGGGAGGGGAGCGGACAGCGGCCGGGCAGGATGGGACGTGCTGGCGGGGGGCGGGGGGCCGAGACAGGCTGCGACTTGTCGTCGGGGAGCTGCGGAAGGCCGCGCTGAGAAGGTGACGTGTGACAACGGCCTGAGGGAGCCGAAGTCTTCTGTCTGGCCCCAAGCAGCGGCCGTCAGTTCCGAGCGCCTGGCCGTAGGCCCGCGGCCCCGTGCTTCCGTTTCCTGGGTTAGTCAGTAACATTAGGCGCCGGGGACACACTGCACCAGGCAGACGGGGCCCACGTCTTTGGGGACCTTTCAGAAAGGGGTGCGAGGCACGGGTGCCCGACGGTGCGCGGGTGCCATCGAGACGTTCCCGCGGGCTGTGGTGGTGCCGAGCGGGGCGGCATCCCTGCACGGGGGTCCGAGGGCTTCGGGGGGGGGAGTCGGGGCCGGAGTCGCAGCTCCTCGGTCTCCGTTTCCCGTCCTCCCTCCCTTCCCTGTTTGTGGACCATCCTCCCCCAGCTCACATTTCTGGTTGTCCCAGGCACCGTGACTGATTCCTCCTCGGCCTCTACTCCCAGTTAAGTGGAGATAATAGCGTTGCCACGGGGTTAAGGGCATTTCGGGATTAAGGGCCGGCTGCCAGCTGCCGATGAGAGGCTTTCTGCTCCTCCCGCACCAGGAGCTCTGCCTGACAAGGAGCTCCGCCAGCCCCACACACGTCCCCGGGCCAGTGCTTCTGCTCCTCGGTGGGGAAACCTGGGGACCATCGCTTATGGTGTCGGGTCCCCTCTCTTGTGACCGCAGAGCTCAGGTACGCAGCCCCTGCCGAGCTTGCCAGGGACATGGCTGGTGTCCGGGAAGCCGAGGGTCTCTCCCGGTCACTGCGGAAGACAGTGTGGACACCTCGGCAGCTGCCTTGTCCTCTGCGTCACTGAGCTCACCGATCGGGGGACCCCAGGGCCCCGGAGCGGGACGTCCTCCCCTGTCGAGGTCTTCGTGGTCTGACCCAGCACCCGACAAGAACGAAAATGTGGACTCAAACTAAATTCAGAGACGGCAGTGTGCTGGTCAGCCCTGCGGCCCGCCGCGAGGACGCCTGCGGGACCGAGGGGGGCGTCTGCCGACAGCCCGGCTCCCCCACACCCCGCCGGGAAGCAGGAAGACAGAGGCCTGCACGGAACACAGTCGTGCACTCTCCACGGCCAGAAGGCCAGAACCGCGGGGAGCCTGTGGGGGAAGCCTGGGAACCTGCTGACCTCTCCCCCTGCCTGCTCTCAGCAGGCAGAGGGAGTGAGCGGCGGCCGCAGGACTGGAGTCCTGGCAGTCAGACTGCAGGACCTGCGGGCTCCACGCCGCAGCCACGCTGGGTGCCCGCTGGGTCAGAGACAGTGCGCGATGCATCGTTTACTCACCGGGTGTTTGTTCGGCGCGAACACCCCAGAGCCCTCACGGCGTCGGAGCACGGGCTCACACGCCTCGTCCTCTCGCGGTTCCCGTGTGTGCGTCTCATCTTCCCAACCTGGCTACGAGCCCCGTGGGCTCCTTCACTCTCCTCTCCCCCCTCCTGCCTCCTCCTCCTTCCTCCTCGAACCCCTTCAAGTGCCCAGGCGCCTGCTGGGGACAGATGCTGCCCGTGCGATGAGCAGCGTCTGTAGCCACGTGCCGTAGCGTCCGGGATCGGTGGACGGGGCAGAAGTCACCTTCCCGGACTGCAGGCGGCCCTGCCTGCAACTCCGCCATCCGAGGACACACCTAACGCAGGGGTCGGCACACTGTAGCCGTGCGCCGCGCCACGCCTGCCCTCTGGTTTTGTAAAGCCCCCAAGCCAAGAATGGCTTTAACATTTTTAACTGATTGAAAAACAATCGAAAGAAGGACACGATTTCGTGACGCATGAAACTCGTAGGAAATTCAGGTTTTAGTGTGCCCGATAGTTGCGTTGTAACGTGGCGATGCTCGTTTCTTACGCGCGGTCTGTGGCGGCTCCACGCAGCTGCCGGATTCGGAACACGGCCGTGTTTCCGGGGCCACACGTGTCATCGTACTGTGACGTTTCGTTGGTTTTTATTAGTAGTGTACACCCATCATGGCACTTCCGTGCCGACGTCGGAGGCAGGGCCAGGAATGACCTCGCGGCTGTGAACAGTGTCGACCCTGGGGTCGAGGCTCAGGGATCCTAGAGGGTCCTTCTTTGGCTGGTGACTTCGGTGTCATTCTGTGAGGGGGAAGACTCCGGGGAGGACGTGATGGCAGCTCAGGCTCCCCCTCCCCCCACAGCACATGGTCCGGTTCTCCTTCCGGGCCTGGCACATCGAGGGGCTGGAGCTGAGCGCTGACCGCCCACCGCACCTGGGCCCTAGTGCACAGTGCAGCGCTGAGTCACCGAGTGCCCTTGGCCTGGCTACTCGCCCTCTCTTCCGGCCTTCACGCTTGTGAGTGTCTGTAGACACCTGGTGGCGGCTTAGAGGCATTAAAGTCATGCGGACCTGTGCACCGCTCAGGCGTGTCTGGGTTTGGGGGCCGAGTCAGTCAGCCTGGGTCATCCGAGGGGTTTATCCTGGGAAGATGGGCCTGTTTTCCAAATCGGGTTTGCCTAGAAATTTCTCCTTGTTGCTGGCCCAGATGTCTACATTTGGTTTACTCATTTCTTTTTTCTTGGTTCTGTAGATTTTCTTCCAGGATTAAAATGCTCGCAGGCCTCAGACAACCACAGTATCTGGAACGCGATAGTGGCTGCTTGGTGCTTACCAGGTGTCTATCAGGTTCCTACTATCACCCCATTTACAGATGACAAAACTGAGGCACAGGAGGTTAAATGACCCACCTGAGGTCGCACAGCTAGTCAGACGAATGGACAGGGTTTGAGCCCAGACAGTCTAACTCCATAATCTCTACTTTTAACTTTCAATAAACAGCTGTTGATTGATCGACAGACATGTTTGCCACCTGGGGGACCCCAGAAAATGTCCCGCCCGGGAGCCAGTGGTGCAGGCCAAGTCCAAAGGCCATTGCTCTCTGCAGGCCTTCACCGGATTGCACGTGACCCACCCACATTACGGAGGGTCCCCTGTCTTACTCAAAGTTTGCCGATCTAGGCGTTTATCTCATCCAGAAACGCCTCACACCTTGCAAGATGACGCACAAAACGGACCATCACACCCACCTGTCCCCTTATCTTGTGAGGCCGATAGCTTCCACGGCATTAGTCGTTTGAATACCACTTGCATGATATTTCTGCAGTATCTGTGCATTATTTCTTTAATATCTTCTTTAAAGCAATTTAACTGTGCGCTTTAAAAAACGTAGCCCTATACTCAATAGTCGCGATAAAAGGGGTCTGCCGTACCAGGGGTCATGTTTTCCTAACAGACATCCGAACGAATGAGCATTTTTAAAGGTATGATAGCAGCCCAAGCCAACGGGCAGGTCCGCGCGGGGACTGGCCGCCAGGGGGCGCAGTTGCCCCGTCCCCGGGGCGGGAGCGGGGGCGGGGGGAGGGAGCTGCTTCCCGGAGACCTGGGCCCCCCGCCCTGAGGGGGGCGCCCTGCTGGCGCCGAGGTGACCTGGACCGAGACCGGGACCGGGCCCAGGCTGCGCGTGCCGGGACCCTGCGGCTCTCCAGCGGTCACACGCGGCGACCTCTGGGCACGCTGGCGGGGACCACCCCCCCCACCCGTCACGCGCGCGCCGCGCTCCACCCGGCTTAACGTTTTAATTTAAATCCCTTCACTGCTCGAATGAGAACATTTTTTTCGAAAATGAAGCTTGCGTCTAGGAAGCGGTCATAGCGGCACCCGCACCCACGGATCAATGTGGGGTTAAATGAGGTGATACACGAAAGCGCGTGGAACGGCGCCCGACTCGGAGCCCAGGGCATGTGCGGTGCTTACTGATAGCGTTTTCGAGGAAGGGCGTTGCGGGGGACACGGGGACACTGGGGCGTCGGGTCCTCCAGAAAACGTCTTAACTCTTCCAGGAGCTTTGGGAAGCTTCTGGTTCCCAGCCTAGCCGCCTCGCTCGCGTTTCAGTGGGGAGCCTGGGCGTCCTCCCTGGCTGAACGGAGGAAACAGATGTTCCCTGCAACCGTCGGATAGCTCAGGTGGCTACTATGGGTGACCAGCAGGTGGCCCCAGCGCGCCGTGGATGTGTTCGCCCTTCTGTGTGCGATCCGTAATTTCTCAAGGCTTTATCCAACACCCACCCCACTGTGTGGATCAGGGGACCAGCTTTGGGCCCCAGACCCCGGCTTCAGAAAGAGTGTTAGTGATTTATTATTCTAGTCTTTTGCTTTTACACGGTTTTGGCCTTTATTTGACTCATCCGTATATTCATTCGACAGATATTTATTAGATGCCCACTCTGTTCCAGGTCCTACTCGGTTGTATGTCAACGAAGCAGAACAAAGATCCTCACCCTCGTGGAGCTCACATTCCGACAGGCGACGAGAAAGGTAAGAAATAAATTATGTAGCATGTTAGAAGTGCGAAGAAAAAGAAAACTGTACGCCAAGTGTGCGGGTTTGGGGATGTCGAGATGGGCGGGTTGCAGTACTGAATAAGGTGGCTAGGACCAGGCCTCGTTAGAAAGCCAAGATTTGGGTGAAGATTCAAAAGAAACGCAGGGCAGAGAGCTGGGGGAGAGCGTTCAAGGGACCGTGAGAGTTTGGAACGGTTACGTTTATGCTTCTGTAGACGGGGTGACTGAGTCTCAGAGGGAGCGAGATGACTTGTTCGAGGCCTCGTGGGAGGGAGGTTGCCGGCAGAGCTGGGGTGTCCCCCCCTCCCCCCCGGGTTCGCTGTGACCTCGTGTGCGCTTCCCAGGTCACGCTGCCACTGTGTGAATTCGGGAGTCCTGCCGGCCGCAGCGACCTGGGCTATCCTGGTGGCCGCCCCCGTTGGGTAACGCGGAGCTCGCCGCGTGTGTCGTGTCTGACACAGGCAGTGAACGGTTCCTTTGCGGGGCGCTGCGGAGGCCGAACCGAGCAGGCCTCATGGAGGCGCTGAGAACCCAGCGCCTGCACTTTGGGCTCTCGCTCCCTCCCTTTCGCCCACTCTCCTACTTCCCCCAAACGGCTCTCCTGACAGCTTCGAACCAAGCCACGTCCTCAGACTCGGCCGCCCGTTCTTGCTTCTAGTTTCCTGAGTTCTGTCCCAGGGTCCTTGGGCTGCCAGTCAAGATGGGTTTCCTGGTCTCCCCAGGCCACACGCCTGTGCCCCTGCCCCGTGCTGGACCAGCCCCCGAGAGCAGGCTCGTGCTCGGCCCTCTACGCCCGGCTTCGGTTAGGCAGCCCGCCTGGGTCCCGCTTCTAGGCCTGTCTCCTCGCCACCTGTGGTCGCGGTTAGCGACATCGGTCCACCTGATGGGAGACTCTGTCCTCCTCTTCGGACCTGGCGCTCCTTGGACCCTGTGTGTGGTGTCCTCGAGCCGCCTCTTTGAGCCGGGTCAGCCTTCCCAGCCTGTAGCCCTGAGAACTTGGCCGTGTGCTGCGTGCCCGCCCGCCCGGCGCACTGGCTGCGAGGACATCGCGGTGCCCGGTGTTAACGTCGCAGGGCCTGGCACCTGGGGGACAGCGGTGGGGCAGACGCCTGTGTTTGAGGGAGTTCACTGGCTGGGGGGAAGCAGTTCGGTAAGCCCGCAGAGGATGAGAACGTGCCACGGGATGGCCCGGTGGCCTCGAAGGACGGGTGCAGCGTTCAGGCGTGGGGGCGAGGACAGGGAGGGGTGAACTCGCTGTGTGTGGGACACTGAGCGATTAGCCTAAGTGGAGCGGGGAGGGCGTGTGCGGAGTGGGGGCGGAGGAGGACAGCCAGGCAGGGCTGCAATGCCACGTCAGGAGGCAAGCATTGCAGCATCAGGGCCGTTCTAGGTGCGGAGTTCTGGGAAGCCGGCTTAAAGGCGTAATGACATGTCATTAGGACCTGCGTGTCCACCTGCCTATTTTGAGCATCTCAAATTTACTTTGTCCCCGAATGCCCCGTGTAAAGGAGTCCCCTGGGTTGCTTTGTCTTGGCATCCTGTTTCGTACCCATGGTCTGCTTGTTTATTCTCGGTCTCCCCTCGTGCATCTTAGATGAATGAGGGCCAGGTCTGGCTCCTTGTCCTGTCCCCAGAACCCAGCCCATTATCAGATAATCAGTGCTCTAAAAATACTCGTCGCTGGAATACCCTGAACGAAATACCCGTTTCTCCAGACCTGCAATACCTTCCAGCTTGAATCATCGATGCCAATACCATCTGGCCTGCAAAGCTGGAAACTTGGAGTCAGCTTGGAACTTCACTTGGGTACCGTCCTCCCACTGAGACCCTGTTTCATGCTCCGTCATGACCAGATACCATAGTGTACCCTGTCGCATTTCAGATGTGAAAGCTGAAAGCAACACACATGACCAGCGAAGGAAAGGGAGTGAGACCCGGCCGGGAGGCAGGACCCCCGGCAAGCAGTGACTCACGTCTTTCCAAACATGGCTGTCTCTCAGCCGTTCCTGTCTCTTCCAAGTGGCAGAGTCGCACAGCGCTCAGGGGTGCGGGGTCGGGGTGCCTAAGCTGGGACCCTGGTCCTGCTGCCTCCCAGCTGCGGGACTTGGGGAAGCCGCCTGAGCTCTCTGTGGCTCGCCTGTGAGACATGGCGGGAACAATGCCTCCCAGAGTCCCTGGTTCCGTCCTTAGGGCCGTGATGGCACAGAGAGAACGCTTGGCCGGCGTTCACCGTTGGGAGCCGTGGGTGTTCAGTGGGCCGTCGAGACAGCGTGTGCTCGGCTGTCATTTCGGGCTGCCCCTCTGAGACGGGCGGTCCTGCCTCGTCAGGGAGCGACACCTGTGCAGGCCGTGACCGAGGGCGTGGCAACGGAGGGAAGTCGGAATTTTTCGGGCGAGGGACCGGCTTCCTGTGGGGGGCGGCAGTGGTCCCGGGGCAGGTGCCGGGTCCAGATGGGATTACGTTGGGCGGCATGTGCGTGTGAGTTCCTCGATCTGTGGGCTGACCAGGGCTCGCCTCATGGGGGAGGAGACAGTCCCAGCAGGACCCGCATCTCCCCCCACCCCTTCTCCATGGACACGGCTGGACATTTCTCTCCAGGAGTGCCGCTCTGGTGGGGAGGGGCACCAGGGGGGTTTGGTGATTCTTACCAAACTGACAAGCATAAGAGGTCACTTTTCACCCCCGGTCCCCGTAGCCTCAGCCTTCCGGGCCCTTGTTATCCTCGCTGACAGGCAGCGGAGACTCGATCCTGACTGCTTTACGCTTTGGAGTGATTTTATTTCGCTGAATTTTGAGATATGTGAAAGTGAAACACTTTAGAGCCACAGAAAAACCGTGGCCAGTTATATGCCCTATTAATGAGGTCTTCCCCGGCCTCTCTGCGGCTTCACACAGGTGTGCTCCGGGGGCCCCTCGGTCCAAAGGAGGGATCTGGGGACGGAGACGTCAACCTTGTCCTCGTCTCAGTGCAAAAGGCAAGGGGCAGGCGTGAGACATCACCGTCGGGAAGAAGGCGCGCCTCTGTGCGGAGCAAAGAGCGTAGGCATGTGAGGGGGCAGGCTGGAGAGGACAGTAAAGAGAAGGCCGCGGTGGGCGGGCCTCGCTCCCCTCCTGGCCCAGGCTGAGTGCGAGGGGTGGCGAGTCTCTTTTCTTTTTTACAGAAAGGAAGTGATGTGTTTTGTGAGCAAGGCCTTCATCAGGGAAATCGACCCTCTTGGTAGCACATTCTACAAATAAAGGAGTCTTTTTAAATGAGCGTTTTCAGTATCCACGAACAGTCCACTGTCTGTCAGAGTGAGCATCCTGGAGCTGAGAGGCTGTGCCCTCCCTCCCTGCATGTCCCCGAGGTGGCTGCAAGCTTCTTCGCAGAGAGGTCCCTCGGTGCCGTGGGGCAGGAAGCCTGCTTTGGCATGTCTTGGCTTGCGCTGGAGCCGCTCAGTGTCTGACACACACACACACACACCAAATTCATGGCGATGGCTTCTGAGGAGGACGGGAGATTAGAACTTGGGAGAAAAACATAGGAGAGCTATTAAAAGTTTGTGTAATGTTTTATTTATTTTAATAATACCAGAAGCAAATATAACACAACGTTTATTATCAAGTCTGAGGGTGGCAGGCATGCAATTACTCAAAATAAAAAGAAAGATTATTTTTTTAGAACAGACTTAGTAGCATCTGGGAGTTGCATGGCCAGAAACCAGGCTGTGTGAGCAGGAAAGGGACGTCAGGGTTGGTGGCTTCGGGGGAGGGCGATTAATTCCAGGCGGTGAGGAGGCCCTGGGTATGGCCCAGTGGAAGGGCCGGCGACGTGGAGTGGGGGCGGAAACCAATGTGTCTAAGAAACGAAGGCTCAGGTGTGTCACCAACGTGGCTTTTGGAGTTTTCCAGGATGATGACGAAAGCCAGGCAAGGTCCTCACTGAATATGGTTATAGGACACGGAGATTAGTCAAGCTACAGATGAGGATGGAAAGAGGGTGGAGTGACCGCGCTTCGGTGCAGCCGGTGCTGCGGAAAGAGGCCACCTGCGTGAGCACCGAGCACGCCCGGCCACCTCCGGCCACCGCACAGCGGGGGGAGAGTCCCACCCTGCGGCGGGACCACTGGCCAGTGGCGTCGTCCAGGACGAGCCTGGGGTCGGCGGAGGTGGGGAGGCCGTTACCTCAAATGACACTGACGCTCTAACTTCACGATTCGGCGATCCGAAGCCACGTGTGCAGTGAGCGGAAGTGGTGGGTTTCACCGACCGGAAGTGGTGGGTTTCACCGGCCGGAAGTGGTGGGTTTCACCGCCGACGGGCAGAAGAGGACAGGGCGGCTCTGAGACCGGAAGTGAGCCGCCAGCCGCTCCGAGGGGGAGGGAGCGCTGAAGGCCACATGGCTCGGCCAGAGGCCGACGGCCAGGAAGGGTTCAGACCTGGGACGCCAAGCTGGTGTCACATGGGCAAAACGCCCTGAGAGAACAAGCAGAGACGTTTCGGGGGATCGCAAACACCGAGGTGACTCTGGCTCGGGGACCATCTGGCTGGGGAAACAGCTCTGGGAGGGACGGAGAGGGTGACCAGCACACAAAGGGCCCCGAGGCGTAGGCTCTAGAGCAGATCCACGTGACATCACACAGCAAGATGGGTCAGGTTTCCAGGAATTTCACGGAATTTCTGGAACACTGATACCATCTACCTACACAGAGACAATTTAAGAAGATTTCATTGTAGTCGAATTCATGAATAATTTTTTCTCCTTTGTGGTTTTTACATTTCTTGTCTAAGAAACCCATTTTTACTTCGAAGTCATAAAGATATTCTTTATTTTCTTTAAACAAATTTGGCTTATCGCACGTAGGTCTTTAAATTATTTGGAATTTGTAGGGTATGTGGTATGAAATGGAGATATGATGTTTTTTGTATGAAAAACCCATGGTCTTGGCACAACCTAGCGAGAGGTTTGGAGGTTTGTCTTTCCTCGCTGAAATTCAGAGCCATTACTGTCATATAGTAAGTACGCATGGCCGGATCCTGGATGTCCCATTGCTTTATATATCTGTCTTTAAAACAATTCCACACTGTCTTAAATAATGTAATTTATAGTACATTTTGACATCTAGTAATTTGACTTTCTTCTTTATCTTAAAAATTGTTTTGGCCATTTTTGACTCTTCGCTCTTCTATATAAATTTTAGAATCAGTGTGTCAAGTTCCACAAAAATCCTTGTAGAGACTAAATAAAATCAACTTTATTGAGGTATAACTTATATATGATAAAACGCACCAATTTTAAGTATACAATTCTGTGAGTTTTGACAAAAATGTATTTCTGTTCAGAATAATTCCAGCATCCTAGACGGTTCCCTTGTTTTTCTCTTTCCAGCCAATTCGTAAGTTTGTAAGTTCTACTCCCAGCCTTACTCAACTGCTGATCTACCTCCTATTTTCATATTTGTCTTTAGTAAGTTCTATGTAAGTGGGATCATATAGTTTGTATTTTGGGTCTATTCTTTGAATTGGCGTTAACGTTTTTGAGGTTCATCCATGGCCTGTGTATCAGTAGTTCATTCTTTTTCCCTCCCTAAATAGTATTCTGTTGTACGGCTTATACCCTTTAATGGATGTTTGCTCATCCATTTATCAGTTGGTGGACATTTGGGTTATTTCGAGTCTGGGGCAATTATTAAAGATGCTCGAGAACGTTCGCGTGAAAATGTTCATGTGGGCACGTACTTTCACTTCCCCGAGGAGTGGAGCTGCTGGGTCATGTCATCCAATATATTTAACTTTATAAGAAATCGCCACACCGTTTTCTGAAGCGATCGTATCATTTTACTTTCTTATTGGCAATACCGACACTTGGTGTTGTGAGCACTTTTAATTGCGGCTCTCCTAATGAGTGCGCGGCAGTATCTCGTTATGCTTTAATTTGCATTTCTCTGATGACTAATGCCATGGAGCATCTTTTCATGTGCTTATTGGACATTCGTATGTCTTCTTTTTTGGTCGCGTGGCCATTCAAATATTTTGCTCGTTTGTAAATTGAGTTGTTTGTCTTATTACTGAGTTGAAAAACATTCCTTGTACATTCTGGGTTGTTTGTGAAGGACAGGACCTGGGAAAATGGCTCTTTGAATTAGTTTCTAGTCTGAGCACCTGTGTGTGAGAGTGAATGGAAGCAGAGAGGAGACAGCCTCAGCGTTCGATCACTATGGTTTATTGTCAGTTTTAATGCAATCCAGTTATTTGAATCCAAAGACTTGAAACAGCGATGTCACGGCCAAACCAAGGAACTATACCGCAGTGGCAGACGGGCTTCCTTTCTATCTGGGTAGAAAGGGTATTCTCCTCTGCAGAAAGACTGGTGAACTACACAAATAGCTCAGAGCCCTTGGCTTTCCATGCTATTGCTCTTCCAAAGGGTTGTTTGTTTGTTTGTATGTTTGTTTTTAGAAAGTGGAGCAAATCCTTAAGAATAGGGGCAATACCTTTCTTGCTGACACCAAGCCAGAGCCCTCATTTGGGTCCTTGAATCCTGAACTGACCCATCCCTGCCGTCTAAGAAACCCTGATGTCACTCACTGGCTGGGGAGAGAGAGGTCCTGGGGCGGCATCCTCACGCCCCTCGTTAGTGTCCCGGTGAAAGACGGGCCCAAGAAGGAAAAGGGCTTGGTGGTTTGGGTAAACAAAGAAACTTCTGGCGTGACATCTTTGCTTTTAGGGTCTTCTTTCTGCCACCATCCAATGTGGGGTACACCAAAAATGACAGACCCTGTTTCCATAAAGAGAAGCTTTGACTCCAGAACTGGTAATGCGTTTATAATTTTTGCTCTTTAGAGAGACAGACTTAGTTTTGGCATAAATCATGAATAACAAGCTTTCAGAAAGAGATCTCAGCTAAACTCTGAGCCCCCACAATGTAAATATGTTGCATTATTCTTCCGAATTTAGTCCCACACGTTATTAATTTAACTTAGTATTTTCTAACAGTAGCCCCCACACCAGACATCCTTCTGGAAGGAATCCAGTAACAAGAAATAAGTGTACAGTTACCTGTTTAAAAGAAAAAGGTAGAAACAGATACCTTCACTTTTGGAAAGAAGCTTTATAATGAATTGCTCGTCTGTTACAATTTCTTATTTTTTGTAATTCTACTTGAGTTACATTCACTCCTATTCATTACCCATCGTTAGAATTAGCGCCTCTGCTCCTGGACATACTGATAGAGGGGCGTGCTGGTGCTGCTGTGCGAACCCTGGCGGGCGATCCCGCCTCCGCCTCGCTGGTGATAGGAGCCATCTTGTCTGTTGTCCACCTTGCACACTAACCACGTGTTGGCAGCGCTGGGTCTAGGCTGCCCATAGGAGGGTGTACACTGTCCCGAGCCACACCTCGAGGAGCTTTCTACTTGTTTCTGTCCGTGAATACTCGCATATCTACCAGACTCTCTCCCGGATAGGCTGTAGCTGCTACTCCTTTCTTTTTGGTTGTAGCTGGACTGTTCCTGGCTGTTTCTTCTTGATTGATTGGTAGTGGAGCCTGTTTTGGGTTTACTGTACTCATCATGAGTTTCACTTGAAACTGACCTACATCTCCCTTGTAATTTGTTTTGCTCATAGTTAGAACCCCAGCCAGATCCAGAACCGCATTGTCCAGAACCAGACGAGTGACATGAGCTAGACCTGTACTGGCCATAGCCAGAATACTGACCAGATCCAGAGCCACATTGTCCAGAGCCAGACCCGTACTGGTCATAGCCAGAATACTGACCAGATCCAGAGCCACATTGTCCAGAGCCAGACCCGTACTGGCCATAGCCAGAATACTGACCAGATCCAGAGCCACATTGTCCAGAGCTAGACCCGTACTGGCCATAGCCAGAATACTGACCAGATCCAGAACCACATTGTCCAGAGCTAGACCCGTACTGGCCATAGCCAGAATACTGACCAGATCCAGAGCCACATTGTCCAGAGCTAGACCCATACTGGTCATAGCCAGAATACTGACCAGATCCAGAACCACATTGTCCAGAGCCAGACCCATACTGGCCATAGCCAGAATACTGACCAGATCCAGAACCACATTGTCCAGAGCCAGACCCATACTGGTCATAGCCAGAATACTGACTAGATCCAGAACCACATTGTCCAGAGCCAGACCCGTACTGGTCATAGCCAGAATACTGACCTGAGCCAGACCCGTATTGACCATGGGGAGAGGCAGAACTCTGTTGGCCGCAGCTGGAAGACAGACCTGATCCAGATGTAGGCTGACTACAGTTTGATGACTGACCTGAAGCGGAACCATATTGTCCATAGCTTGAGGATTCGTGCTGTCCAGAGCTTGATGACTGACCTAATCCAGAACCATACTCATAGCCAGAAGACTGTCTGGACCTAGACTCTTGTTGCCCAAAGCCAGAAGACTGACCTGATCCAGACTCATGTCGGCTGTGGCTAGAAGACTGACTTGAGCCAGACCCATGCCGACCATAGCTGGAAGACGTACCTGAGCTAGCTCCATGGCGTCCGAAGCTTGATGACTGTCCAGCAGTAGAGCTATGCTGTCCATAACCAGAGGACTGACCTGAACCAGATTGATGATGTCCATAGCTAGAAGACTGTCCTGAGCCAGACCCATGCTGCCCGTAGCTAGACTGGCCTGATCCAGAGCTTTGCTGTCCAAAGCCAGAGGATTGACCTGAAGCAGAACCATTTTGTCCATAGCTAGAGGATGGACCATATCCAGATTCGTGCTGTCCAGAGCTTGATGACTGACCTAAACCAGATCTATGCTGACCAAATCCAGAAGACTGACCTGAACCAGACCCATAGTGTCCAAAGCTCGATGACTGTCCTGCAGTAGAGCTATGTTGTCCATAACTAGAAGAATGACCCGAGCTAGACCCATGTTGACCAAAGCCAGAAGACTGACCTGAGCTGGACCCATATTGGCCAAAGCCAGAAGACTGACCTGAGCCAGATTGATGATGCCCATAGCTAGAAGACTGACCTGAGCCAGACCCATGTTGGCCAAAGCCAGATGATTGACCTGAGCAAGACCCGTGTTGGCCAAAGCTAGAAGATTGACCTGATTCAGACCCATGTTGGCTGTGGCCAGAAGACTGACTTGAGCCAGACTCATGCCGACCATAGCTGGAAGACTGACCTGAGCTAGTTCCATGGCGTCCGAAGCTTGACGACTGTCCAGCAGTAGAGCTATGTTGTCCATAACTAGAGGACTGACCTGAGCCAGATCTGTGTTGGCCAAAGCCAGAAGACTGACCTGAGCTAGACCTGTGTTGGCCAAAGCCAGAAGACTGACCTGAGCCAGACTCATGTTGGCCAAAGCCAGATGATTGACCTGATCCAGACCCATATTGGCCATAGCCAGAGGGCTGACCTGATCCAGACTCATACTGTTCATAGCTAGAAGACTGACCTGATTCAGACCCATGTCCGCTGTAGCTAGAAGATCTACTTGAGCCAGACCCATGCCGACCATAGCTGGAAGACCGACCTGAACTAGTTCCATGGTGTCCAAAGCTTGACGACTGTCCAGCAGTAGAACTGTGTTGTCCATAACTAGAGGACTGACCTGAGCCAGACCTGTGTTGGCCAAAGCCAGAAGACCGACCTGAGCTAGACCCATATTGGCCAAAGCCAGAAGACTGACCTGAGCCAGATTGATGATGTCCATAGCTAGAAGACTGTCCCGAGCCAGACCTGTGCTGCCCATAGCTAGACTGACCTGAGCCAGACCCACATTGGCCATAGCTAGAAGACTGACCTGAACCAGACCCATGTCGGCTGTGGCTAGAAGACTGACTTGAGCCAGACCCATGCCGACCATAGCTGGAAGACCGACCTGAGCTAGTCCCACGGCGTCCGAAGCTTGATGACTGTCCAGCAGTAGAGCTATGCTGTCCATAACTAGAGGACTGACCTGAGCCACACCTGTGTTGGCCAGAGCTGGAATACTGACCCTCCGAGTGGCGCACGTGCCCTTGTCCATAGCCACCCGACTCACTGGCCGCGTGTGATCTTCTCCTGCAATTACGTGACTGAGTGTTACCGACTTCTTCACTTTCAGACCTTTCTTGCTGATGAGAGTCATACTTATTTTTCTTACTGCCCGTGAAGTGGCCTGAACTCGACTCTCTCCATCCCTCCCCAGAGCTTTGCCTGTGCCCTGAACTAGACGAGCCTCCCTGATACCCCGTTCTTCCAGAGCTGGACCCACGCCTGTGTTTGGAGCTTCCCCCAGAGCCTCTGGCATGTGACTCGCTCTCTCCTGCACTCCACCTTGACTGGCTGGAAGACGATTCCTGCCCTTGGTCTTCATCCGTTTCACTGTGTTCCTCTTGGTGCCGGTGACTACGGTCTCTTTGCTTTGACCCTGAAGCTTGACAGTAATCTTTGCCGATGAGTTTATTACTAGCCTGAGCCAGCTTGAACAGCATCAGAAGGTACTCAGGAAAATCTATTTTCTTGTTACGGTTCTGATCCAGACTTTGCATGATGATGTCTACAGTTTCTGGGTCATCTGGATTCTGCATGGGAACAAGGTGCAAAGGGAAGCTCTGTGAGTGGACCACACGCCCGGCCTACTGATGGAAGGAAGGCTGCAGAAATGTCAATGCTTCGCTTAGGTGGAGGCTGCCACGTAGCCGTGTAGGCTGGACTACCCTTGCCTGAGCACAGGGAGAGAAGGGAATATGCAGTGACTAACGTAGTGAGAAATAGTTAGAAGAGGACGCAACTGGGAGATGACAGGGAACAAGGGACTCGATTATTTTTGGTAAAGGATGGGTGAAATGGGAATGATTAGCTGATTTATAACTACTGATTTGGGATGCCTGCATTAATTATATACGACTTTTCCTTATTTGTCCAGCTTTTGATTAACCCTTTATTTACTTGTTCAGCGAAGATTTATCGCACACCAGAGAGAAACCAGTGGTGGCTCAAGGAAGGTTAACAGGAGAAAGTGACGTCTTTCGAAAGGGGTCGGAGTCAGCCCAATGAAGGGGGAGGAAGGGAGGGAGAGGGGACAGAAGATTTGGGGGCAGAGGGAACGAAATGAGCAAAGATGGAGGCGAGAGCAGGCATGGCTCATATAAGGAACCGAAAGAAATTCTGGGTCGCTAAATTCCGTCTCAACAGTCAAGAGATGTCGCTAGAGAGAGAAATATGGACCAAAATCATGCCCTTTAAGCCATGTTAAGGAACTTTGGACTTTACGGGCTGGAAACTGTTGAAGGATTTTGAATTGAGTGTGAAATGGTTAGGCCGGCATTGGAGATGGGAAGTAAGGAGTGGCTTGAACCAGAGAACTAGCAGTAGTGGCGGGGAGAAACGGGCCGTTTCGAGGGACCGTCGACGAACTTGGTGGCTGGAGGGTGGAGAGGAAGTTAAGGCTGCACCAGACTTCTGCCTTGGGCAAGTGAAGGAGAGTTTAGAGAGGAAGGTGGCGAGTTTTATATCTGAGACACTGAATTTAAGACACCGATAGGGACCCAAATAAAAATGTTCATCTAGTCGGCGGCTGGATTTAATGAAGCGAAGATCAAGAGCTAGATCTTGGCTCCCAAATATTTATTTCCAGGGCCGACATTTTAAGGCAGTGGTCACCTCCTTTTGTGATTCAGGAGTCAGATGCTAATTTCCTGAACCGAGAGGCTTCCTGGTGCCAGAATCCCAGAAACGGGCAGTGGTCAGGATGTTCTGGGGGGAAGAAAGACAACGAAGGAGAAGAAGATGCATTTTTACCCTCCTCTCGGTTTTCCTGCAGACCGTCTCAGCCACTGGTCTAGAGTGACTCCTGTGGAAAGTGTGTCATCTGTGCGTTTTCGCTTGTCGTTTGGTACGGTCACGTCCCTCGGTCATGTTATGGAAACCACTACGGTTCAGCTTCTGACCCTGTTTCAAGCCTCGACCAAACCCTGCTCTCTGCTGCCACGTGGGGACAGACCACTGGGAGTTTGACATACGTGGCAAGAGGTAGAAAGCGGAGAAGCGGCGGAATGCACCTGTCTTCAGTCTGGACGTGGAGTTCTTACCTTCAAAATATGCTGGAATTCATTTTGCAGAAGTTCTTTCAGTTCTGCCTTGTTCAACGTGTCACACTCCTCATCCTGGGTGGCATATTGGTAGAAAACTTCGGTGACGGTGACGATGCTTTCTAGGAGTTTAGGCATCTTGTTGTAGATTTAGTCAACCTAAAGGGGGGGGAGAAAGGGAGAGAGAGCCGTCTCTTACTGTTCCTTTTTCTTGCATAAGTGCATCAGCAGTTTCCGTCATTTGTAATAATTGTTCAGTATTAGTCAGGCACGATTAAGTTCATCGTGTCATTACCAAGAACCAATGCCCAATCGAACGACTTGTTTAAGCCGCGTAGCGAGAAAGTGATGAAATTAGGAACTGTATTAGACTCTATATCCCATATTGCCATTCCTGATTGAATATAGGAGCCATGACTTGAATTTCCCTGTTTCCACCAGGGACACTTTTGTGAGCTTTGTCCTGGAACCCCAGCATCTCTGGGTCTGCCGGCCCTGTCTAGGTCTCAACTGTTGCATTCAGGAGGAACAGGTCCATCACCGGTGTGCATGCCTGACTCCAGCTAAGGGTGCCAGCATCTCGACTAGACCCTCAAGACTTCTAGGCCAGAGAAAGTAGACGGAGCAGGCAAAGCCGGCCACAGGCATCGGCAGCTGAGGCAGGGGGCAGCCGCGGTTGGCCTCCGCTCCTATTCTCCTTGTCTGGGCAGGGCCGACCCTCAGGCTCAGTGATTACAAACAGAAAGCTCAGCGGGGTTGGAGGCAGTCTGACCAGGAGGTGATTTGAGCCCGCGATCTTTAAGGAAATGACCCCCGAGGAAGGAGGTTCTGTCAATCCTGGTTCTTGCTTCGTTTTCATTCTCGGGAAAGTTAAACCTCTCCCGAAGGCCCCCCCAGAGCACATTAAGAAGGAGCTGTGGAGCACATCCCGGATTCTCCCAGAGCCCCGAGTCCCACTGCTCACTTACCTGGTTCACCAGAGGAGCAAGAAGGATGGAGACTGAGGCAGCTTGCAGGGTGCTGCTGGTGGGGACAGTGGCCTTTTTATAAGCCACTCTCTTCGAGATGTCCCAATTCCCTCTGGAACAAGCCCTGCTCCACCTGCATCTCCACCTCCCGGGTGTTTACCGGGTCACTTCCTTACCTGTTCACCTGGGATTGCGTCAGCGGCTCTCCCGTCTGGGCGGGCAGCAGCCCCGCCTGCAGGGTCTGGACACCGTGGAAAGCCCTCTCTCCCCAGCAGGACGGCGTCCAGCACGGCGCACTGGCGTCAAGTTGTGTGGACTTTGAGTCGGAGGCAGTGTCCACAGGGACCTCAGGGAACAGATGTCAGAGAGTCACGGAAGCCGAGTTTTAAAAGGGACCTTAAAGATCGTCTGGTCGATGGCTTCCTTTCACGCGGGGTTCCAGCCGAGGTGTCACCCGTGGTCCTATCACCGCTGGATGCGGACGACGGCTGCAGGGGCCCCGTGTCTCTCGCCCTGCTCGCCGGACCTCGGCGGCGCTCGTCAGCGCAGCTGGCCTTCCAGACACCGTCTGAGGTTCCCCGGGCCCGGGCTGTGCCTCCCCCCCAGCCCCGTCTCCTCTCCTCCCGCTCCTCTTAGTTCTCCAGTGGTATCGACTACTTACATTTCCTGAAAATGCCATCTTATGTCATATTTTTTTTTTTTGGAATTCCTTTTCTCATTATCTGCCTAGAGAACTGCTGTTCATTCTTCAAAACCCACATCAGACACCATGCAGGAAATCTGTCTTGACTGACTGGAGAGAGAGTTATAACCACGTACCTTACTTATAACTCTCTTGTCATGTCAATCACACTATAGTATAATTTTTTAAGATGGTCTTACTCTGTAGTTAATGTTTAATATACAACATTGGAAAATGTGGATAAGCAAAGCAAAGAAAGCAAAAATACCTATAATTCTGCTACCCAGAAATAGCTGTTATAAATTGCTTGGTTTATGTGCACGCGCGCGCACACACACACGTGCGCGCACATGTGCACACACACGCGCGCACACACACACGTCTATACGCCTGTGTCACTTCTAGACCATGAGCTTCTTGAGAAGGGAGAGTGGGCATTGTTCATCCCTGTGCCACTTGGAGACGCAGCACATTCTGGCACATAAAGTTCCCCAGTAAATGTTGGTCACGTTAAATCGAATCGAAGGGGAGCAGGAGTCACAACTGCAGTGTCCTTGTTGACCGGCTTCCACCTGTTCCCGGTGGGGCTCGGGTCCGCCCCCTCTCGCTTTCGGCCCCTCAGGGGACGTGACTTCACCCGGCCGTGGGACGAATCTCAGCATCGGGGACCCACGAGTGCCTTTCTGTGTGTCTCTGAGGCCCGTGCCCTGCACCCCATCCACTGTGACCGTCCAGCCCCAATCTCACTGGAGCTGGTGGAGCGACATAGGCTTAAAACTCGTGCAACACGACCGTCGGGATTTGGGGACGAGTGGTGGCAACTATTGGCAAATGGTGACTCACACAATCTGAGATCCAGCCATCACCAGGCTGCGTGTCTTCCTCAGAACTGCCCAGAGGCTGTAGCCGGCGCCCATCCCGTGGCCGCGTTTCCTCGGGACGCGCAAAGTGGGCCAGGTTGTCCTTCCTCATCAGAGGAATGAGCCCTTGAGAGGTGTGACGGAGGCCGTGGGAGTGCAGGGGAGGTGGAATTTGCTAAGTGAAGGCCAATTTCTTGCAGGAGCCAGCTGTTGCATCAGAGGGAAGAGAGATTTGCGGGCGAAGACTCCTGCAGGAGCCAGTGCTCCCCAAACTGTGGGCCAGCAAACTTTTCCTGTAAAGCGCAGGACAGCGCATATCGCAGGCTTTGCGGGGCACATGGCCTGTGTCGCAGCTGCCCAGTTCTGCTCTGGCCGCAGGAAGGCGGCCTTGGATGAAATGTAAACACATGAGCGTGGCCATATGTCAGGAAAACTAATTTATCGACGCCGACCTTTAAATTTCACGTGACCTCGTGTGTCATGCTTCTTTTTAACCACCTCAGAGTATAGAAAACATTCTTAGCTCGTGCGCCATCCAGAAATCGGTGATGAGCTAGAGATGGCCTGTGGGCTGTCGCTGGCCACCCCCGGCCCTCATCTGTGTTTGCTTGTCGGCAAGACCTGCCAAGAAGAGGCTCTAATTCTCGTGAGATGGAGAAGTGTGTTGACTTGTCAGCACTGGCGTGTGAGAGGGGGGTAGGGAAAGCGAACAGAATGGGGGACCCGTGAGCGCGCATCAAGGGGAAGTAAATTCGGACTTGATTTGAGGAGGAACTTTTTGACGTTTGCATTGGCCGAGGATGCAGTGGGCTCTTTGCGAAGGAGTGGAATTTGTCGTCAGTGGTGTTAGAGAAACTCTCACGTGTCGTGTAAGCGATATCGGTCCTTCCAGTGCACGATCCTCTGAATCTCCAGCATCAGTGGCCACAGGTCCATTGAGCTTTATTTCTCGGTTCGTGGCATGAAAACGAGAGGCATATTGAATGTAATGGTCTCTTTCCTCCCCTTCGAGAATGACTCGTGTAAGAGTCGGACTAGGTGATCACACACGTCCTTTCCTGAGACAACCTGGGAATCGTGATTTTGCCAGGCGTGGGGTGGGCCTGTGAGTTTGGTTGGCGGTTTTCCTCTTGGAGGTGACAGGGTTCAGGAGAAGAGCTTTCTTATGGTACCTGAAAGTCCTGGGGTTCCCAGGGCCTCCGCGGGTCGGCAGAAGGAGGAGATCATGTTCTTCCCCATGCCGGGGATGGTGACGAGTGCTTCTAAGTGCGTTTTATTAAGTCTCACGACAGCTGTGTGTCGTAGGGATTATCATCTCCATTTTTCAGATGGGAAAACTGAGGCTCAGAGAAAATATGTAACTTGTTTCAATTCACTTAGCTCTTAAATGGAGAAGACAAGATTCAAACTCAAATCTGCTTCTGCCTAGAATCAGGCGGGAAGTGGGGACTATTTGTGTTTTGCAAAAGGCGGGTTTGGGTACAGGACAGTTTGTGAGGAATGGAAGGTTTGACCTACAGAAACCAACCAGCCAACCAGCCAACCAGCCCAAACCGGAGAGGCCAGAGAGGCAAACAGTGAGGTCCTCTCCCCATGGCCGCCCAGCCCTGGCCTGGAAGGCAAGGCCGCGCTCCTGCAGCGCCATCTGCTGGGCACGGGGAATTCCACAGCGCGTCCCTGTCCTTTGTCCTCCCTCACCTTCCCCACCAATTCTTGGCAGGTCTTCGTAGCCCAGTCTCCATGAATGAGGAGGCCCCGTGACAGGTAGGAACGCAACAGGCACAGAGCATTGGCGGTCGCGATCTGGGGCTAAGTGGACTCAAAAGGAGTTCGTCGTAATATAGAACCGGTCGGCAAGCTTTCCCGCCACATCCTCCTCCCAGGTGCAAGAGTCATTTTTTTCCCTCTTGTCTCAGAAAATCGAAAGTGGATCTGATGCGGTTTACGCTGCTGGTGGGAATGTAAGCTGGCGCATCCACTGTGGAGAACGGTGTGAAGGTTCCTCAAAAAATTAAGCATCGAGCCCATATGACCTGGCAATCTCTCTTCTGGGCATCTACCCCCCAAATTTGAAAATACTTATTTGTAAAAATATATGTACCCCTGTGCTCACTGCAGCATTATTTACAGTAGCCAAGACATGGAACCAACCTAACTGTCCCTCCATCATGTCTGGATAAAGACGCCGTGGTCCATATATACAATGGAATACTACTCGGCCATAAAAAAGATGAATCATTGCCATTTCTCCATCTCCTCTCCAACACTCGTTATTTCTTGTCTTTTTGATAACAGCTATCGTGGTTTTGATTTGCGTTTCCCTTCGAACCAGTGATGTTGAGCATCTTCATATATCTGTTGGCCATCTGTGTGCATTCCTTGGAAAAGTGTCTGTTTGGTCCTCTGCCCTTTTTAAAACTCAGATTGTTTATGTTTTTGTTGTTGGGTTGTATGAATTCTTTATATATTTTGGATCTTTGCCCCTTATCAGAGATACTGTTTAGAAATATGTTCTCCCATTTGGTCAGCTGCCTTTTAGTTTTGTTGATGGTTTCTTTTGCTGTGCAGAAGCTTTTTAGTTTGATTTAGTCCCATTCATTTATTTGCGGTTTTACTTCCCTTGCCTTTGGGGTCAAGTTCACAAAAAAACCCTTCTGAGACCAATGTTTGTAAGTCTGATTCCTATGTTTTATTTTATTTATTTTATTGTTTCAGGCCTCATATTCAAGTCCTGAATCCATTTTGAGTTAATTTTGGTGTACGGTGTCAGATAGCAGTCTAGTTTCATTCTTATGCATGTGTCTTTCCAATTTTTCCAATGCTATTTATTGAAGAGACTTTCCTTTCTTCATTATATGTTCTTGGCTCCTTTGCTGAAAATTAGCTCACTCCTACATGTGCGGGTTTATCTCTGGGCTCTCAATCTAGTTCCGTCGGTCTATGTGCTGGTTTCTCTGCCCCTTATCATACTGATTTGGTTGCTGTAGCTTCGTAGTACTGTTTGAAGTCAAGGAGTTTGTGATACCTCTGTCCTTCTTCTTCTTTCTTAAGATTGCTTTGGCCATTTGGGGTCTTTTGTGGTTCCTGATAAATTTGAGGATCTTTTTTGTTCTATTTCTGTGAAAAATGCCATTGGGATCTTGATGGGGATTGCAGTAAATCTGTATATCACTTTAGGTAATATGAGCATTTTACAATATTAATTCTTCCAATTCATAAATATGGAATATCTTTTCATTTTTTTTGTGCCTTCTTCAATTTCTTTCAACAGTGCCCTGTAGTTTTCAGCATACGGGTACTTCACCTCCTTTCTTAAGTTTATTCCTAGGTATTCTTTTTGTTATGATTGTAAGTGGGATTGTTTTCTTTCTGATATTTTGTTGTTAGTATGTAGGAATGCATCAAGTTTCTGTATATTGATTTTGTATACTGCAACTTTCGTGTATTTATCTATTTCTAATAGTTTTTTGGTGGAGTCTTTAGAGTTTTCTGCATATAGAATTATATCATCTGCAAATAATGACCATTTTACTTCTTCCTTCCCCATTTGGATGCCCTCGAATTGCTCTGAGCAGGACTTCCAGAGCTGTGCTGAATGACAGGGGCGAGAGTGGACATCCTTGTCTCGTTCCTGATCTCAGAGGAAAAGCTCAGTTTCTCACCGTTGAGGATAACGTCAGCTGAGGGTTTGCCATATGTGGCCTTTATGATGTTGGTTCTTCCCTCTTATACCCATTTTATGGGGCATTTTTTTTTTTCCATAAATGGATGTTGCATTTTGTCATGCTGATTGAAATAAGCCAGTCACAAAAAGACAGCTACTTTATGATACCATTTATACGAAGTTATCTAAAGTAGCCAAATTCATAGAATTGGAAGGTAGAAGGGTGGTTGTCATGAGAGGAGGGAGGAGGAGGGGAAGGTAGGAACTTCTTTAATGAGAATAAAGGTTTAGTTTTGCAAGATGGAAAGATTCTGGAGATTGGCTGCATAACAATGTGAATTTATCTAACATTCTGTGCACTTAAAAATGGAAAAGATGACAAAGTTGATGTTGCGTGGTGTTTTTTTAACCACCATTAAGAAAACCGAGCGTCCTTACTGTGGCTCCCAGTATGCTGCATGACCTGGCCCCACTTAACCTCAGAAACTGTGTCCTGCAGACTGTTTCCCCGTCCTCACCCGAAGACCAACCGCCCGCCCCCGGGCACCAGGCATAGGAAATACCGAAGGGTTCGGGTTCGCTCAGAAAGGAAGTTCGGCTTTCTCACAAGAGTAGCTAGTTTATTACTCTGAGCTTCCTGTATTGTGTCCAGTTCCTTAAAAACCACTCACTCCTAAACTCTCCAATGAATTGTTCACCTCACCATAGAAACTGCCGTTTCTGAGATCACAGATGTCGAGTTATCAAGTCAAGGGATGTGTTTCGTTCCTCTATTCACTGACCATTCTAGGACACTCGAACTATTGAAACTTTGGGACCACACTCTTCTCTTCAGTGAAAAGAGCATGGACCTAGAAGGCAGAATCAGCTTTCAAATCTTATTTCCATCACCTTTTTGTTCTGTGACCATGGGCAGAACTTTGAATGATAAGTTTCCTCACTAGTCTCTCTGTGGTTCTCACTCCCTGCCCTCTCATTTCGATCATGCCCGTAGCTTCATCCATAATGGCAAACATTTATTGAATGCTTATTATGTTCGAAGCACCATTCTAAATACTTTTCAGGCATCAACTCAATCTTCCCAACAATGTTAAGGTAGGTATTGTTATTTATGATTTTCAGATGAGGAGACTGAGGCGTAATGATGCTGAGTAAGTTGCTCAAGGTACTCGGCAGAGTCATGACGAAGCTGAGAAGCTTCCGGCTCCAGAGCCTGTGCTACTCACAGTTCATTCAGCTACCTACAGAGTGAAGATGCAGGTCCTGATCTCTTGTTTGCAACAGAGATGTTTATATTCACCTGCTTAAAGGAAAGTTTCACTTGACTCTTGGGATTCTCGGACTCACGATGTTCAAATTCAATCTTACCATTTTTCCTCCTCTTATCCTATTTGTTGAAAGGCCTTATCCTTTATCTGATTGCCTAAGATGGAATCCTAGAAATAACCCTAGATTTCTTCCTTCATTACCTGCATCTTTACTGTATTTGTCTATTGTCAGTTGATGACCAGATTCTGTAGACTTCATCGTTCACTAACCTGGTTCAAAATCTCATTTTATTTTTCCTTGGTCGACTGCGTCTCTCCTCATCTTCTCTAAAGAGACCCCTGGTCATTTAATGTAGATGTTTGATTAAGGGACTCCCCTGCTCATAAGTCTTCAGTAGCTTATCCACTGAGGAAAGTCTAAACAACCGTTTGTAGCGAGAACCATAGAACAGTGTTTTCTAAGCTATCCGTGGTGAAAGATCAGGGTTCTTCATTCTCAGTCTATCAGAAATTGATACCTTCTTCAAATAAAATGAAAATGTTCACGTATTTAGTGCACCAATGCTACATTGTTATAAAAAGTTTCTGACCCTCGCCCTCGATTTCCGTGCGTGTCTCGGCGTGTGCCAGCAGCAGCTGGTAGACCAGCAGTGGGGCACAGGCCCGCGTGTTAAGAGGCCTTGTTCCGCGGGACTGCGCGGTCCGATTGTGAGTGGCACACTTATGCTGGCCTCTCCCGTTCAGCTGCTCTGTGTGCTTTGCCTGCCTGGTGAAATCGTTATGGTTTCCTGTGCTTTGGAGAAAGGTTTTGTAGAGGCAAGGGAGGGACGGGAAGGTGGAGACTCCCCCTTCGGCCTGTCCCAGTCAAAGAACAGCTTCGAGCATTTGGTTATTTTGCATGAAAATCGTGGATTCACATGTGGGAGAGCTGACTGACTGAGTAAAGGAACAGAGTGAAAAACAAGTTTTATAAGGGAAGAGAGAGGACAGAGAAACACTGTAGTCTGGAATGTTCCAGAGAACCTTGTTTGCATCATTTTGGAGAAGTGAGTTTCCATCAGCTAGCAAAGAGAAGTGTCTGGTAATTCTGTGCTTGAGTGGACAGGGCTATAAGGAAAGCAATTTTGGTCATCTGTTTATGGGTTCTTTGCAAAAATGTTGAGAGTTCCTCTGGACACATCTGGCTGTCTCGGTTATAAGGTTTGTCAGAGTCTGTTCACCATGGTTGGGCTGGGCCTGCGCTGCCTCCCTCATCCTCGCTGACTGCTTCAGCCTGTTGGATAGGCCGGGCTCCTCCAGAGAGGGCCTCCGGTCAGGGCTGAATCAGCTGGTTGTCAGACTAGAGGCAAGGTGATAAATCGTGTCCCAGTAAGGGGACAGCCATTCTCTCCACATCTGTGTCTGTGGCAACTCAGGGAGGCCTGAAGGTCTGACACTTTCTGGATTTCTCAGCTTATAGGGCAGTTTTGAGACAGCCCTACCAGTGGGGGAGCCGGAGACTGGAAGGGGCCATGTTCCGTTGCAGTGGCTTGCGGAGAGCACACACAGACAGGATATCGTTTGAGGCTAATTAGAAAAGTGAGCTAATTAGAAAAGTGTTTCTTACTTTTCATTGAATCCCTACCCATTTAAACTTGGGCAATTTCACTGTAGCTCGATTTATTCAAGTAAAAGTACAAAAATCCAGCTCTTGTGAATGTACCTGTAAAGCCACTAAACACTGTTAGGAGACCTGAGACTTTGTTGCTATTCCGGCATAGACCGTTTGTGGGATAGACTCGTCCTCAATATGTACACCAGCCTCGATGTTCTTCAGTGTCCCTCCTGGGGTCCCGCTGGCTCGGATGTCCTGCAACATCTTTCCCGGGGTCCTTCTGTGAAGAAGGACAACGTGGGGATGATTCACATGCAGGGACATCCCTTCTGATGGTGGAACCTGTTCCTATACTTATTACTTATTTTTCATCTCTTCATCCTCTGGCCAAATCACAGTATGTGAGATTTCCTCCCAGGCAGCAGAGCGTTCCCTTTCCTACTTTCCCTTTGTCAAGATATTTCAGTACAGTTTCTCTGTTCTCATCAGTTTCTATTAGAAACACCTTCCAGTGTCTTTGGAAGAAGGACCTGTTTCCTGATCTTGGTTTGACTTGGCTCAGAGCCACCTGGGTTGATGTTTTGATAATAATTGTAGTGCTATTCGCCATTGAGCTACGCCTTTTTTCATCCTGCAGGTAATAATGTGGGACAATGATTATGTTGGGGAAAAATATAAGCTTTGATTAAACACTTCCTTCTGTGCACCCTTTATTACATTCTTGTGGTGTACAACTAGCGTTTGGTCATATACTTTTCCAATGATAAAGGAAAAAGATGGAATTTTACCCCCGGGGAAGTTATTCCTTTGGGGTTTATGAGAAATAAGCAAAGAAGACACAACGGTGATATATGATCAATTGTTTATTTTCAATTTTCATGCAGTTTACTTTTATGAATTCTATATGCCCAAGGTGATTTTAATGGATGAAGAATAATACAGCATTCCAGCAGAAGCATAAGGAGCCCTGAGTTAACTTAGCATCGATGCCCTCCAAACTGTGATTTTGTATTTATGACTCCTTCGGTTTACTATACCAATATGAAGATGTTCTAAAATTTAGTCTCTCAAAAACAGTGCTTGAGCCCCAAGCTCCCCAGATACTGGCAGTTTTCTAAATGTAACTCTTCACGACATTGATTTCTTCCATTCCCCGATTCCTAACTACAAAGTTCACACTTCCCGGAGAATAAGAAGAAACTATCTCCATGAAAAGAAATCATATGATATGTTGCAAGCAAAAAAGAAAAAGAAGAGATAATCTTGGTGAATACATAATGAAAATTTTTTGGTTCAAAGTCGATTTCTTGGTTAATTTTCATGCACTTGGATTAATTACTTACTATGGTTTTTCACTCGTAATAATTGTATCCTTGAGATTGACAAAATCTGAGCTGCTTTCAAATATCACTCAAATGACCATAGACACGGGGTGTGCAAGATTGCCTAATATTTTGGAATGTGAAAAGTCCTGTCAATATACAAAACTCGCACAGAATCCCACTTGGCTAGAATTTGGTCTGCCACTTCTAGGCTGAGTGCCACTGGCCTCAGGAATACTGGATCCATGGTGTTTGCTACTGGATGCAAAGAAAGTTTCTTCATGTCGAGCACCTGAGTGTTTAGAGCTGTCTCCCGCCTGGTCCTGGTGGCCAGATCCTTGTCTTCCTCCACTACTGGATCCATGTTGTCCGTGGGAGGACCCAGAGCGTCCACCGTAGGCCCCTTGTCCCTGGTGAGACCCTGCGTATTTAGAGCTGTCTCCTGCCTGGTCCTGGTGGCCAGATCCTTGTCTTCCTCCACTACTGGATCCGTGTTGTCCGTGGGAGGACCCAGAGCGTCCACCGTAGGACCCTTGTCCCTGGTGAGACCCTGCGTGTTTAGAACTGTCTCCCGCCTGGTCCTGGTGGCCAGATCCTTGTCTTCCTCCACTACTGGATCCATGTTGTCCGTGGGAGGACCCAGAGCGTCCACCGTAGGCCCCTTGTCCCTGGTGAGACCCTGCGTATTTAGAGCTGTCTCCTGCCTGGTCCTGGTGGCCAGATCCTTGTCTTCCTCCACTACTGGATCCGTGTTGTCCGTGGGAGGACCCAGAGCGTCCACCGTAGGACCCTTGTCCCTGGTGAGACCCTGCGTGTTTAGAACTGTCTCCCGCCTGGTCCTGGTGGCCAGATCCTTGTCTTCCTCCACTACTGGATCCATGTTGTCTGTGGGAGGACTCAGAGCGTCCACCGTAGGCCCCCTGGCCCTCGTGAGACCCTGAGTGTCTAGAGCTGTCTCCTGACTGACCATAGCCATAACCACGGTGGCTTCCTGAACTAGACTCAGATTGTGTGTCTGAATATTCCGATTGTCCTTCGCTGTCACTGCCCTGATTCGTACTGTACCCTTGGCCTCTGCTGGTCTGCGATCCAGATGCTGAGTGTCCCTGCCCGGACCCTGAGTGACGAGAGCTGTCTCCCGCCTGGTCCTGGTGGCCAGATTCTTGTCTTCCTCCACTACTGGATCCATGTTGTCGGTGGGAGGACTCAGAGCGACCACCGTAGGCCCCTTGTCCCTGGTGAGACCCTGCGTGTTTAGAGCTGTCTCCCGCCTGCTCCTGGTGGCCAGATCCTTGTCTTCCTCCACTACTGGATCCATGTTGTCTGTGGGAGGACTCAGAGCGACCACCGTAGGCCCCTTGTCCCTGGTGAGACCCTGCGTGTTTAGAGCTGTCTCCTGCCTGGTCCTGGTGGCCAGATCCTTGTCTTCCTCCACTACTGGATCCGTGTTGTCTGTGGGAGGACTCAGAGCGACCACCGTAGGCCCCCTGGCCCTCGTGAGACCCTGAGTGTCTAGAGCTGTGTCCTGACTGACCATAGCCATAACCACGGTGGCTTCCTGAACTAGACTCAGATTGTGTGTCTGAATATTCCGATTGTCCTTCGCTGTCACTGCCCTGGTTCGTACTGTACCCTCGGCCTCTGCTGGTCTGCGATCCAGATGCTGAGTGTCCCTGCCCGGACCCTGAGTGACGAGAGCTGTCTTCTGACTGTGCCTGGCTCGATCTGTGAGTGCCTGTACTTCTGGATCCTGATCGACCTTGGGAAGAATCTGCATTACTCTTGGAGGCTGTGTGTCCGTGTTGTGTCCTAGCGTGTGTAGAGCTATCTCTTGCCTGGTCCTGGTGGCCAGATCCTTGTCTTCCTCCACTACTGGATCCGTGTTGTCCGTGGGAGGACTCAGAGCGACCACCGTAGGCCCCTTGTCCCTGGTGAGACCCTGCGTGTTTAGAGCTGTCTCCCGCCTGCTCCTGGTGGCCAGATCCTTGTCTTCCTCCACTACTGGATCCATGTTGTCTGTGGGAGGACTCAGAGCGACCACCGTAGGCCCCTTGTCCCTGGTGAGACCCTGCGTGTTTAGAGCTGTCTCCTGCCTGGTCCTGGTGGCCAGATCCTTGTCTTCCTCCACTACTGGATCCATGTTGTCCGTGGGAGGACCCAGAGCGACCACCGTAGGCCCCTTGTCCCTGGTGAGACCCTGCGTGTTTAGAGCTGTCTCCTGCCTGGTCCTGGTGGCCAGATCCTTGTCTTCCTCCACTACTGGATCCGTGTTGTCTGTGGGAGGACTCAGAGCGACCACCGTAGGCCCCCTGGCCCTCGTGAGACCCTGAGTGTCTAGAGCTGTGTCCTGACTGACCATAGCCATAACCACGGTGGCTTCCTGAACTAGACTCAGATTGTGTGTCTGAATATTCCGATTGTCCTTCGCTGTCACTGCCCTGGTTCGTACTGTACCCTCGGCCTCTGCTGGTCTGCGATCCAGATGCTGAGTGTCCCTGCCCGGACCCTGAGTGACGAGAGCTGTCTTCTGACTGTGCCTGGCTCGATCTGTGAGTGCCTGTACTTCTGGATCCTGATCGACCTTGGGCAGAATCTGCATTACTCTTGGAGGCTGTGTGTCCGTGTTGTGTCCTAGCGTGTGTAGAGCTGTCTCTTGCCTGTTCCTGGTGGCCAGATCCTTGTCTTCCTCCACTACTGGATCCGTGTTGTCCGTGGGAGGACTCAGAGCGTCCACCGTAGGACCCTTGTCCCTGGTGAGACCCTGCGTGTTTAGAGCTGTCTCCCGCCTGGTCCTGGTGGCCAGATCCTTGTCTTCCTCCACTACTGGATCCATGTTGTCCGTGGGAGGACTCAGAGCGACCACCGTAGGCCCCTTGTCCCTGGTGAGATCCTGCGTGTTTAGAGCTGTCTCTTGCCTGGTCCTGGTGGCCAGATCCTTGTCTTCCTCCACTACTGGATCCGTGTTGTCCGTGGGAGGACTCAGAGCGACCACCGTAGGCCCCTTGTCCCTGGTGAGATCCTGCGTGTTTAGAGCTGTCTCTTGCCTGCTCCTGGTGGCCAGATCCTTGTCTTCCTCCACTACTGGATCCATGTTGTCCGTGGGAGGACTCAGAGCGACCACCGTAGGCCCCTTGTCCCTGGTGAGATCCTGCGTGTTTAGAGCTGTCTCTTGCCTGGTCCTGGTGGCCAGATCCTTGTCTTCCTCCACTACTGGATCCGTGTTGTCCGTGGGAGGACTCAGAGCGTCCACCGTAGGACCCTTGTCCCTGGTGAGATCCTGCGTGTTTAGAGCTGTCTCCCGCCTGCTCCTGGTGGCCAGATCCTTGTCTTCCTCCAGTACTGGATCCATGTTGTCCGTGGGAGGACTCAGAGCGACCACCGTAGGCCCCTTGTCCCTGGTGAGATCCTGCGTGTTTAGAGCTGTCTCTTGTCTGGTCCTGGTGGCCAGATCCTTGTCTTCCTCCACTACTGGATCCATGTTGTCCGTGGGAGGACTCAGAGCGACCACCGTAGGCCCCTTGTCCCTGGTGAGATCCTGCGTGTTTAGAGCTGTCTCCTGCCTGGTCCTGGTGGCCAGATCCTTGTCTTCCTCCAGTACTGGATCCATGTTGTCCGTGGGAGGACCCAGAGCGTCCACCGTAGGCCCCTTGTCCCTGGTGAGATCCTGCGTGTTTAGAGCTGTCTCTTGCCTGGTCCTGGTGGCCAGATCCTTGTCTTCTTCCAGTACTGGATCCCTGTTGACCGTGGGAGGACTCAGAGCGACCACCGTAGGCCCCTTGTCCCTGGTGAGACCCTGCGTGTTTAGAGCTGTCTCCCGCCTGGTCCTGGTGGCCAGATCCTTGTCTTCCTCCACTACTGGATCCATGTTGTCTGTGGGAGGACTCAGAGCGTCCACCGTAGGACCCCTGACCCTCGTGAGACCCTGAGTGTCTAGAGCTGTCTCCTGACTGACCATAGCCATAACCACGGTGGCTTCCTGAACTAGACTCAGATTGTGTGTCTGAATATTCCGATTGTCCTTCGCTGTCACTGCCCTGATTCGTACTGTACCCTTGGCCTCTGCTGGTCTGCGATCCAGATGCTGAGTGTCCCTGCCCGGACCCTGAGTGACGAGAGCTGTCTCCCGCCTGCTCCTGGTGGCCAGATCCTTGTCTTCCTCCACTACTGGATCCGTGTTGTCCGTGGGAGGACTCAGAGCGACCACCGTAGGCCCCTTGTCCCTGGTGAGACCCTGCGTGTTTAGAGCTGTCTCCCGCCTGCTCCTGGTGGCCAGATCCTTGTCTTCCTCCACTACTGGATCCATGTTGTCCGTGGGAGGACTCCGAGCGACCACCGTAGGCCCCTTGTCCCTGGTGAGACCCTGCGTGTTTAGAGCTGTCTCCCGCCTGCTCCTGGTGGCCAGATCCTTGTCTTCCTCCACTACTGGATCCATGTTGTCTGTGGGAGGACTCAGAGCGACCACCGTAGGCCCCTTGTCCCTGGTGAGACCCTGCGTGTTTAGAGCTGTCTCTTGCCTGGTCCTGGTGGCCAGATCCTTGTCTTCCTCCACTACTGGATCCGTGTTGTCTGTGGGAGGACCCAGAGCGTCCACCGTAGGACCCTTGTCCCTGGTGAGACCCTGCGTGTTTAGAGCTGTCTCCTGCCTGGTCCTGGTGGCCAGATCCTTGTCTTCCTCCACTACTGGATCCGTGTTGTCCGTGGGAGGACCCAGAGCGTCCACCGTAGGACCCTTGTCCCTGGTGAGACCCTGCGTGTTTAGAGCTGTCTCCTGCCTGGTCCTGGTGGCCAGATCCTTGTCTTCCTCCACTACTGGATCCGTGTTGTCCGTGGGAGGACCCAGAGCGACCACCGTAGGCCCCTTGTCCCTGGTGAGACCCTGCGTGTTTAGAGCTGTCTCTTGCCTGGTCTTGGTGGCCAGATCCTTGTCTTCCTCCACTACTGGATCCGTGTTGTCTGTGGGAGGACTCAGAGCGACCACCGTAGGCCCCCTGACCCTCGTGAGACCCTGAGTGTCTAGAGCTGTCTCCTGACTGACCATAGCCATAACCACGGTGGCTTCCTGAACTAGACTCAGATTGTGTGTCTGAATATTCCGATTGTCCTTTGCTGTCACTGCCCTGGTTCGTACTGTACCCTCGGCCTCTGCTGGTCTGCGATCCAGATGCTGAGTGTCCCTGCCCGGACCCTGAGTGACGAGAGCTGTCTCCTGACTGTGCCTGGCTCGATCTGTGAGTGCCTGTACTTCTGGATCCTGATCGACCTTGGGAAGAATCTGCATGACTCTGGGAGGCTGTGTGTCCGTGTTGTGTCCTAGCGTGTGTAGAGCTGTCTCCTGCCTGCTCATTGCGGCGGGATTCTTTTCTTTCTCCTCTGCTGGATTCGTACTGTCCATGCGAGTATTCTGAGCTTCCACCATAGATTCCCCGGCCCTCAAGAGATTCTGTTTGTCTAGAGCTGTCTCCTGCCTGTTTGTGGTGGTGTCCTTGGCCGTGTGTACTGTTGTATTGTGACTGAGCATCGTCATATTCAGACTGCCTCTGATTGGTTTCGTGCTCATAATGCCCCACCGCCTGTCCACGGTTAGATCCTCTCTCAGTCCCCGACCTGGACCTCGAATGTGTTTGGTCAGATCGTCTGCTCGAATCTCCAGCTTGGCCTTCGCTATCGCTGGCCTGACTGTCAATGGTCCGTCCGTTTCTTCGTTCAAAGTATGGTGGTATGTTGTCCTTAATGAGATTGTTAGGTTCACGAGATATGTTGTTTACGTATGCACCATATGAGCCATTATTTTGTGATTCGTTCCATTTTGCACACAGCTGTTCTGAAATGTCGTAATCATATTCATCATCTTTGCCTCTGTTTTCAGCCGTTGGGCCAACCTTCGACTTTTGCCATCTTCCTTGTACTTCATGGGCAGGTGACCTGCTTTTCTTTTCTCCACTTGCCTTATGATGACGTCGCTTCTCATCTCTGTCTCCATGGCCACGCGGACACTCTTTCCTTCTTCCTTCGCGTCCTTCAGAACGAGACCCATGCCTCCTCCCGCCTCTTCCTCTTGGGCTCCTGGATCTTGATTTTTTTCTGTTTCCATCTGTTTTGGATTGACTGGATCTTCTTTTTCTTCCCTCTTGCTCTTCCTCTTCTCTGTCATCTTCCACGTGGTTTTTCAGGTGTCCCTTCTTCTGCTTTTGTCCCAATGCCTTGGAAGTCTTCCTCCTGCTTGACTCATAGTATACTTGAGCCAACTTGAATACCATAAGGAGAAACTCTGCAAAGTCTATTTTCTTGTTGTGATCTACGTCAAGCATGTCCATGAAGATGTCAGCCGTGTACGGGTCATCCGGGTTCTGTACAGGGGAGGCACGGAGACAGAGAAAGCGTGTTAAACCAGCTCGGTCAATTAAGTCATACAAAGTCCACTTAGGAAATGTGAATTTTTGGTGCTTAACATTGGAACCAAATCTGGTGTTATTTCTTTAATATTGTTTAGCTTATCTCGAGTCAGCAGAAAACTATAGGGACTATAATAACAGAAAGGAATCTTAAATACATATGACGACATGAAAAAGATGAGATGGCCAAGTGCCTCTTTTTTCTACTTCAAATAGTAATATATTATAAAATTCATACTGAATTTTTTTTAATGTTCTTGATGTAGTAATAATATTATGATGACTAATTGGCTTTCATTTTTTTGTTAGTAAATATTCACATTGCTTCTTCACACCGCGTGTGCGTGTGTATTATGTCTGCGGTACACACACTCATGAGTATATATAGTAGATATAAAGGTTTAAAAGGATAAAAAACAAATTTGTGTCTGTTTTAAAATAAGATTCCCATCTGTTTCTATTTCAAAAGATACAATTCACAAAAATCCACAGGAATCCTTTGTGAGATGATTAATGCAGATCCAACATGCTATGTGCCTGAATCCTCAAGGCAGACACTCCTTACCTTAAGGATGGGGCGAAACTCCATCTCCAGAAGTTCCTTCAGTTCTTCTTTGCTCAGCGTTTCGGTCTCCTCATCTGTTTTTGAATATTGGTGGAATCTGTCGATGATACCAAGGATGTTTTCCACAAGAGTAGACATCTTTTCGTGGAAATCTAGGTGAACCTAGAAAGAAGAAATAAAAATGTCTGGTATTTTTTCTTGTATTTTTTTTTCTAGGAAATATCAATTCTCATTGTGAATTTCTACATTTTTAAACCTATGTCTTCTTCTAAGTAGTTCAGCTTTAAAAATGGAAGATAGCCCGGCGAAAGTTTTGTTTTTGTTTTTGTTTTTGTTTTTGTTTTTACCAGCTACCCACTGAAAATCTACACAGAGCTTGACTGAATGACCAAAAGTGCTCATTTCTTGGCCTGGATTTAGATAAGCTTAGGAGACCCTCATGTATTCTAGATCAGGCCATCCTTCTCACCAGTCTGGCCGCTGTCCATAGCAGAATTTTAGAAAGGCCCACTGGTCTGAAGCAGGAAAGTGTACTCATACCCGTTTGCTTAAAATTAGTTTTCTAAAAGCAAATTGGCTAAGTGATCAGTGTATTTAGGGACAATTTTCTAAAAACCAAATGACCAAGATTCTCAATGAATATTCACTCATTTACTTGTGTCCCCATTCCACTCCCAACAATTCATGACGGCTCCAGTATTATTAATTCGATAGGATGAGTTCAGTAGTTTTTCAATATTATAAAATTATTTCTGTTGATTGGTTTTCATTTTGCCACTTAAAGGATTAGCATATGAGAGATGTTTAGTTTATCTCATTGGTCAACAGAAAATTGCTAAGCATGTCCATTAATCTAAACAAACATTTATTTGTAAGGAAAAGATTATAACCAATACATTAGGAGATAGAAAACCAGGCAAAGTTAAAACCCTATAGTTACCAGTAATGTGAAAGACGATGATAGTAATGAGAGCTAAAGCCTTTATGGACCTTGGATTATTGGTTAAGAAAAGATTGGTATTGATTAAATCTTGACATGGCGAAGTGTGTATTTTGATAAGTCAATAGGTAATAATTAACGAAATATAATTTACAATTTCTAAACGGATTTGCATCAGATCACCTACGTTCTCCAAGTGGCTGAAAACGGTGGCCAGTTTCTCTTTCTCCTCCTCTTACTAGAGCTCCTGGTGCGAAAGAACCCCTCCCTCCCGTGTGGGATCTCTCGTGTTTTGGGTCTCATGACACAGCAGTCTCCTGATAACCCTTTTCCTCAGTGTCTTTGCTCACCACTGATCTTCCGGCCAGTCGTAAAAGGTTGGAAAGCCCCATGGTTGTGTTCTTGACTTTCTTTTCCTTCCTTCCTTCCTTCCTTCCTTCCTTCCTTCCTTCCTTCCTTCCTTCCCTCTCTCTCTTTTTCTTTTTTTTTTTTTTAAATTTATTTATTTTTTTATTTCTACTTACTTTTCCTTGGCAACGTCATTGGATACCAACCATCTGGTGACTTTTCCATTGACCTCTACACTCATTCCTTTTCACTTTGATTTATATACCAAATACTCAACACCTACTACAGGGTGAGCACTCTTTGATCTCTGGTGTTATAGTGGTGAACAAGATAGATGAGGTGCCTACTCTTATGAAGACAATAGACCCACAAATGAATGAAGCAATTAGATATTGAGATGTGATATATATATATGTGTGTGTGTGTATATATATACACACATTTATATATACAATTAAAATATATATACAATTATATATACAATTAATTACATATATACAATTATATATATAATTAAGATAATTGTATATATATAACTAAAGTAATTAATGCTATCACTTTATATATGTATATATATAATATATATAGTGTGTGTGTCTATATGTGTATATATATATAAGCATGGTGCTTTATAAAGTTTTGGGAGGTATTTTATACTGACCAGAGGTTTTGTGGTAAAGGGGACATTTGAGTTTTAAAAAAGAAAGAACCTATTATTAAATAAAAATAAGGAGGAACCGATTAGTTGCAGAATTTTGTGGTCAAGAGAATAACACAGTGTTCCCAGTGTGGGAATCAGCCTGGCATGTTAGCAATGTGGACGAGAAGCCAACTCCAGAACATGCGGCCAAATCTGGGGCGATGCAGGTAAAGCGTAAGAGGCAGACAGAGAGCCAGATGATGAAGAATTTCTGTATAGGGTAATACAGATGCGTTTGATTCCAGTTGTGATGGGAAGATGATTTTTGTGTAAGAGAATGATCTAATATGATTCGGTTTTTAAAAGATCACTTTGTGTATTGCCTCGTAAGGTTTTTCAGAACAATCTTTCTTGACAGGAGCTAGAAATCTGTGTGTGTGTGTGTGTGTGTGTGTGTGCGTGTGTGCGTGTGCACGTGTGTAGGTATCAGAATCCTGTGTGCATGCGTGTGGGTGTGCATGTGCGTGTGTGCATGTGCACACGTGCAGGTATCAGTATGTTGTGAAGATTGTGACCATTTTTGAGTCTTGCATTCAGCTAGGAAGTGACATACAGTATTTGGGGAGATTTTTAAATCACCGAGATTTTCTAAAACCGATAAAGTTATCAAGCCACTGATTCGAAATGTATTATAAATTCCAAGTGGACCTATAAAAGAAAACCACACCTCGATACTCAATAAAAAATTGTTGGACACTTAAGGCAATGAAGAAATCTTAAGAGCAGGCAGAGAAACACACATTCTCGTGAGAGGAGCAACAGTAAGACTGACGGCTGACTTTTCAGAAGAAACCATGGCAGCCAGAAGACAACGAAATGTTAGATTCATCTTTTTGAAGGAATATTAAGTTCTACCCCAGAATTCTATGCCGAGTAAAAGCATCTATCGAAAAGAGAGCTTTAGTAAAGGTATTTTCAAGCTGATCAAAACAGAACCAATCACTAGCACACTTGCCGTGAAGGATATTAATTATATCTAAGAAAATGTTACAGCAAACATCGTACTTAAACCTGAAATGTTGAAAGATTTCCTCCCTGAGTTTGGGGATGACACCAGTACACCTACTGTCATCTTTTTCAACACTATACTGAAGATCCTGGCCAGAACAACACATCAAGAAAAAGAATTTAAAACAGAATAGTTGGAAATGAAATAACAAAACTGTCATTACTCACGGAACAATGATTTTTATATGTGGAAAATCCAAAAAGATGTACCACTAAACTAAACTAAAATGAACAGTGTTGCCACATGTAAAATACACAAAAATCAATTGTATTTCTATACAAAAGCAATAAACAATTAGAACACAAAATAAGAAATGGTGGTATTTACAGAAGCATAAAAAATTGAGACGTTCTTAGGAATAAATCTAATGAAAGACATGAAAGGTCTGTACTCAGAAAATTATAGATGTTATTGAGATTAATTTAAAAAGATTTAAATAAATGGAAGATTATGACTTGTTCATGAGTTGAAAGTCTCAGTATTGTTAAGATGTGGCATCTCCCCAAATTCATTTATAGATGAAAAAAAAAATCCACTCAGAACACATGAAGTTTTTAAAAAGAAAGAATGATAAAGTGATTTCTAAAATTCAGATGAAAATAATGAAGGTCATGATTAACCAAAATAACCTTGAAGAAGATGAAGTTTGAGGACACACTGGATGCCAAAGCATGCCACAAAAAGGGAGCGGAAGGTTGAAGAGATGAGTAAGTAAAAGTCATAGTCCCAAATCAGACCTGCACCGCTACGGCCATCTGATTTATGACAAAGGAGGTGGCGCAGTTCAGTGGGGGGAGGATAGTTTTTTTTTTTTTTAAATACATGGTGCTAGGTTAATTAGATTCCCATACAGAAAAACAAATTAGTTCTCAGCTGGATTTTACACGTAAAAGTAAAAGGAGATAACATAGAAGAATATCTTCAAGGCCTTGGGTAGGGAAATACTTTTTAAATAGAACTCAATAGTATTAGTCGGAAAGCGAAAGATCGATAAATTGGGTTGCATTAAAAGTAGGAATGCCTGGTCTTTTAAAGACCTTATGAAAGGACAGAGGGAAATCCACAGAATGGAATACATGCAACACATTTGATCAATAAGAGACTGATATCAGTCTTAGCAAGATTTCTTGAATATGTCTCCTCAGGCAAGGGAAATAGAAGCAGAGATAAACAACTGGGACTACCTCAGATGAAAAAGGTTTTGTGTAGAAGAGAAAATGAAAAAGCAACCTACTGAATGGGAGAAGATATTTGCCAATTATTTATCCGATAAGGGGTTAATATCCAAAATATACAAGGGACTCATATAACTTAACGTCAAAACAAATGATACAAGGAAAAAAATGGACAGAGGACCTGAACAGATATTTCTCCAAAGAGGACACGCAGATGAAAAGGTGCTTGATATCACTTATCCTCAGGGAAATGTGATTCAAAACTGCAGTGAGATAACCCCTCACACCAGTGAGAACGGCTGTCATCAAAGCGTCAACAAACAAGTGTTGGCAAGGTTGTGGAGAAAAGAGAAGCTTCATGCACTATTGGTGGGATTGTAAATTGGTACAGCCGCTATGGAAAACAATATGGCGATTATTCAAAAAATTAAAAATAGAGCCGCCAAATGGCCCAGCAGTACTACATTTGGGTATCTGGCCGAAGAAAGCAAAAACAGTATTTCTAAAAGCTATATGCATCTTTCTGTTCACTGCAGCATTATTTACAATAGCCAAGATATAGCAGTGACTCAGACGTCCATTGACAGATGAATGGATAAAGAAGATGAGATACATATATACATAATGGAATATTACTCAGCAATCAAAAAGAATGAAATCTTGCCATTTGCAACAACGAGGATGGCTCTAGCAGATATTATGGCAAGTGAAATAAGTCAGACAGAGAAACACAAACACCGTATGATTTAGAGGAATCTAAAACAAAACAAAACAAAACAAAACAAATGAATAAACAAAACAAAACAAAACAGAAATAACCATAAATACAGAGAACAAACTGGTGTTTGCCAAAGGGCAGTGGGGATGACTGGATGGGGTCAAAAAAAGACAGGAATTATGGATAAGATCTAGATTTTGGCTCCAGCAAAGAGTAAACGTCTCACTATGGCTATTATTCCCATCATCTCTCGCCTAAAACCAGTCCATCTCCTGCTCCAGCTCTTGCCTTCTTATTATCCTCTTCTCCATTGAGCAGCCCAGAATGACGTTTTAAGAATGTACCTTAGATTATCTTACTCCCCCTGCTTACTACCCATCAGCGACTTCTCATGTGCTTAAAATAATGTACAAACTCTCCTGTGCCCTCTCCGCACGGTCTGCCCTGTCTGCCTCCCCGACGGCGCCACACGCCCCGGTTCCTCTTTGCCTTGACGGGTTTCTTTGGTCATTAAGATGTCAGGTCAAAAAGATAACTCCATGAGTAGGTCTTTCCTGGCCATTTTCTCTTTACAGCCAAAGTTCTCCCATCCCTCTACATCATTCTTATTTCTTCATTGTTCTTATCACTGTTCGAAACTTTATTCACATATTCATTACCGAATGACTCTCCGGACTAACACGCCATCTCCTAAGCGCAGGGAGATGACGTCGTTCGCTGATGTATAACAAATAAGCCGAGAGCAGCGCTTGGCAAATAGAAGGTAGTTAAATATAAATTTGTCGAACGAACGGATCAATGGACGATCTCACCGTATGAAGAGAGCAATGAGTAGCAGCCTCAGAGAAAAAGAATCATGCCCTCATCTCCTCCTGTACTGAGATAAACTTTGGGTAGCAGTACCCTAAAAACGAAGAACCCCGACCGCACAGAGCCTGTGCTGTGGGGGACACACACGTCCTTCCAGGTAGACAAAGTCGTGTAGTCCCTCTTACTTACTTCCTGCACGAGAAGAGCCAGTAGAATGTAGCCTGAAGGAACTTGCTGGGTGCCGCAGTCTGGGGTAATGGCCTTTTTATAGCAGATTCTCAGGGCGGAGCCATGCTCTGTAGGTTGGTCTGATTCATTTCCAACCAAACCCAGATCCACCCACGTCTCCACCACAATTTATCCAGGGACGTGTTTACTCCTCAACTTCCTCACGTACTCATTCGTGCTTGCTTAAGTTCCAAATTTAGTTTTATCTATAAACCCACTATGTTGGAGATTTTACTTTGTGTTTAGGGTTCACACCATCTTCATTTTTCACTAATGCCCACTCTGTCCGGGTAGGTGCTCGATAAATATCTATTGATAAATATCTATTGATAAATACACTATCTTATTCTTGTCTCAAAAGAGGGAGAATATACATTTATGAACAACTTTAATTTATCGTAGGAAGACATCCTGGTGTGTCCTTTTTTTTAATCTATGAATTCTATTTCTGGATACTGAGAGAATTTGCCATGAGATGAGTATTCATCTAGAAATGATGACGAATGGAGGGAAGATAAGCAAATTTAATTTTACCTTTTCAGGAAAGAGCCAGAAAGTGGGCTCTTGAGTTAGCAGCAGTGATCGCTGGGAGCTGGCCTGAGTTTATTTGGCAAGAATCATTAGTTTAATTTCACCTTGTCTTCAAGTTTATTATGCCGGGGTGTCAGAGACATGTTCTCTGTGGTCCTCTTGTGGCTTAAAGCATGGCATCTCTCATTTGTTCTCACAGACACACAGGAGACCCCATCCTTGACTTCTCCCTTGGTTTCAAGAGTGTTATGTGGAGCCCTGCATCTCTGTTTGGATGTGACCTGGGCACCCCAGTCCGCACTGTTCAAATGCGAACTCATTATTGTGCCCTGTAACGAAATCTACTCTCTTCCAGAAGTCCATGTATTGGCTGGTTACGTCCCCATGCATGGATTTTCTCGAGCTTCACAGTCATTGTTTACTTCTCCCGACACGTCACCCCTCATGCCCTGTGAATTCTACCAGGTCTCGTACCCTTCATCTGCAGGCCTACTCTCCTGTCTCCCGTGCTGCGACTCTAATTCCGGATCTCACCGTCTTCCAGTTGGGTGTTTACAAGACGTGTCCTAAGTAGCCCCTCTACTGACGGGCCGCCTGGCTTGCCTTCCAGAATCACCCACTGGCTTCTCGTCGCCTGTACCGTTCCAGACTCCGTTACTTGCCCTATAAGCCCCTGCGCGGTAGGCACGAGGCCGTCTCTGCTTTTGGCCACCAACTTTATTTGATGGGAGAGGCCCTCTGGACGGATCGACGTTCCTGGGGTGCACCTTTAATGACCCCCAGCTGTTCAGAGTCTCTGCGCGTCGTCCGTGCTGCCTGGAGAGTCCCACGGCCTCACCCGCTGTTTCTCCTTTCAGGCCCCTGATGATCGTCGCCTCCTCCGTGAAGCCGTACGTGACATCTCCAGGTAGATGGCTGTTCCCTCGTGGCTCTGTGAGTCCCCCCGCTAGCGCTGGCGCGGTCCGACTGTATTATTACGCATTGTCTGCACCGGGCCTCTCTTCTCGCCTGGGTGTTGACTGGGTCGGAATCACCTTTGGTGTCCTTGACCCCTGGGAGGTGATCAAGTAGGGAACGTAGGGGACTAGCCGCTCTCGTTTGGAGCCAATGAGACGGAGATAGGCCTTGTGTTTAAACACTCTGATGAGTGCCCTCGTCTTTAACCTTATCAGACCGGGACTTCTTTCTTTTGCAGAGCGTCGGTTGCCGTCCACGGAGCACGGGCCCTCGTTTTCCCCTCTTTTCTCCTCGGGCGTGATCGTCTTCCTGTGTCAGCAGTTATGGCTGTGTGTCTCTCTCCATGCCGTAATAGGAACAATAGTCATCGATATTGCATGCCCATTGTGTGCCAAGGATGTCCTAAGGTTTTGCACGTATTGCTTCTAATGCTCCAAACAATGCCATGAGATCATCATCATTATCCCGGTCCTTGAGATGGGTGACCCGATAGCGACAGAGCGACCACAGTTACCACGGCCAGCATGTCGCAGAGCTGGGGTCCGTCCCAGGTCCCCGATTTCCACTCCCACGTCACGTTGCGGTGGGTTCAAATGTTTCTCTCTCTCTTTCTCTCTCTTGTTTTTTTTTTTTTTTACTGTTTAAAACTATGGTTTCTCTCGGAGCGCCCCGAGTCCTGCGTGTCTCGTCCGAGGGCGTTGTCACAGGGCAGCAGAAGGACCAGACCGCGGCCTGTGGACATGCTGAGGAAGACGGGGTGCCGGGAGTGGCCGGGTCAGACAGCCTGGGACCCACCCTTGGGGGGCCAGGAACCCACCTTGTGCAGATTCATGGCTCTGTGGAGCGGGCCCTTGGAGTCCTTTCGTGGAATCTCTTCTCGACCATGTTATGATCATCACATTTTTCCAACAACTTGGATGAAAGTGTCAGCGGGTGGTAAATATATTTAGGATAAACTGAGGATCCCAGAAGATTTCAGCTTGTTGTACCAAATCTAATGCATAAATGGCTCAAATCTCATGAATGAATCTCACAGAAAGGAAAGTAAAAGTCTGACTTTGCTAAATTAAACTTCGTGAAGACTGGGCGGAGGTGCCGCGTAAAAGAAGGGGCCCGTGACGGTGGCAGTGTGACGCGGCGGCCGGAAAGGCGATGCTTCTGCAGGCTGCGTCGGAAGAAGTAAACGAGCCCGAGCAGAATGAAGGGCGGCTCCCTTGACATTCGTCGGGCCGTTTCTGTAGCTGTCGTTCGGTTCCGATGATCCCTTTTCGACAGGGACGGGGGGACAGCCGTCGTGTGTTCTGAGTAGAGGACGTGGGACGATTAGGTCGGCGGGTGGGAAGAGGACCTGGGAGAGAAGCAGGTCGGTGGGTGGGAGATGTCGGTCTTCGGCCACGCGAGCGGCTGTTCTCTGGCGGGGGGACCGTACTCGGGTCGCGTCAGAGACTCGGAGAGATGCATCATGACCGGAGGGAAGCACGTTTTGGCTTTGCCTAAGGAGGCGCTGTTAATATCAGAGACGTCGAAACACGAAAAGAATTCTCTCCGGAGCTAGTGGGTTCGCGGTCGCTGCCTAGAGAACCTTGCACTGGACGAGGTATTGGCGGTCACGTACCCTGGCCCCCTCGTGTCGCGGTTGAGGGCGAGTGGTGTCGCCTGGCTGATAAAGCAAAGGGTCGGGACCCAGGCCTGCGCCTTGGGGCTCGGCGCCTCAGGTCCTCTTTGCACTCCCTGGGAGATGGGCCGAGATGGGGCTACTTGGGAGGGGCGTCAAGCAGAGGAATATGGGGTGGATGTCTGATGAGGTCCTTTTCCGACCTGAGGAAATGTCTGTGACTCAAGCAAATGTCTTGCCCCCATTAGATCCAGCCCGGCCCAGACGGCTGCCGGGTCAGTGCGGGTCAGCAGGGGTGCCAGGACCATGGGTTCTGCCTGACAGCGGGAACGGGCGGTCGGCCCCCGGGCTCCCAGGCCCACACCCCGGCATCAGAGCTGGTCCCTCTAGCTTTGGCCCGTCAGAACTCCAAGGACTTTTTCCCTATGCCTTTGGAGCTGGTGTTCATTGAATGGTGAGCTCTGAGATGTGAAGCATCTCTGTCCTGACAGAGAACCTGTTTTTAATTTCATAGTTACCAGACAACAAAATGGTTTCGGATGTGTTTCAGGCATCTGCAGTTCCGTACCATGGCTGTCAGGATTTATTGAGAAGTGACAACATGCCCCAGTCAGCAGTTCTTGACAAATCCCAAACTATAGGATTTCAATGACAATCATTCAGATGTTTGTCCCTCTTTTTTCCTCCCCAGTGGCCTGGAAGGACGTGGTGTTGCCACGTGGCCTCCGGGCTGCCGATGTGGGTCGGGTTGTCCCAGTTCATGGGAGCAGCCCTGGGAGCCGTGTGGCCGAGCCTGTGGGAGTGGAGGGGGGTTGGAATCTGTGGTTAAGTGATTTCCTCCGGGAGTTGCAGTCATCTCTTGGGAGGTGCTGCTTCAGGTCGAAAATTTTCCAGGGTGAATGTTGTCTTGGATTTTTGGCGTAGCTGCAGCTCACGCGCTCGCTCAGTCACGTGGTGGTGGGACAGTGTCTTGTAGGAACACGCCTGCTGGGAGCCGGGATTTGCCAGGACGGTGACAAAGGAAAGAAATGTCGATCCTAAGAAGAACTTCCAAGTCGCCCGCAGTGACCCGATTCTGCTCTCTTTGGCCTCTTCTTTGTGTGTGTGTGTGTGTGTGTGTGTGTGTGTGTGTGTGTGTGTAACATGTCATTTCAGGGGTGCAGATGCAGAGGTGACCAGACACACACACACAGTGAGAATGTGTGTGACAGAGACAGAACAGAGAAATAGCCGTCAAAGGCAAGGCTTTCGCACAGCAGAGACATGTTCTCAAGGAAGCGCTTGTGACAAAAGCTGTTCGTTTTCTAACAATTATGGTGGCTTATTGAACCCGTCAACACAACCGAGGTGGCCGGAAGCATGCTAGGGTGCGAAGGGAGTGGCAGCTCTGTGTGAGCTGGAGGTTTCCCCCAAAAATGAGGAACAGCAATCATAGGAAATCATAGGAAAACGGCTGGTCACCCCATGTCGGTGAGGAGAAAGCCTTCGGGACTTAGCTCATCACTGGTTGTGAGCGGAGACACCGTGAGCCCTTCAGAGCGGCCATAGTAGCGGTGGCTGGTGTCCTCAGTGAAGATGCCCCAGTCACCACCCCATGTCTCTTAGGAACAGTGAGCTTTGCCGGCCGAGTGCTATGGTTTTAGGCAACTTGAAAAAAAAAAAAGAAATCCTGAAGCAGTCCAGGCAGAGAGAGCTAGGCCTGGCCAGGCGTCGCCAGGGTCACAGTTCAGACAGGGTCAAGAGTAAGCCAGGGATCACGGGGGAAATTGGAAGGCCGGGAGCCTTCGGAACTGGGGGTTAGCTCCCATCCCCCTTTCTTCCCTGACCCCCTGCATATGGGGACATGATGGCCAGACAGACGCCCGCGAATGCATTCTAGAGGGAGATCACCTGAGGGTATCTTACGGAAGTTCAGATGAAGAGATGGGTCGGGTATTAAGAGACGAATGAATCATTCTTTCATTTATCCAACAAACATTCATTGTCAGCAGGCTGCTCCCCAACCATGCTTGTCACAAGGCTGTCAACGAAGACGACCTTGGATGCTCCCTGTCCTCAAACAGTTCATAATCTGACGAAGAGAGTGGACGTGGAGACAGCATGCCGTGTGTTATAGTAAAGACGTTTAGAAAGTATTATGGACGGACAGATATAGAAGCAGCTCATTCTCTTGTCTTTCAAAAATCTCCCTCAACTTTACTGAGGAATAATTTGCAAATGTAATTGTCTACATTTAAAGTGCGCCGTGACAATGTGATACACACACCTCGTGAATCTCCTGCCAACATCGAGATCATTCATCCCCTCGCATAGTTAACTCTTTTTCTTTTTTTTTATGCAGCGGGAATGCTTAAAATACGCTCCCAGCAACTTTCAAGCTACTAACCGTAGTCGCTGTGCTGTACGTTAGACCCTCGGAACTTCTTCCTACTGCAAGCTGTGCCCTTCGACCTGCATCTTCCCGCCCCACCCCCGGCTCCTGGAAGCCATCATTCTAGTTTCGGTTTCTGTGAAATCATTTTATTTTTATTTTTCGATCCCACATATCAGTGATAAAATGCAATATGTCTCTTTCTCCATTTGGCTTATTTTGCTTAGAATCGTGCCTTCTAGTTTCGTCCATATTGTCCCAAGTGGCAGAATTTTCTTTCTTCAATGGAGAATAATGTTCCATTTCCTATCTACCACAATTTCTCGATCCATCGCCGCCGGAGGACGGTCCCGTTGCTTGTCGTGGCTGATGCTGCAGTGAACACGGGAGGGCAGAGGTCGCCCTGAGATCACCGGTGGCATCTTCTGAGGCATGTTCCCAGCAGCGGGTGGATGGGTTAGTCGGCCGTTCCATTTTCATTTATTTGAGGAAGCTTCACGCTGTGTTCCATAATGACTGCGCCAGCTTACATTCCTGCCGCTTATGAACGAGCTTCCTTTTTTTTTTTTTTTTTCCCTCCCCATCCTCACCGACATCTGTTGTCTTCTGTCTTTTTTGTGCCCAGCCATCCTAACAGACGTGAGGCGGTGACACACGGTGGTTTCGACCTGCTTTTCCTGGACGACTAGTGACGTTTGGCGCCTTTTCCCGTACCCGTTGGCCATTTATGCGTTTGTATGTCTCCTTTGGAAAAATGTCTATCCGCGTCCTTTGAAAACTGGTTTATTGGATTGTAGGCTTTCTCGCCATCTCGTTGTATGGGTTTGTTACGTATTTTTTGATATGGACCCCTTCTCAGATACATGGCTTGCGGGTAATGTCCCTCATTCTGCAGGTGGCCTTTTCAGTTTATCGACTGTTTGCTTCGCGGTGCAGAAGCCGTATAAGTTGGTGAGTCCCACTTGTTTACTTTAGTTAACTGTCCTTGAGGTCAGACGAGGTGACGCGTGAGCCGAGCTTTGAAGAATGCGCCTGCTGGGTGGTGCGGGAAAGAACAGAGCGAGGCTAGAAAGCGTGGGGCTGATACACACGACCTCGTTCACGCTGGCTGCCACCTGCGGAGTCTTTATGTAGAACGGTGACAGGATCGGATTTTTTTTCTTTTTTAGTTAAAATAACTCTACTTAAAATATGGATGGTGAACGGAGTGGGATACAGGGAAGGATGGAGGCAATTTGAAAAACAGACGGTAACGAGGTTTTGGACGGAAGTGCCGGCAGGGGGGTGGGGGTGGGGCGAGGAGGTCGTTGCGGGTGCGCGGGGCGTGGGGGCCGAGGGAGGGCAGGACGCAAAGGTGCCGGCGGGCCACTCGGGGGCGAGCTCGGCGAGGCGGGGCGTGACAGGTGGACAGAACGAAACGACGGAGGCGCCAGCGACAGCGGGTCGGACGGGCGGGCCGGCGGGCGGCGGGAGCTGCGGCGACCCTAGGGCCGCCGTTCAGGCCGCAGTTTTGACGTGCGGAGTGGGAAAGGCTGAACATGGGACGGCCGGGCACGAGGGACCGGGCGGAGGCCTTGCGACCGCAGCGAGAGGGGGCAGAGCCCGATAGCAGCGCCGGGGGCCGGACGGGGAGCGACTGCCCCCCACTCCCCCCCGCCGAAGGTCAGCGCCGAAGGTCAGCACGTGTCGCGGGCGACGGGGACGTGCCCGCACCTCCGCACGCGGCGCCTCCGCCCTGTAGGTTAAGTAGAGGCTTGGTTGATGATCTCGGTGGTTGCTGGCATCGCCCAGCCGCACACCTGATGGGACCACGCCCCGGCCGCGGCTGTAATCGGGGGAGGGCCCAAATAGCGAACGTGGCTCAGCCGTGCTGGCAGGCGGGGGGCCAACGGGCCAGAGCCCCTCTGGGGTTGACATGGGGTGCTGGCGACACTTCCTGCTCATAGGAAAAGCTAAAATCAGCCACTCTGGACTCCAAACTGCCGTAGACCCCAAAGGGCCACCGAGACCCCGCGCCCCGACATCCCAACTCGTGACCTCGGAGTCGTCGTGTGGCCGTGGGGCTCCTAGAGATGTGCGTGTGCACCTGGCCCCGCGCACATCTCTCCTCGTGGCATCTCGGCTCCCGACGAGTGACCTGTGCTCCTTGGGGCGGTCACGCCAAGGGGTTTGTCTTAGTTTAGGGTTTGCGGAGGTCGGGGGTGGAGCCCCCTGGGGCTGGACGGGGCCACTTTTCAAGTGCCCACTTGAAAAGGTCCCTCGTCGGGTTAGTGCGCGGGCACCTTCAGTCCGCGGCGTTCCCAGGACCTTCTGTGCGACGGGCCTGGACGCTCCGATGCCGGCCCTGTCCCCCACAGGGGCTTAAGCGTTTTCATCTATATTCCCTGATTCTTCCTCTGCAACCTACTCTCTCGTTTTTCTAACCGGGACACGAGTTACTCTTGCAAAGCACACTCTGGCGGCATACGAATATGTATTTGTGCTTAAAGCAATTCACAGAAAATTACTTGCAGTTCTTTCTAGAACAGATTTAGTAATCCTCAACTAATCTTTTATTTTCCCCATGAAATGTATTATTCTGTGAACTTATCAGGTGAGCTACATGAAATGGCTGAACTCAAATAACACCAGGGTGACAATATCGGTGACTTCACTGCTCCCAAGTTCACTAGGACGGTGCTAAGAGCAGTCCCCGAGGCCTCACAGGCTTGCCTTTGATGACCGGCTCCCCTGGAACCAGCTCCGTGACTTTGAGCGAATTTCTTAACCTCCCCAAGTCTGTTTCCTTCCTTTTAAAGTTGGGGTAACAATAGATACTTCGTGTGGTTGTGGAGTGTAGCAAATGAATTAATGTCAGTGGTCTGGGACTTTTCCTGGCATTGCAGCAGGCATTCAATCAATGGTAATTATTCGTATTGTGTAATTATGAAATCTTCCAGAATCCTTACCCCAATACGAGGTCAATCTTATTCTGATTTAATTTATACGTGTGTGTGTTTCTATCAGAGAGAAGAGCAAGAAATAGATATCTTCTTCTTTTTCAAGGACTTTTTCTTCGAGACTCAAGCCTTTCTCCCCGAGATTCTGGGTCTTTTAGGGTGCCTGTGCTCTGCTGGCTTTTGTCCCTAACTCTAGGAGATCAGGGGGCAGGTTTTCATCCGTTTTAGGAAAACAGTAGCTTTAGGGGGATAACGAAGGAGGGATGTACATACTAAAATACTCGGTGAAAATTATTCCGCGTGCGTTCCTCGGTTGCCTCCCCTGCATTCATTCCGCCGTCTCCAGAAGTTGTTGATTTTCATGCGGGAATTCGCCCACTGCTCATCCTTGCTCCATGCGGTCAGGGTAGGGTGGAGGGTCTACCTCTGACCGCCAGGATGAAGAATGTCACCTGGATTACCAGGCAGGGGTGGGTGGGCATGAAACCTGGGCTGACTAAGGCAGAATGAATCTCAGGACTCCCGCGGGAAGCACCAGTATGGACACCTCGCTCTGTGCGCCCCTAATCCATGCACCTCGAGATTGGAACCCGGGAGCGTGGAGGCTGAGGGGCCGCAGCTGTCTGGCAGCTGTCTGCCTGACATGTCAAAAAGTCTGTCAAAAGCCTGCCTGAAGATGGAGTCACCGGGGAGGAGAGCAGAGCTGGGAGACCGGGAGCGTCTCTCTGCCCTGATGATACACTCCGGGCCTCGGGCTGAGCGCTGCCTGCAGGATCCACCCAGGACTTTGCAGTGACATGAACCAATCAATGCCCTTTTCCATGTAATAAAGTTCGAACTGAGTTTTCCTGTTACTCAAAATGGAAGTTGAACTAACTGATCTAGTTGCTGTTTGCTTTTTTCTATGTTCTGTATTTATAATACATATTAACAAACCTAGCAAGATAACCAGAGGCATGTTAAGAAAAAATGGTAATAAAGAAAGAGGAGCCTTCCTTCCAATTCTTTCCAGCCTCCCTTTTTGCTCCAAATCAAGGACTGAACCAATATCAATCCTATCATCCTTTTTTTTTTTTTTAAGGCTATATTCTTTTGGGAGCAAGAGCAGGGGTCTGTGTGAGGCTGTTGGAGCCCCATTTCTGGGAACTTCTGCAGGAAGAGGCTTGTGTGTCTGAGACCCCAGCCCTGGGCCCCGCTGGAAATTAAGCTCGGTTCCTTCTTCGGGAAGTGATTTATTTGTCTTCTTTTCCTTTTGTCTTCTCAAGTCAGAGATCCAGAACCCGTCCGTCTGCCCTTAGGGCGTCTGTTCTCTGCTGTGCCTTCCCAGTTCGCGAGGACATTCTCCTCGTCTCGCAGACGGTTCGGTGTGGTCCAGCTCCAGACTCTGAGGACCCCACACCCCTGCCACCCACTACGGTCAGGGGAGGGCCCAAAAGAGAGTGCGTGGCTCGGCCGTGTGGCCAGAAGGGTTACACAGCCTAATAGTAAAAGTATAAGGTGAACCTCTGATCGACGTTTTGCCAACTCGAGACCATCACCCAGCGCCTCGGGTGTGTGTTTTGAATTCCAGCTGCAGAGAGCTGAGTTAATCGCGTTCCTCACTTCGTGACCTGTTGTCATTCTAGGTCCTTTTTCGGAATGGGCGGTCGACTGATTGACCTTTATTCCCGTTCTTCGCTCCTCTGTCTCTCCCCACCGGTCCTTCACGTGAGTTTACTGGGTACCTCTTACTTTGGATGGGTCATTTAAAATACGCGTTGCTACTTGTGCGTGTGGAGTTTTCTTTTCGGTTCGTGCTGTCATGCGGTAGATCTCATTCTGTTTCCTCGCCTTTTTCATAGAGCATCGTCCTGCCCTGTATACATTTAGTCCGTTGCTTGTCACTGTGCCATGGCTATGCGTCTGCTCAGCATAGCTATCCGTCCCCCAGGGATGGATGCTCAGATTCCTTCTGGTTCCCCAGCACTAAAAATAGTGCCGTGATGAACATCCTCCTCTGTGTGTCTATTATAGACCGCTGAGAAGTGCTTTTCTGGGGGGCTCTAAACACAGAAGTAGAATGCTGGGTGGCAGGGTGTGTGCGTACTTGATTTGACCTGGCATTATTCAGTCTCTCCCATCGATTTCTTACGTCGATTTCTGTTTCCCTAATTAAGAAGTTGGAGTATCTCTGTGTATATTTCTAAGCCATCTTGATAGCCTATTCCATAAATTAACTGCCCATTCAAATACTTTCCCCATTTTCAAAATAATTTTGACTCGAAGGAGATCCTTGTATGTTCTAGATTAATATCCGTTGTTGGTTTTAGACGTCACAAATAATTTCTCCCCACCTGCGAGCTGTGTGACCTTCGTTTGTGGTGCCTTTCAACGAATGAAAGTCTTCAGTTGTGATGTAATAAGTGTGAGCTAGGTTTGCAACTTTTCCCGTTGAAATGCCGTGTGTTAAATTCACATATAAACATTATTATATTTCTGAGCTCTCCATCATATTTCACGGATCCATTCGTTGTTGCGAGAATTTTACGCCGTTTTATCGTTACGACTGTGTGGTGTGTCCTAATACCTATTAGTGCGGATTCCTCCTCTTTGCCCTTTTACCTATTCATATATTTTTATCCTTCCAGAAAAATTTAGCTTGAGGTCGTCACCTTTCCGAAAAGTTCAATGAAAATACTTTGAGGTATTTGCGATTTTATCGAATTTATAGATTAATTTGCTAGATTAATTTGGGATGAACTGATATATTTATGTTATTAATCATTCCAAACAAGAGACAGAATGTCTTTTCATTTATTCAGGTGACCTTCTAGGTTCTTTATTCAAAATCGGCCGATTTTGAATCATTTTTCCATTCCTGGTATAAACCTGGGTTGATCATGATATATTATTTTTAAAGCCGCTGTTGAATATAGTTATGTAGTATTTTTTAGATGCACTTTCATAAATTAAATGCAGCTATAATTTTCTTTTATTGTAATGCTCATATCTAGTTTTAGAATTAAGATTATACTATTGCATAAAATTATCTGGGTAGCTATTGCTCTTTCTCTTTTCTGGAAGAATTTGTATAAAATAACTGTTTTTTAAAAGTCCAGTGGAACTCACGTGTGATCTGGGTGTGGTTTTCTTTTCAAGGTGAGAAGACCTTTCATTGTTTAAATGTTTTCAATATTTACTGGCCTATCGAATTTATTTATTTTCTCTTACATCAGTTTTGGCAATTTGTTTTTTTCCAGTAATATATATCCTTTTAATCTAAGTTTGTAAATGTGTCAGCTAATGTTTGGTGCTCATGTTTCATTCTTGTTATGTATTCGCTACATTTTATCTTATCATTTTTATTCTTGTATCAATTGGGGCAGAGGTCCATCTATCTTATGAATCATTTCAAAGAAAAAGCTTTCATTTTGATTAATCTTTATTATTTTTGTTCTTTATTTCAATGATTTCCGACTTTACATTTATTCTTTTGTTCCTTCTTGCCTTTTCCCCATGCCTTCATTTGAATGTTTAACATGTTTGTTTTTCCTGTTTTTTGTTTCCTCATGTGTGTTGAATGCCATAAATTTCCCTCTAAAAATTGTTTGATATCTGTCTCATAAATTTTGACATCCAGTATTTTCATCATTGGTTAGTTCTAAGTATTTCTCAATTCTCTTCAATATTTCTTAACCCAAAGATTATTTGGTTTCCAAAAATATGAGGGTTTTTTTTAGCTATTCATTTGCTATTAATTATTTACTGTAACAACATCAGAGACTAGAGACCGTATGATGTTGGACATCCAGAATTTATTCCTTGATAGCCCAAATGGTCAATTTTTCTGACCACAAAATGTATCCTAGAAGAATACATATTCTCAATTTGGTGGATCAACAATTCTATATGTATGTAATAGCTTGAGCTTGATAATCTATTCTCGGTTTCCTAAAACTATAATACAACCACCACAATGAGGCGAAATCTTGCAGAGTTAAAGGCATAACGCACTGATGATTTCTTTTCCTTTTGTGCATGTGTGTGTGTGTGTGTACACACGTGAGTGTGAAAAGAACACTTAACAAGTACTGACACGTACAACACCGTATTGTTAACTGCAGGTGCTATGTTGTACAGCATTGTTCTAGAATTTACTCATCTAGCATAACTGATACTTTATATGATCTTTGTTTAGTCTATAAACTTTGTATAATTAGACGACTCCGCATTTTCTCCGTCTCCCAGCCCTTGAAAACCACCATCCTGTTTTCCGATTCTATGAGTCTGGTATTTTAGACGCCTCATGTAAGTGGAATCACGCAGTATTTGTGTTTTGTGTCTGGCTTATTTCATTTAGCGTAATGTCCTCCAGTTTCATCCATGTTGTTGTGGATGGCAGGATCTCCTTTTTAAAGGCTGAATGATATTTTATTGTTGGTATATATAAATAGCATATTTTCTTTACTCATTTATCTGTTGATGGATATGCGTTGTTATAATATTTTTTATATATTCGATATCTCTGCTTACTTTATGCCTGCTTGAACTATCAGTTTCTAAGAGGGCATGTAAAATTTTAAAATTACATTTCATGATTTATCTATTTCTCCCTATCGTTTTGTTAGTTGTCTGATATATTTCGAGCTTGAATTATTAGATGCACATATGTTTTGATAGTTACATCTCCTTTGTTCCTTATATTTTCAATAATATTCTTTCAGTTATTAAGAGCTCTGCTTTAGCTTTATTTTGATTCATATTTGCCCAATTTATTTTTCATCTATTGATTTTCAACCATTTTGTGACTTTTGTCTTAATCTTGTCTTTCATAGACAACATGTTGAATCTTTTTTATTGTTATCAAATTTGAAAGTCTCTGTCATTTTGTTAGTTTAGGACATTTACATTTTTGAATTTATGTAATAGTAAGACCTATTTCTGCCATCTTACTTCATAGTTTCCCTTTGCTGTACATTTTTCTTTCCATGATAAAATGAACCTTTTCTATTAACAGATACAAACTCAGATTGGAAAATAAATAATCCACATTTAGCTACATATTGTTTATTAGAGTCATACCTAAAACAAAATTACAAAGGAAAGATGAAAAGAGAGGGATGGGAAATATATACCAGGCAAACACTAATAAAGTTAATATCAGATAAAATAGAATTATAGGTGAAATGTACTGGTAATTAAAGGCATAACACATTGATGAAATGAAGCATTCACAAAGAACTATCTATGAAGAACTTCTAGCATCTAATACTTGTTTTGAGATATACAGAGTAAGAACCAATTGAAATAAGGAAAAACTGTCAAATCTACGATTATAGTAGGTGACTTTCACACTTTTGTTAGAAGTCAAAATCATCGGTAAAAAGGATATAGAAGACCTGAATAATACAGCTAACATGCATTTATAGATTCATATATATATATATATATATATATATATATATATATATATATATATATAGCAAACTCTACTTTCAACAGAGAGGACACACTCTTTTCAATAGCTTATGCAAAATTAATAAAAATTGACCATATACTAGGAAAGGAAGTGACAACGAAGTACAAAAATTGGATCTCAAACATACCACAGTAACTGACTATAATGAAAAAAATAGAAATCAACAATAATCAATTAAAAAATAAAATCCAAATAATCCGTGTATCTGGAAATATTAAAATCATGCATATAGAAAACAATAGACCCTTAGGTGATTCTAGGTAAATGATACACAGAGGAAATAAAAATGAAGGTTATAAAATATTGGGACTAGAATATAAATGAAAGAGTATCTTTAAAATTTATGTGATGTAGATAAAATATTCAGAGGAAAATTTATGGCCTTAAGTATGGTTATTAACTACCAAGAGAACATAAAAAACATAACTAAGCTTCTAAGTAGAAAAAGAATGGCAAAATAAACTCAAAAGAAATAGAATGTGGCGGGGACACCCAGAACTGACGGGAATGCTGACGGGGGGGCCTCGCATGTGTCCAGTCGAAAGTGAGGCTGTGACTACTTGGGTCTGGCTGATCGCTGAGAGGGGATGTTGGCCCAGGTGTTGCTACATATTTGGCTCAAGAGAAAACAAAAATTCGGGGACCGTTTTTTTGTCATCTCCCAGTTTTCGAACATTGGAACTGACCCGTAGTTTAAACAGTAATGCGTGGACCGGATGAAACACGTCAGCGGACTAGCCGTGGCTTGCCAGGCGCTGTCGAACTTCTGTGTTTCTGTGTATGACCGACGGCCTGACCCAAACCTAAGAAAATACCAACAAAAGTTCACTTTCTTCTCAAAGTCTCTTTTTTTGTTTCCTTCCTGCAAACTCGCTCTGTTGCCTTGAGGACCCAAGCCCCGAATCCGGCAGGCTCCCTTAGACACCTTCGTCTGACTCAGGCACTAAATACCATCTGACTTCCATTTAAATCTTTTCAGAAACGTGCCTTTTCCCGTACCCCGTGTAACCTCGGTCACCTTTGACCCGATTCACTGCAGTGGTCTCTAGACTGGTCGCCATGCCTCAGCGTTGCCACACACGCACGCGGATCCTTCTGAAATGAATATATGATGACGTGACTTTAAAAACCCTTCGCTGAGTCTCGATTGCTTACGGATAAAGGTTAAAGTTCTTGGTAAGGTTTATACGATTCGCCGCGATCCAGCCTCGGCCTGCTGTTCTGACGTCACCCTTCTTGCCACGCTGCCACATGGATGCTGTGTTGGCTGCACTGAGTTATTTTCAGTCCCCTGGGCTCCCCGTGACCTTTCCTACTTTAAGGCTTCATATATACTCTACAAATATGATGCCCGGGGTAGGGTCTCCAAGTAAACCTGGGTAATACCTGACCATTTCTGGAGGCCTGCTCTGAAATCTCCTCTGTTCTCTTTTCTAAAGATTTCTTCGAATCCTGTTTCTTCACTGTTAATCAGAGTTAGTTGATCACTCTGCTTCAGATACTCTGAAGCGAATCTTCCGTAGCGCTTGCCAGAGTGTTTATTTATATCTGTGGCTTCCTCACATGTCAATCCCCCTGATGCACCTGTAAACTATTAAAGGGCAGGGACTATGTTTTCCTCCTATTTGTAACTTTAGTACCAAGTATAGTGTCGGTCGGTCAAGTGGTTATTAACTTCTTTCCAATGAATGGATGAGTGGCCCCAATGCTCCATCAACAACGCCCACATTATCTGGATCATCTGCATTCTGTCATCAGACTAATCAGAGAGGGATTGCTGATCAGCCCAGCCCACATTCTGGGATTACTTGTCCAAGGAGAGCTGTAGAAATGTATTCTCTGACACATAGGTGGAGCTCAGCCATCTATTCTTATAGGCTTGGCGAGCTGAGCCTGACAAAACTCATCGGAGAAGGCATGAGGAAGAGGGAGGCGAGGGTTTGGAAGGACAGATCAATAGGAACTAGATGGTAATGTTGCTGGAAAATAAAGGCCATTGGGTACCTTCCTTCTCCCCGCAAATACTCGAGCTCACGTGGTGTGCTTCAGAAGGCGACAGCCCTTGCCTGGCCCCTGAGGTTACCCCACTGGAAACCACCGCAGACTCTCATGTGTTTTTTAATGCTACTTGGAATAAATCAGATGGAATGACATGTGATTTTGTTTGTTTATCGGTTGATTGGTTTTTGAGACACCCAGCCAGCCAAGCAATTAAACACAATCAGAGCTGACAAAATTTGTCTGGAGAATTTGGGAAGAAGGAAGGTCGAATTACTGTCTTTTTAAAACTCTCTTGACAAAAGGGATAGATACTGCTATGGAGGTATGGAGAATGATTTTAATGTTAAAAAAAAATTTAAGTTTGAATTTTAAAAAATTAAAGTTTTTAACATTAGAAGATTTAAAAATCAATCAGTCTGTCTATCTACCTATCTGCCTATGTGCCTATGAGATGCCTATCTGCCTATCTACCTCTCTGCCCACCTGCCTCCCTGCCTGCCTATCTATCTAGAGATGTGAACCGATTTATAGTGGAGAGGAAATAAGAGAAACCAGCATTAGCTGTACGCTCTCTAGGCGTCAGGGTTCCATGTCAGGTAGCCTGATCGAGTAGAAACTACTTGGGCTTTTGAGTGAATGGGGTCTGACTTGGAATTGCCACTTTACATACTTACCAACTACCTGGGTTCGAAGAAGTTCTTTTAAAAAAATAGAAAAATTATTCTTAATTTTATTACAATATCAGTTCTCTTAAATCACCTTAGCCTATATTTGTACATAGTTTTTAAAAAAATTGTTTAATTAGTTTCAAGTATACAGTGCATTGGTTAGACATCTATATAGTTAGTGAAGTGATCCCCCCAATTGCTCCCTCCCTCCCCTGACCTAGCCAATGCGTTAATGCTAACTGCCTTCCTTATGCCGGCTCCCATCCCCATGGCCGTCTGCCAGCTACTAATTTGTACTTCTTTAACCCTTCACCCCATTCTCCCATTCCCCAAACCCCCTCCCTTCTGCCCGTTACCAAATTGTCCACTATATTTGCGAGTCTGTTTTGGATTAGATTGTTCTTTTTATTTTTTAGATTCTGCATATAAGTGAAATCATATAGTGTTTATCTTTCCCTGTCTGACTTAAATACCTTCCGGGTCCATCACAGCAATATCTTTTTCCATCCCCTCCCTTTTCATATGTAGGGGTCTTGTTTTCTTATCCTTTCAGCCACTCTGCCTTTCGGTTGGAGCACTTAATTCTTTTCCATTTGAGATGCTCAGTGATAGGAATGTAGTTGTTACCATTCTTTATTTCTGTTTTTGATACATATTTTTTCTTCTTAAAGAAGTCCCTCCAACATTTCCTGTAATTCTGGCTTGGCGATGATAAATTCCTTTAGTTTATTTTTGTCTGGGTAGCTCTTTATCTGTCCTTCAACTCTAAATGATAGTTTTGCTGGATAAGTTGTTTTTGGTTGTATATCCTGGTTCTTCATTCTTTTGAATATTTTTTGCCAAGCCCTTCTATCCTGCATAGTCTCTCTTGAGAAATCAGCTGCCAGTCGTATGGGTGTTCCCTTATATGTAATTATTTGTTTTTCTCTTGCTGCTTTTAATTTTTTTTTTTTTGTATTTAACCTTTGGCATTTTAATTATGATGTGTCTTGATGTGGGTCTCTTTGGATCCCCAATGTTTGGAATTCTCTGAGTTTCCATCTCCTTCTCCAGGTTACGGAAGTTTTCCATCAGTATTTCTTTATATAGCTGTTCGCCATCTTGATTTTCTTCACTTAGGCCAATCAGAGGAATATTTGGAGCCTCAATAGTGTCCCACATCCTCCTTAAATCATCTTTATAGTCTTGGCCTTTTTTTACTTGCCATTCTGATCGAGTGTCCTGATTGGCTTTCCCGTCCTCTACATAGGGCATGTGATCCTCTTCTTTATTCACTTTGTTTATTCCTTTGTTTATTCCATTGAATAAACTTCTCATCTCAGATAATGTGTTCTACATTTCAGACTGGTTCTCTCTTATAATCTCCATCTCCATTTTTATCTATTTGTTGGAATTCTCTACATTTCCCACAAGTTTATTGAGCATCTTCATAACCAGTGTTTTGAACTCTGTGTCTGTTAGATTACTTGACTCCCTTATATCTGGATCTCTGTTCTGTTCTCTCATATGGTTTCTGCTTCTTTGTCTTCCCATTTTGGCTGCCTTTCTGTGTGTTTCTATACACTAAGCAAAGCTTCTAAGTCTCCCAGTCTTATTAGTGTGGCTTTGTGTGGTAGGTGTCCAGAGGCACAGTGCTGAGAGGGGTTCAGCTGTAGGCCAAGTTTAGCCCTGTTCTGTGCCCCTCCAGGGTCACCTATTAATATTCAGCAAGCAATCCTCAGGTGCTGTGCTTACAGTTGCCTCAAGAGGCCACACCAGAAACTAAGGCCAGCTGCCTCCAACGTGAGTCTTGGCAAGGAGCACCTGACTCGTCGAGGACACACCTGGATGTGGCTTGGGTGGGGCACCAAGTTGGAGGAGACGGGGTTTCAGGGAATCTTCTGGGCGGAACGACCTCTGTTATCCAGTTTGATGATGTCACAGCTATGGCTACCCTGTGTCCACGCACTGGGAGGGGAGAGGGCTCAGCTGGGAACGGTGGACACCGCCGGCACCTCTGGACAGGCGAGTCTCGCCTCGGCCCTCATGCCGACAGTGGCCCCTGTACGTCCCTGGTGCCCCCTGCACGCAGCCGATCGGGCACTGGTGCTCAGAGCGAGCAGGTCTGTAACTGTGACAATCCGCTCGCGGTTGCTTAGAATAGGTTTCAGAGCCTGGTTAGTGGCCAAAGTTTATGATTAAGAAAAGAAGCTGCCAGGTGTTCGCTGGCTTGATTCACACCCGGTGAAATCCGGCATCACCTCAGTCCTCATTCTCCTGTTTTTCTGTCCTCTCTTGTTCATTCATCACTCCCATGGCTCATACACTGGCCCTCGATTGCATACAGTGCCCAACACGGGGTGCATTCACCATGTGGTATTGTTGTAGAACGTTCTTTCTGGTTTCCAAGACTCCGGGAACACAGGGGACCGTGACTCTCACTCCAGCAAAGAGCTAGGGCACGGGGGGTGTCGAGTGTGCACTGACCTCTGATTTCCCGCATCCGAAGGTCACTGTAGCTAGAAAGTTTGGAGGAAGTTTGTTTCCCCCAGTCCGGCCACTCTGTACCTTCTCAGTGCCGTGCGCCGCTCTGTCACAGTACAGCGGGGCCAGGGAGACTGCGTTGACATCACCTGCTGTCCTTTGGCACAGAGATGCCTTGTTTATAGGATGCTGTTCACAGAGGTCCCACGTGAGGGTGTCCCACTCACCGACCTTTTGCCTTGTGGACCACACCTGCCATCTCACTCTTATCTTTCCTCTTATCTTTGAAAGGGAACATATAACTCTTCAAGTTATTTGACAATACTCCTGGTATAATTCATAGGGAACAATTGCCTTCAATTTGATTCAAATAAATTATTGAGGGTCTTAGCAGTCCGGAATATTAAAATTTTCATCATAGCTAAACTTCAAATGAGTGTGAACAAGGGATTATGGGAATCACTCATAAATATTTGACCTATGTACTTGTACAGCACACATACAATAAATGCAACTTAACGTTGGTTCAAGGGACTGAACTTCTCGCCACTTTTAACTTTATATGTAGAGATTAAAGAGTGCGGGACTGTAGATGCGCAGAATGTAAGACCCCTCACAGGGAAGAAGGGGCTTTGGCTCGGGAATCGGGACACCCACCCCCTGGCAGCGCTGTGAATTAGCTATCTGAAACGGGCAAGCTGATCTCTTTGAATCTCATTTGCTTTACCTACAACAGAAATTATTTGGATGAGATTACACGTAACATTTAAATGTCTACCGATTCTTTAATAATTACCTTTTTTTTCAGTTAATGAATGGCGATGGGTAGATTTGTATGACTTGGTTACTACTCAGGGTTAACTACCATATACTCAGTTATTTTTTATGTTTATCATTAATAGTATCGTGATTTTGTTTCTTCTCACTAATTTGACTAGCGTTTTGTGGATCACAGAGCATGGTCACATAAGCATTGACTTAAATATGCTTTGCTGTTTTTTTTTTTCTTTTAATATGTAAACTGAGGCTGCCATCTTTGAAGGCCTTACAAGCTCTGACATCTGGACATTTGCTTTAGGTTTTAGAGTAGTACACTTTCTAACTGCTGTTAGTGCCTTTTGTACATATCTTTCTACTTTTTGTTGCTTCTCTTGGTGTTCATAATAAAGTCAAGTATTTCTCTGAGACAGGAGAATATTTTTAATTGTTTTTCTCCCACTGGAAACCGTGGGGCCCCACTAGCTGCCACTGCCGTCAGCCCTCATTGGTAGGAGTATTTCAGTTGCTATCTTTGACAGAGCTCCGGCTGTCACAGGGTGTAGCCACGTGGGCTCGTGTTTGATCACGGTATCTGACCGAGCACCTGAGGCTCACTCACCGGCATAAAGCGTTTCTTTCTGTAAATGCTTTGGACAGGAGTTAGACTGAGGAAAAGATTAGATGCGATTGAGTTTTGCCTCCTTCAGACTCCCTGTTATTGGCGTCTGTCTGATGCTTTATTGCCACCGAAGTGTCCACAGGCAGAACGGAAATGTGTACCCGACCCGGTGGCAGGGAGCCGTGTTTGCGTTCGTGAGGGCAAAAGAGTAGAAAAACAAGACCTTGATGAAAAGTTTATTGGCACTACGTGTGCAGTACAGTTTTCTGGATCCTGTATCCAGGCAGCCATGACAATAAATTCCAAAGCAGTCGTACAGAGTCCCGGGAGGGGGAGAAAAGGCGCGATGATTCTGAACCTTCAGCACCACATCACTGCTCGCTTAGGCCGTGGAGTGTGTTACAGTGTTTTCTAGAGAAATTTTGGCTCCTAAACCATACCATGTCTGAGCGCCTTGGATACGTTGGTCAATAATCAAGTAAAACAAAATCTGGAAAATCCAAAATGGGAATCTCGGAAAATTTTTAAAATGCTCATTTTATTCCAAAGCACCCAAAGCACTTTGTCACATAGAATTAAATATAGTCCCAAATGCTATTTATTCCTTCCATTCACCATTTTTCAACCAAGGAGCTCGATGATAGCCTTACAATAAAACAAAAACAAAAACCTTGCACCAAACAGGAAATAGAGCACCGTACAACAGTTAAAATAAAAGACTTACAGCCCCACTACCGAGAGAAGGGATTGTGTTAAATATTATTTTACGTGTGTGTCTCATTTCTCCCTTGGGTTAGTTCTTACTGCTGGTTTGTTTTCCATTGTCTTCAGATTATTATTCAAAGTAATAGTACTTTTGTTCTAGGACATATTCATAGAGCGGGTTGTTGTTATCTACGTGAAAGGAGCCTGAGTCTGTTCTCACCCTTCCCTGGTGACCTCTGGCCTCAGAGTTTCCTGCCTGCTGATCACCCACATGCTGACCATGGACACTCCCTAACAGGCTTGACCCTGACTCATGTTTCTGCCCACTGCTACTCCACATGATGGTGCCGCTTGATGAATCCTGCCACCCGAACTCCTCGGTCCCTGTAGGGTCTAGGCTATGAAGAGAGCAACTGAAAGTGGATCCTTGACTTATGCTTCTGCTGTCACTTGCCTGCCCATAGCTGTCACTTAACTGGCCATGGCCATGTACTTGTCCTTCGTCGGTGCCGAATCCAGACTGGGTGGTGACGAATTCGGACGCTCCCTGACAGGAACCTCGTCTGCTTGCACTTTCCCTCGTGGAAAAGGACACCGACTGTCCGCGTGCAGACCCGGGTGCGTCTGCGGCCGCGTCCGTGGCCCTCCTGGGGCTAGAGCTGCGGCTGCTTGCCCTGCTGCCTCCGGAAGGCCCGTACCCCGAGCGCCCGTAGTTATACTCAGCGCTGCCGTAGCTGCCATGTCGCACCCTCTGTGACGACCCATGACTCTGTCCCCCACTAACGTGTGACGGAGAATAAGTGTCTCCAGACTGGTGCTGACGGCTGCCTGAAGGTGACCTGTGGCGGTGCCCGGACACACTGTGAGTTTCATGGGACACCGTATGGTGAGACTCACGACGTGTTGTTGTGCCAGATCCCGATTCTCCATGAGCAGACGTGGTCTGCTCACGAGACGATCGTGAGTGTGCGGAGTGTCCGTGACCAGACGGGGTGTGTGCACTGGTGTCCCCTGACTGTCCATGACTATATCCATGTCTGCCTCCCACAGAGGACCCCGACGCTCCATGCTGAGATCCAGCTTGGCCATGACGGGACTCTGAACGTCCCTGAGATTCTCCTGAGTGGGATTGACTGTCACTAGACTGGCCGTGACGGGATCCTGAGTGTCCCTGAGAGCTTCCTGAGTGGGATTGACTGTCACTAGACTGGCTGTGACGGGACCCTGAGCGTCCCTCAGATTCTCCTGAGTGGGATTGACTGTCACTAGACTGGCCGTGACGGGACCCTGAGCGTCCCTGAGAGCTTCCTGAGTGGGATTGACTGTCACTAGACTGGCCGTGACTGGACCCTGAGCGTCTGTGAGATTCTCCTGAGTGGGATTGACTGTCACTAGACTGGCTGTGACGGGATCCTGAGTGTCCCTGAGAGCTTCCTGAGTGGGATTGACTGTCACTAGCCTGGTTGTGACGGGATCCTGAGCGTCCCTGAGAGCTTCCTGAGTGGGATTGACTGTCACTAGACTGGCCGTGATGGGACCCTGAGCGTCCCTCGGTTTCTCCCGATTGGGATTGACTGTCACTAGACTGGCCGTGACGGGACCCTGAGTGTCCCCGAGAGCCTCCTGAGTGGGATTCTGAGTCACTAGACTGGCCGTGACGGGACCCAGAGCGTCCTCGAGAGCCTCCTGAGTAGGATTCTGTGGTACTAGACTGGCCGTGACGGGACCCTGAGCGTCCCCGAGAGCCTCCTGAGTGGGATTCTGAGTCACTAGACTGACCATGACGGGACCCTGAGCGTCCCTGAGAGCTTCCTGAGTGGGATTGACTGTCACTAGCCTGGCCGTGACGGGACCCTGAGTGTCCCTGAGAGCTTCCTGAGTGGGATTGACTGTCACTAGACTGGCCGTGACGGGACCCTGAGCGTCCCTCAGATTCTCCTGATTGGGATTGACTGTCACTAGACTGGCCGTGACGGGACCCTGAGCGTCCCTGAGAGCTTCCTGAGTGGGATTGACTGTCACTAGACTGGCCGTGACTGGACCCTGAGCGTCCCTCGGATTCTCCTGAGTGGGATTCTGAGTCACTAGACTGGCCGTGACGGGACCCTGAGCGTCCCTCAGATTCTCCTGAGTGGGATTGACTGTCACTAGACTGGCCGTGACGGGACCCTGAGCGTCCCCGAGAGCCTCCTGAGTGGGATTCTGAGTCACTAGACTGGCCGTGACGGGACCCAGAGCGTCCTCGAGAGCCTCCTGAGTAGGATTCTGTGGTACTAGACTGGCCGTGACGGGACCCTGAGCGTCCCCGAGAGCCTCCTGAGTGGGATTCTGAGTCACTAGACTGACCATGACGGGACCCTGAGCGTCCCTGAGAGCTTCCTGAGTGGGATTGACTGTCACTAGCCTGGCCGTGACGGGACCCTGAGTGTCCCTGAGAGCTTCCTGAGTGGGATTGACTGTCACTAGACTGGCCGTGACGGGACCCTGAGTGTCCCTGAGAGCTTCCTGAGTGGGATTGACTGTCACTAGACTGGCCATGACGGGACCCTGAGTGTCCCTGAGAGCTTCCTGAGTGGGATTGACTGTCACTAGACTGGCCATGACGGGACCCTGAGTGTCCCTGAGAGCTTCCTGAGTGGGATTGACTGTCACTAGACTGGCCGTGACTGGACCCTGAGCGTCCCTCGGATTCTCCTGAGTGGGATTGACTGTCACTAGACTGGCCGTGACGGGACCCTGAGCGTCCCTCAGATTCTCCTGAGTGGGATTGACTGTCACTAGACTGGCCATGACGGGACCCAGAGCGTCCTCGAGAGCCTCCTGAGTAGGATTCTGTGGTACTAGACTGGCCGTGACGGGACCCTGAGCGTCCCCGAGAGCCTCCTGAGTGGGATTCTGAGTCACTAGACTGTCCATGACGGGACCCTGAGCGTCCCCGAGAGCCTCCTGAGCGGGATTGACTGCCACTAGACTGGCCGTGACGGGACCCTGAGCGTCCCTGAGAGCTTCCTGAGTGGGATTGACTGTCACTAGACTGGCCGTGACGGGACCCTGAGTGTCCCTGAGAGCTTCCTGAGTGGGATTGACTGTCACTAGACTGGCCATGACGGGACCCTGAGTGTCCCTGAGAGCTTCCTGAGTGGGATTGACTGTCACTAGACTGGCCATGACGGGACCCTGAGTGTCCCTGAGAGCTTCCTGAGTGGGATTGACTGTCACTAGACTGGCCGTGACTGGACCCTGAGCGTCCCTCGGATTCTCCTGAGTGGGATTGACTGTCACTAGACTGGCCGTGACTGGACCCTGAGCGTCCCTCAGATTCTCCTGAGTGGGATTGACTGTCACTAGACTGGCCGTGACGGGACCCTGAGCGTCCCCGAGAGCCTCCTGAGTGGGATTCTGAGTCACTAGACTGGCCGTGACGGGACCCAGAGCGTCCTCGAGAGCCTCCTGAGTAGGATTCTGTGGTACTAGACTGGCCGTGACGGGACCCTGAGCGTCCCCGAGAGCCTCCTGAGTGGGATTCTGAGTCACTAGACTGGCCGTGACGGGACCCTGAGTGTCCCTGAGAGCTTCCTGAGTGGGATTGACTGTCACTAGACTGGCCATGACTGGACCCTGAGCGTCTGTGAGATTCTCCTGAGTGGGATTGACTGTCACTAGACTGGCCGTGACTGGACCCTGAGCGTCTGTGAGATTCTCCTGAGTGGGATTGACTGTCACTAGACTGGCCGTGACGGGACCCTGAGCGTCCCCGAGAGCTTCCTGAGTGGGATTGACTGTCACTAGACTGGCCGTGACGGGACCCTGAGTGTCCCTGAGAGCTTCCTGAGTGGGATTGACTGTCACTAGACTGGCCGTGACGGGACCCTGAGCGTCCCTGAGAGCTTCCTGAGTGGGATTGACTGTCACTAGACTGGCCGTGACTGGACCCTGAGTGTCTGTGAGATTCTCCTGAGTGGGATTGACTGTCACTAGACTGGCCGTGACGGGACCCTGAGCGTCCCTCAGATTCTCCTGAGTGGGATTGACTGTCACTAGACTGGCCGTGACGGGACCCTGAGCGTCCCCGAGAGCCTCCTGAGTGGGATTCTGAGTCACTAGACTGGCCGTGACGGGACCCAGAGCGTCCTCGAGAGCCTCCTGAGTAGGATTCTGTGGTACTAGACTGGCCGTGACGGGACCCTGAGCGTCCCCGAGAGCCTCCTGAGTGGGATTCTGAGTCACTAGACTGACCATGACGGGACCCTGAGCGTCCCTGAGAGCTTCCTGAGTGGGATTGACTGTCACTAGACTGGCCATGACGGGACCCTGAGTGTCCCTGAGAGCTTCCTGAGTGGGATTGACTGTCACTAGACTGGCCATGACGGGACCCTGAGTGTCCCTGAGAGCTTCCTGAGTGGGATTGACTGTCACTAGACTGGCCATGACGGGACCCTGAGTGTCCCTGAGAGCTTCCTGAGTGGGATTGACTGTCACTAGACTGGCCGTGACTGGACCCTGAGCGTCTGTGAGATTCTCCTGAGTGGGATTGACTGTCACTAGACTGGCCGTGACGGGACCCTGAGCGTCCCTCAGATTCTCCTGAGTGGGATTGACTGTCACTAGACTGGCCGTGACGGGACCCAGAGCGTCCTCGAGAGCCTCCTGAGTAGGATTCTGTGGTACTAGACTGGCCGTGACGGGACCCTGAGCGTCCCCGAGAGCCTCCTGAGTGGGATTCTGAGTCACTAGACTGACCATGACGGGACCCTGAGCGTCCCCGAGAGCCTCCTGAGCGGGATTGACTGCCACTAGACTGGCTGTGACGGGACCCTGAGCGTCCCTGAGAGCTTCCTGAGTGGGATTGACTGTCACTAGCCTGGCCGTGACGGGACCCTGAGTGTCCCTGAGAGCTTCCTGAGTGGGATTGACTGTCACTAGACTGGCCATGACGGGACCCTGAGTGTCCCTGAGAGCTTCCTGAGTGGGATTGACTGTCACTAGACTGGCCATGACGGGACCCTGAGCGTCCCTGAGAGCTTCCTGAGTGGGATTGACTGTCACTAGACTGGCCGTGACTGGACCCTGAGCGTCCCTCGGATTCTCCTGAGTGGGATTGACTGTCACTAGACTGGCCGTGATGGGACCCTGAGCGTCCCCGAGAGCTTCCTGAGTGGGATTGACTGTCACTAGACTGGCCGTGACGGGACCCTGAGCGTCCCCGAGAGCCTCCTGAGTGGGATTCTGAGTCACTAGACTGGCCGTGACGGGACCCAGAGCGTCCTCGAGAGCCTCCTGAGTAGGATTCTGTGGTACTAGACTGGCCGTGACGGGACCCTGAGCGTCCCCGAGAGCCTCCTGAGTGGGATTCTGAGTCACTAGACTGACCATGACGGGATCCTGAGCGTCCCTGAGAGCTTCCTGAGTGGGATTGACTGTCACTAGCCTGGCCGTGACGGGACCCTGAGTGTCCCTGAGAGCTTCCTGAGTGGGATTGACTGTCACTAGACTGGCCTTGACGGGACCCTGAGTGTCCCTGAGAGCTTCCTGAGTGGGATTGACTGTCACTAGACTGGCCATGACTGGACCCTGAGCGTCTGTGAGATTCTCCTGAGTGGGATTGACTGTCACTAGACTGGCCGTGACGGGACCCTGAGCGTCCCTCAGATTCTCCTGAGTGGGATTGACTGTCACTAGACTGGCCGTGACGGGACCCTGAGCGTCCCCGAGAGCCTCCTGAGTGGGATTCTGTGGTACTAGACTGGCCGTGACGGGACCCTGAGCGTCCCTGAGAGCTTCCTGAGTGGGATTGACTGTCACTAGACTGGCCGTGACGGGATCCTGAGTGTCCCTCAGAGCTTCCTGAGTGGGATTGACTGTCACTAGACTGGCTGTGGCGGGACCCTGAGTGTCCCTGAGAGCTTCCTGAGTGGGATTGACTGTCACTAGACTGGCCATGACGGGACCCTGAGCGTCCCTCGGATTCTCCTGAGTGGGATTGACTGTCACTAGACTGGCCGTGACGGGACCCTGAGCGTCCCTGAGATTCTCCTGAGTGAGATTCCGCGTCAGTAGACTGGCCGTGACGGGACCCTGAGCGTCCCCGAGAGCTTCCTGAGCGGGATTGACTGCCACTAGACTGGCCGTGACGGGACCCTGAGCGTCCCCGAGAGCTTCCTGAGTGGGATTGACTGTCACTAGACTGGCCGTGACGGGACCCTGAGCGTCCCCGAGAGCTTCCTGAGTGGGATTGACTGTCACTAGACTGGCCGTGACGGGACCCTGAGCGTCCCTGAGAGCTTCCTGAGTGGGATTGACTGTCACTAGACTGGCCGTGACGGGACCCTGAGCGTCCCTCAGATTCTCCTGATTGGGATTGACTGTCACTAGACTGGCCGTGACGGGACCCTGAGCGTCCCTCGAGATCTCCTGAGTGGGATTGACTGTCACTAGACTGGCCGTGACGGGACCCTGAGCGTCCCTCAGAGTCTTCCTGAGTGGGATTGACTGTCACTAGACTGGCCGTGACGGGATCCTGAGCGTCCCTCGGATTCTCCTGAGTGGGATTGACTGTCACTAGACTGGCCGTGACGGGACCCTGAGCGTCCCCGAGAGCTTCCTGAGTGGGATTGACTGTCACTAGACTGGCCGTGATGGGACCCTGAGCGTCCCTCAGATTCTCCTGATTGGGATTGACTGTCACTAGACTGGCCGTGACGGGATCCTGAGTGTCCCTGAGAACTTCCTGAGTGGGATTGACTGTCACTAGACTGGCCGTGACGGGACCCTGAGCGTCCCCGAGAGCTTCCTGAGTGGGATTGACTGTCACTAGACTGGCTGTGATGGGACCCTGAGCGTCCCCGAGAGCCTCCTGAGTGGGATTCTGAGTCACTAGACTGGCCGTGACGGGACCTTGAGCGTCTGTGAGATTCTCCTGAGTGGGATTGACTGTCACTAGACTGGCCGTGACGGGACCCTGAGCATCCCCGAGAGCCTCCTGAGTGGGATTGACTGTCACTAGCCTGGTTGTGACGGGACCCTGAGCGTCCCCGAGAGCCTCCTGAGTGGGATTGACTGTCACTAGACTGGCCATGACGGGACCATGAGCGTCCCTGAGATGCTCCTGAGTGGGATTCTGAGTCACTAGACTGGCCGTGGTGGGATTCTGAGCGTCCCTGAGAGCCTCCTGAGCGGGATTCTGTGTCACTGTACTCATTATGACTAAAGCTCCTTTCCCCAGATCTATGATGTCCAGAACTAGAAGACTGACCCGAACCAGACCCATAATGGCCAACGTCAGAGCTCTGACCTAAGCCAGACCCATGCTGGCCAGAGCCAGAGGACTGGCTTGATCCAGACCCGGGTTGGCCAGAGCCAGAGCTCTGACCTGAGCCAGACCCATGTTGGCCAAAGCCAGAGGACTGGCTTGATCCTGACCCATGTTGGCCAGAGCCAGAGCTCTGACCTGAGCCAGACCCATGTTGGCCAAAGCCAGAGGACTGGCTTGATCCAGACCCATGTTGGCTAGAGCCAGAGCTCTGACCTGAGCCAGACCCGTGTTGGCCAAAGCCAGAGGACTGGCTTGATCCAGACCCGTGTTGGCCAGAGCCAGAGCTCTGACCTGAGCCAGACCCGTGTTGGCCAAAGCCAGAGGACTGGCTTGATCCAGACCCGTGTTGGCCAGAGCCAGAGCTCTGACCTGAGCCAGACCCGTGTTGGCCAAAACCAGAGCTCTGACCTGAGCCAGACCCATGTTGGCCAAAGCCAGAGCTCTGACCTGATCCTGACCCATGTTGGCCAGAGCCAGAGCTCTGACCTGAGCCAGACCCATGTTGGCCAAAGCCAGAGGACTGGCTTGATCCAGACCCATGTTGGCTAGAGCCAGAGCTCTGACCTGAGCCAGACCCGTGTTGGCCAAACCCAGAGGACTGGCTTGATCCAGACCCGGGTTGGCCAGAGCCAGAGCTCTGACCTGAGCCAGACCCGTGTTGGCCAAAGCCAGAGGACTGGCTTGATCTAGAGCTGTGTTGACCAGAACCAGAGGACTGGCTTGATCCAGACCCGTGTTGGCCAGAGCCAGAGCTCTGACCTGAGCCAGACCCGTGTTGGCCAAAACCAGAGCTCTGACCTGAGCCAGACCCATGTTGGCCAAAGCCAGAGGACTGGCTTGATCCAGACCCATGTTGGCCAAAGCCAGAGGACTGGCTTGATCCAGACCCATGTTGGCCAAAGCCAGAGGACTGGCCTGATCCAGACCCGTGTTGGCCAGAGCCAGAGCTCTGACCTGAGCCAGACCCATGTTGGCCAAAGCCAGAGGACTGGCTTGATCCAGACCCATGTTGGCTAGAGCCAGAGCTCTGACCTGAGCCAGACCCGTGTTGGCTAAAGCCAGAGGACTGGCTTGATCCAGACCCGTGTTGGCCAGAGCCAGAGCTCTGACCTGAGCCAGACCCATGTTGGCCAGAGCCAGAGGACTGGCTTGATCCAGACCCATGTTGGCCGAAGCCAGAGGACTGGCTTGATCCAGACCCATGTTGACCAGAGCCAGAGGACTGGCTTGATCCAGACCCATGTTGGCCAAAGCCAGAGGACTGGCTTGATCCAGACCCATGTTGGCCAGAGCCAGAGGACTGGCTTGATCCAGACCCATGTTGGCCAAAGCCAGAGGACTGGCTTGATCCAGACCCGTGTTGGCCAGAGCCAGAGGACTGGCTTGATCCAGACCCATGCTGGCCAAAGCCAGAGGACTGGCTTGATCTAGAACTGTGTTGACCAGAACCAGAGGACTGGCCTGAGCCAGACCCATGTTGGCCAGAGCCAGAGCTCTGACCTGAGCCAGACCCGTGTTGGCCAAAGCCAGAGGACTGGCCTGAGCCAGACCCATGTTGGCCAAAGCCAGAGCTCTGACCTGAGCCAGACCCATAATGGCCAAAGCCAGAAGACTGGCCTGAGCCAGACCCATGTTGGCCAGAGGCAGAGGACTGCCCTGAGCCAGACCCATGTTGACCAAAGCCAGATGACTGGTCTGAACCAGAACCATGTTGGCCAGAGCCAAAAGACTGGCCTGAACCAGACCCATGTTGACCCGAGCCAGATGACTGGCCTGAGTGAGACCCGTGTTGGCCAGAGGCAGAGGACTGGCTTGATCCAGACCCATGTTGGCCAGATCCAGAGCTCTGACCTGAGCCAGACCCATGTTGGCCAAAGCCAGATGACTGGTCTGAGCCAGAACCATGTTGGCCAGAGCCAAAGGACTGGCCTGAACCAGACCCATGTTGACCCGAGCCAGATGACTGGCCTGAGTGAGACCCGTGTTGGCCAGAGGCAGAGGACTGGCTTGATCCAGACCCATGTTGGCCAGATCCAGAGCTCTGACCTGAGCCAGACCCATGTTGGCCAAAGCCAGATGACTGGTCTGAGCCAGAACCATGTTGACCAAAGCCAGAGCTCTGACCTGAGCCAGACCCGTGTTGACCCGAGCCAGATGACTGGCCTGAGTGAGACCCATGTTGGCCAGAGGCAGAGGACTGGCCTGAGCCAGACCCATGTTGACCAAACCCAGAGCTCTGACCTGAGCCAGACCCATGTTGGCCAAACCCAGAGCTCTGACCTGAGCCAGACCCATGTTGACCAAACCCAGAGCTCTGACCTGAGCCAGACCCATGTTGGCCAAAGCCAGAGGACTGGCCTGATCCAGACCCATGTTGGCCAAAGCCAGAGCTCTGACCTGAGCCAGACCCGTGTTGGCCAAAGCCAGAGGACTGGCCTGATCCAGACCCGTGTTGGCCACTTTTAGAAAATTCATTTGAATCAGACCTTTTCTGAGGAAGGTTCAAGGGTTGTTTACAGGAACCAGCTCCTCGCTGACCATAACTAGAAGACTGACTTTCCCCAGACCCGTATTGTCCACAGCACGGGGACTGACCTGATCCTCTTTGTTGGCCTCCGCAGCTCTGTGGTTGGCACTGTGCCCTAGAGTTACATCCTCTCTGAGAGGAAGACTGGCCACAGGGGCTCGGCTCACGATGACCATATCCATTTCCATGACCTCTTGAGATACATCCATGACCTTCTCCTCTACTTTGTCTTGACTGACAACCTGACTGGTTCCAACTAGATTGGTTTCTTTGCCCTCCAGATCCTCCCACCTGACAAGAACTAGAGGCATGTTGTGACCCTCCACACCTTCTTGAATTGCTGGAGCCACCTGCCTGGCTTTGGCTTCTGTTGTCTACTGAACCTTTAGAGCTAGATGCCAGCTTTTGTCCTCCATTCCTGCTTGACTGAGTAGAGTTTGATTCATGCCCTCCAGCTTCCAATCCCTGTGGCAGGCCACCATAACCCTTCCTTCCCCCACTCTTAGATTCAGATCCCGATTCATATGCCTCTCCAGATTCCCTTGAGGGACTAACATGTGACTTGTTTCTGTTTTCTTCCAGCTCGCCAGAGCTGGAACCATGACTTTCTCTGTCACTACTCACTGAGTGCCCAGAGCTAGACCCACGGCGCCTTTTCTCAGATCCCTTTTGGTTCCCTGAGCTGGACGGCTCATGTTGCCTCCTGGAGTTGGACCCACGTCTCTGTTTGGCAAGTCCCTTCGAGCCCTCAGAACCATGACCATGCTCCTCTCCCTCACCCCCACTCGAATGTCCGTAACCTGATTTCTGTCCCGATGCTTCCTCAGCCTCCTCTTCTGTTTCACTTTCTTCCTCTTGATGTCGGCGACCACGCCCATGCTTTGACCCTGAAGCTTTGCAGTATTCTTTGCGGAGAACCTTGTTGCAGGCCATAGCCAGCTTGAATACCATCAGAAGAAACTCAGTGAAGTCCAGTCTTCGGTCACGATCTCGGTCCAGCATATACATGATAATTTCCACTGTGTCTGGATCATCCGGGTTCTGTATGTGAGCAATGCACCGAAAGAGAGTTGGTCAGCATAGCCTGCACACCCAGTTAAAATATTCAGGTAGGGCTGTGGAATTATGGACATTTGACATTAGGTATTTTTAAATCCAATCAAGGATTACTTTAGGCCAAGGCAGCCTAATAGGATTCAGCAGGTGTGAAGAGATAATAGAAAAGATAAAGACTATTAAGGACCTCAGAAGAAGACGACTCACGGACATAAGCTAGAGGACTAGGTCATACAGGATGTTGTTGAATAAACCAAGTTAGGCACCTGGTGTATTTTAGTTTTACATACATTTTAAACATTACATGCAAATATATTCTATGTTAGGATCTACAATTTTGAAGTTAATAGCTGAGTCCTTCCCAAGTAGATGGAATAAATGCATGGTTTTGGTTTTCAATTTTCAGTCATCCTGGCTACTCAGTTAATTCCCTTTGTAGATTGTTTCTTTCTCTATGCTTTTTTCCCCCCATTCGATAGAGTAGTTCATTAATTCGTGACTTAACTCAGATTTCTTTTCTGCTTTTTCAGAATGGGAAGCCGGGGGACATGAAAAAGCCTGAGGGTCCGCATGATTGGAATGCACAGGGAAGTAAGGAAAAACCATTCACCTTTCTAAAAATAACTCCTTTCTCAACAGACTTTCTGATGTCCCCAGGAAGTACTACTCATAGTTTGCCCCGAGGCCATTGAAACTGTGCGCTTTTGAGCCCCAATCTGTTCATCTAACACGGAACGTAAAGGCCGCGGGAGCCTGCGGTCCTGGCGCACGTTGCGTACCTTCAGAATTGGGCGGAACTCTTTCTGCAGAAGTTCCTTTAGTTCGTCCTTGCTCAGCGTGCCACATTCCCCGTCTTGGCTGGTGTATTTGTAGAAGACATCGATGACGGTGACGACACTTCTCAAGAGGATGGACATCTTTTTGCACGTTTAAGTGAAGCTAATGAGAGAAAAATAAAACAAAACATCCTATCATTCTTATCCTTCTTCTTAATGTATAAGGAGTTCTGATTTTTAGAGTCATCATCATGCCTTTTCAAATCTCTTGTCTCTTTAAATCCTAAAATGCCTCAGGATTAAGGATGGGTCAGGGATGGTATGAAACTTCAAAACAGTGAAAAATAACTTTGCTAACAGTAAGTCATGGCACATTGCTGACCGAACTGGGACTAGATCTCGGGTCTCCATGTCGTGGACAAATACGTTCTTTACGTAATGTCTCTATGCTTTGTGTACTTTGCTGTCCAGGGTGTTGTCCCAGAGCTTCCAAAATTTCCAGAACCAGCCAGACATGTTGCCCTCGTCTCTCTTGCTAGTTCTACTTGTTTCCTAGAGGCCAAAGTGACAGACTGTCTACCATGCACCCCTATTTCCCCTCGAGCACCCAAAGCTGAACTGGACCCTTCAGAGAATAAAAAATGGGCAAAGGGAGCCGATGCTACAGTGGTGTTCCAGAAGCTTGAGCTAGCTCTCAAGAGAGCTTAGGGATGACCTAACCCCAGCCCTTGACCGAATGCTGGTCAGCGAGAAAGGCTCAGGGATTTGGGCAGCGGTTTGACTAGTAGACGATTTGGCCCGGGAGCTCTGGAGACTGACACTGAACAGGAAGGGACTCCACGGCATGCCGGCCTCCTCTCTGTCTGAGCTGGGCAGCCAGGAAAAAGGTAGCACGCAAACAGACCAGGAAGAGAACGCGGAATGACCTGCAGGAGGGCAGACGTCTGCTCGTCGTTCTCCATGATGATAAATTTATTCTAAAAAGGTCCCAGACTCAACTAAACCGGCCAAACAAACAAATAGAAAGAAGAGATAAGAAAGAAAGAAAAATGGAAAGAAAGTCCACATATACATGAACCCTGCCTCGGCTCAAACTCCTGAGTTTCTGCTATGGACAATGCGCAACCAAATATCCATCGAAAAAGCCGGATGAATTTCCTCTCACCTGATTCGCCAAAGGAACAAGTAGGAAAAGAGCCCGATGCAGCTTGCAGGGTGACAGTGGACCAAGACGTTGGCCCTTATAAAGGCGCTGCCCTCTGTGGGATGGACTGAATCATCTCCAGCCGAACCTCGCCCCACCTCTGTCCGTGTTTGCTCACCTTCCTCCGCCTTCGCATTCTCACCTTTGAGGTAATAGCAGAAGGGCTGGCACCTGCCCACCTTCGAGCGCGAGGCCACGGTTGCAGGCACTCTATTCCAGGGTCATGACAGCTGTGGAAAGCAGATGCTGTGTTTTAGAGGACTCGAGTCGTTCATTCCCTTTATCGAGTCCCCACGCAGGGTGGCGAACCGTAAGGTCATTGGCAGGTGTGCAGTAAACGCTTCCTTACTTGAAAATGACCCCGGGCCCTTAGGCTAACCTACTTCATGTCTCCGTGCGGTAATAACAACTGCCATTTATTGAGAATTTGCCCTGCGCAAGATATTGCGCTGAAAGCTCTCCGTGTACCATCTCGTTTCATCTTCGCGACATTGCTATGAGGTACATGTTATTTTCCCCCATTTTACAGATGGAGAAATAGCTTCAGAGAGCATGAGAGTCCTCTGTAAGGTCACACGGCTAAAAGGTGGGGGAACCAGGGTTTGAACCCATATCCATCTACCTTATCATAATGCCCTTGCTCGTAACCATCAAACTAGCTTATCTCTGTGTGTCAGTTACATATTACACAAAATTCGTGCACTATTTCAGGAGTGTCAGGCCGACTCAAACACAAAAATATGAAAGGGTACTGTAAGGAGCGCCGTCAGCTAGGAATAGAAGAAACGTACTCTCCGGCCCTGGGAAGGGTCTTTTGTGGACTATAAAAGTGTAAGTTAATGGGCTGTTCACGAAAGTCACGTTTTCCGAAGTGTTCAGGGTGAGTTTTGAGAGCATTTCTTCTTGGGCTTCCTGCCATCCATTAGTCATCTGCCAACCATTAGTCATTTGGGCCTGGACCCTGGGGAAAATGTCACTTACATACATATGTATATCAAATACAAAACCTGAGATAGGCAGACATAGTCAGAAAACTGTAATAGGCACGAAGAACCAGCTTTTCTGTATGTCGCCACCAGGCGATGGTGACGATGACCATGGTGACGGCAGTCATTAAGCGCTTGCTACCCTCTAGACAAGGCACTTGTCCGTTTATTCCTTTCAATATCCCTGTAAGGTCAGTATTACTGTCATTCTCGTCTTACAAATAAGGAAGGGAAAGCATAGAGAAATTTAATAATTCATCCCAAATCGCAGCTGGTAAGCGGCAGCGCTGGTCAGAAACCCGAGCTGTCCCCCGCGAACGCCCAGCGCTTAGCTGCATGTGCGCCGCACACGTGGGCTCCGTCAGTCCCCGTCCGGACCTTCCCCAGGTGCGTCACCATCACCCTGCCGTCTGGACAATGCCTAGAATTAGCGAACGCCCCGAGTGAGCCAGCCTGTCCCCGGAATGGTAAGGGGCCTGCCACTGAGGTGCACCCATCGCTCCCACAGTCCGGAAGTCCCAGACCAAAGGACCGTGCGGAAAGTCACGTGGCCCCTTGAGTGTGACTGTCATTTTTGGTGGCATGCATTTTTCGGTGCTGGGCTTGTTTCTGTTGAGGCGACAGCTGTGCTAGGGGGCTTTCGGAGCCCCAGACTCTGCCCCGAAGTGTTCGAGGCCACCCTGCCCTGCGGCTCCAGGACCCTGGCTTACAGCTCGGACACTGGTTTGCCCGTCCTTGGCGCTCTCTCCCCCTTCCTACTTGCTCAGCGCGACAGATAAACGTATAAACTCAGGAGTTAGAAAGATTCGAGCTCAAATCTCAGCGGTCATTTACCAGCTGGGTTCCCTGGGCAATGATCAAACGCTCTGAGCCTCAGTTTCCCAACTTTTATAATGGGGATAATAATACCTACCTCGCCGGTGGAGATGACTTAAGATAATCTGTGAAATTGCTTAGTACCTGCCTGGCGTGAAATAAATGCCGAGTAGAGTATATAATTACTGTAAGCTCCTTTTCAAAAAATATTTCATAACATCTAGCATAGTTTTCTACACATCGGAGGTGCTCGATCATGTTCGATAAAAACAAATGAGGAGTCAACACGAGGCCTTGAAAGGTGGAAATGAGACCTGTCTGTCAAAAGCGCCGCCCCAGAGGGTACCTCACGAAATCCTGATTCCATTTTTATTTTTACTTATTTTTTTTTTAGTAACACTTTTATTGAAATGAATTCACATACCATAAATCCAGCATTTCAGTGGTTTTTGGCGAATTCTCAGGCGTGTGATTAAGTCACGGTCGTTATGGCGTCTGAGTCCTTATGTGGGCTTCCTCGCTGCTCAACGCTTGGGTTTCCCTGCACGATAACTATAAGGTGTGGCTGGTGCTGGGGCCCAAGGGGACACGTGCCAGGTCATCCAGCAGCGGCTCTGGACGGCGCTGGTCCTACCAGAGGCTTCACGCACTGTTCAGAAAGGAACCGAAGTGGTGGGTGGTCTCTGAGGGTCCGCCCGGTGACTCTGGCAGGGACAGCGGCCTGTCTGGGGTTCAGGAGGCCATGGCCTGGTGTATAGCCTCCACTCCCCCACGTCTGTGGGCGGGGGTCCCCCCCGCTCACCCTGTTCTTCCCCTCGCCCTCTGCTCATTCCACACACACACTTCTCTGGGCTCTCAGGGGCAACCTGGCTGGGATTTCAGGCTCAGGGTGCCAAACTTGTACATCCTTGGCTGCTGGGTTGTTTTGGGGGGAAGCTACACCTTAGAATGCTAAAAACGACTTCCATTGTACTTCCGAAAGCCTCGGATTTGGGTTTTTCCTCTGACCGTCAGCTGAATTTTGTTTCCACATCACATCCTGTTCAAGGGGCGGGGGGGCTTCTTCAGGGTCAGCTCTGCGCCAGAACCCCGGTTCCAGGGTTGCTCCGTGAACTCAGAGCACGTGCCCGAGAGCGGATCTGGACACCCCGGTCCGTATGAAATGCCTCTTCTCCCTAAAAGCAGTTTAAGGCGCTGACCTTGGCTTGCGCTGCCGTGAAGCAGGAAGAATGTCGCCCTAGCAGGAAGACGGAGTGTCTGCTTGTCACGGCTGCCCAGCACCCACGGCAAGAATCCAAGTCTCTGTTTCCACACCTGTGAAATGCAGATTATGTCAGATATGTCAGAATCAGATGAGATGTGAGGTTACGAGCACAGGATAAGAATTCAATATATTTTGTTTTGTTTCCTGTTTATTTTCAGGTTTAATCTAAGTGGGAGAAGGTTACCACAGGTTTGCGGAAGGGAGAGACGACTATACATCTGTCCGTCCCTAAATCATCATAAATTTTAACTAGGGACAGACTGGTTCCACAGTCCCCAATAAGGCTGAATTTTTATGCCTGCTGCATGAGGAGAGAATTGACATCTTCGAATAGGACTAGAGACAAATCCAGGATCTCCGTGGGTTCCGGCTATCAGGCGTGGATTTGATTCGGTTTAGATTAGTTAATTTTATTGATTCTTTCCATTATCTATGGTAATTTCATTTGTTTTCTCTTTAAAAATTAATTATGTTTATTTTACTTTTTATACTCACTCCACCCACGTGCTAATTCCTTGCCTCTGGCACTAATTACGCTTCAGAGCTCGGGTCTCCTGGGACTGTTCGGTTTACATCACCTCTGAGCATTTGGACTCTTAACGGGAAGGATGGGAAAGTCGCCTCTGGGGACAACCAGGTCTGCAGTGTCTTGCTTTTCCTTCGGTGGGAGGTATTCTTCCTTGGGGACTGGCATCTTGAAACAGGGACACTAGATCACCAGCTTAGCAAGATAATTGCAAAACACGAAGTAATTATTTCATATCGCTATTATAGGGTGACTAAGATCTCAGAGATTGGCCGTGTAATTTAATCCAGTTACCCCACCCACTGCCCCCAGTGTGTGCAGGTCAAAGACAGTGTGTGCTGCCCTGTCCCTGGGGACCTTTGGAGCCTTTTGTGCCGTCCAAAAGTCCCTGCTTCCTGCAAGCCTCCCTCTTATGCCATGGTTTATAATCCTAATGGTTTTCTTTCTAAACACATTTCAGCTTACCAATATCTTTCTTAACATGAGTCACCCTCAGCTGGATCCCACTCAAAAGGTGTGATCTGGCTGCACGAGATAAAGACAGAGGAAGCCCATTCCTTCCCTTATTCTAAAGCTAGACCTCTAACGCTGCCTAAGATCGTGTTGACGTTTTTGGCAATTGGATAGCAACATGAGGTCATGCTGAGCCGACTTTGGGAGAGCGACTCCTGCTAAACCGATTCGGTCTTATTCTACACTTGTGCTGCTGCTGGTTTTTAGAGTCAAGGAAAGAACTTTCCATTTGCCTCTCTTAAATTTCTTTTTCTTTTTCTTTTCTTTTTTTTTTTATTCAGTATGGCCTGCTAAGATATTTTCTTTTGGAAACCAATTTGACTTGAGTGCTTTCTGTCATCTTCGAATGTGACAGGTCTGTTTTAAAAATCAGCATCCAAGTAATTATTAAAATGTTAACTAGACTAGAATGTAAATAGAGTGCGAGTAAGTTACTTATATACTTCCTCAAGAAAGATACTATTTTATTAATCACCTCCTTTAGTTTACCAATTATATCATTGTTCATGCATCCAAGTTTACTCTAACTTGTCCACAAAGATGTTATGAGAGATTGTGACAGATGCCCTGTTGAAGTTCAATGACATATCTTTCCAGCATAATAGAATCATTACGATGTATGTTTAAATTAGGAATGAGGAACTTTTATTGTGCTAAAATGGGCTAAACAATGAACATGGCTTTTTATGTAAATATGTCTCAGGAAGTAGCATCGGAATAGGTTCAGAGGAGTGGGGTTTGGACTCAGAGAAGGGATTGTTTTTCAAGGACTAAGAAAGCTGAGCCTGAAAGAGCATCAGCCTAGCCTTCACGTGTAAGTCAAGTTGGAAACAGTAAGAGATGTGGGGCCGAGACACATTCCAGGTCCAAGACAAAAAGAGTTAGTTACCCTTCCAGCCAGGGGAAGAGCCGGGTGATAAATGAGTGACAGAAGTCGAGATTCGGCCTGGAAGCAGATGGTCTGTCCCAGCAGGATGAGCTTGGGGGGGAGGCGGTCGTGCTGGGGGTCTGGGGAGTGAGCCGGCTGCGGAGATGATCCTTAAATTAGTCGTGGTCTTATTGTCAGTCGTTTAGGTTCCGCATCCAGTGTGCGGTAGAAGCAGGCTTCGGACCCAGGCCGCTTGGCTCGAGGACCCGCGCTGGCCGGTGACGGTGCCACACTGCCTCTGTGGGTGTCACCACCTCCGTGAAGCCTCCTCAGCGTCACCTTCTGGGTTTCCGCAGAGCTGAGTTACACTTTCGCAGGTATTGACGTGATACCTTTAATCGCTTTGTTTTGTTTCCCTCCCTCCCTCCCTCCCTCCCTCCTTCCTTCCCTCCTTCTCCCTCTCCCTCCTCGCCTCCCCCTCCCCCTCGTGCCCCGCTGTGAGCTCTCCAGAGCAGAATTGCAGCCTCGTTTTCCACCTGCCACTCTACACAGCACAGCGCCTGGAATTCGGTGACACTCAGTTGGGTCTTGCTACGTGGCTGGCTAATGAGCCAAGGTGCTTGGTTGTAAGCAGCCATCAACAGGGTAGCGTTTTCCGGGAAGGCTATCTAGTGGTTTTTAAAAGCACCTGGAAGCCTAAAGAACTCTGTAAAGAAAATGGGTAGGGAACTAGGCAACAGAGAAAAACTAGTCCAAAAAACAAAAACAAAAAAACAGTTATTATGGGTTAGACGCTTAGGACATCACAGGTCGTGTTGTAAGGGACCGATATTGTTTGCTGTGATTATATGGGCTGGGTCTTGGAGTGCACAAGTCCACCAACTGAAGGAAGAAGGACCGACGTGTGCAAAGACCCCTGTGTGACAGGGCGTGGCCTGTTAAGGGGATTTCTGGAAGTTCCATGTAGCCAGGGCATAAAGGGGCCGAGGAGGGGTAAACCGGGGCGAAAGCCAAGTGCCTGGAGGGCCCTGCACGCCCATCGGAATAAAGTCCCTTTGGAATTTGTTCTTAATGCCACAGAATTAGATACTTGAAAACGGTCAGGATGGCAAATTTCATGCTGCTTATATTTTAGCACAATAAAAAAGATGTTTTTCATACATGTATATATGTACATTTATACAATGCGCACATATAAATAGACACACGTGTATAAATGAGTCCCGAAAGGCTATAAACCAAATAGTAGCAGTGAGTCGTAAAGTCCTCAAGTTTCATTCGTGCTGTAGCGTGCGACGGAAGTCCTCCCCGTGGCTGCGTAGTGCTCCCTTATACGCGTCGCGTAGGGCCCATATTATTTTGTTTATCCGTTCATCCCTGTGTGGACGCTCGAGGTGCTCCCACCTTTCGACTCTGAATGGCGCTGCTGTGGCCCTGGGCGCACGGGCATCCGTTCCGATCTCTGCCTCCGCGTCTTTGGGGTTTGACTTAGAAGTGGAATTGCTGGGTCATGTAGTAATTCTATTATACATATATTTTAAATTGATACTATACTTGTAATTTTTTAAAAATCAGATTGTGAGCATTTTTATCAAATTGTGAAGATTTGGGGTCTATTGTGAGAGGAAAAGAGCAGAAAGTGGCCGTTCCTCATGTGAGGAAGCACGAGGTAGCCTGGGAGGGTGGCGGGGTGGGTGCCGGTGGGAGATGGCCCAGGGCGCCCATGTCCACCGCGTCTCCACGTGAGAGCTGCCCTCCACGGATTATCACGAGACTCATCACTGTCTAGTGGTGACACGGAGCTCAGAAGAGGCCTCGGTTCCAGTCACACGGATGGCAGGCGGCGGAGCCAGGCGCCAGCCTGGGCCTGTCTGGCACCCCGACACCCGGCGCTGGTGTTGGCCTCTTTGCACCGCGCCCCAGGAGACCAGAGCCCCGAGGTGTGGCAGGGACAGAGGTGGCGGGCGAAGCCGCAGAGTGCAAACCGGAGAAGCTCGGCGTGCACAAGTCTTATTGTTAGTTCCCGACTTCGGGGAGGGGTGAGGGTTGCCCTTCTGTGCGAGGGGGTGACAGGCGCCTCTGTCTGGCAGGGGGCCACATTCCTTCTTGCAGGTGTGTGGGTTCAGCGCTTCCGGCATGCCACTGAGCCGGCTGAGCTGACTGATTTCAGCAGATGCCACAAATGACAGCAGAGCCACCTGCAAGCCCCACGTCCACCTGGGTGAGGTGCTTATGTAGGGGTGGAGAGCCCAGAAATCAGCAGCTTAAATCTGATGGCAAAACTCTCCAGGGGAGGCCAGAGGCCGGGACCAGTTAAGTCAGAAAGACCAGGTCACAGGTGGAAAACCACAAACCTGCGGTTTACCTCGGATTACGGCACTGCTGCTTAATTCGGGATAATTTCCTCTGTGACTTGAAGCCGTGACCTAATCTTACATCGACATAATTAAATTTTACTGCATCCACGCAACCGACAAACAAACACTTCGGCGGTAGGTATGGCTGCCAATCTTATCAGCAAGTGGATGGGAACCAGGGCAGTGCCTGGCCTGTGCCTCACGGGAAACAGACGTGGGTTTTGGCGCTGCGTTCTGTCAGGGGCAGCCGCGTGTTCGCTGCAAGCAGCCGGCAGTGACACAGACCCCTGATGAAATGACAGGGCCTTCGGGCGGGGAACGCTGTGGCCTGCACACTGTCCGCACAAACGCGTCTCCCTGTGTTACATTTCCAGGGCTGGCGGTGGCTGTGGGAGGGCCACCCGGAGTCACACCACGGCTCAGGCAGTTGAGGGGGACATGGGCTTTTGCCCCTAGCTAGGATCCTTGCTTATTTTGGTATGCTTTCCATGATGTCTGTTAACTGTGTGTTAGCTCCTCGATGAAGAGACTGTGTCTAGTTCATTTTATAACATGCCCAGCGCAAAACTACCAGTTTTGTCGCAGTAAAGTCACAGTAATGATACAGATCAGCATGTAACATACCATCCCATTTATCATTACTGATTATTGATATTTGGGACTAGGATCCAAAATTAAGGTAGATTTCAGCCCGTGTGAGGGAATTGTCTTCTGTGGATGGTGACTTCTCCTGCAGAAGAAAAAAACAGAACCCAAATGAAGAGCATGTCACGATACACGACGAAACGTATCGTAAGACAAAAAGTGGATTTTTCTGGCCATGGCCTGGGTTTTTCCAGTTCGTTAACTGCACCCCTAAGTCAGATGCTGTAGTTGACTCTGCCGTCCCCAGCCACACATTCACCCCAGTCTCCCACCTGAGTCTTGTGGGAAAATGAGATTCACAATTAGAGACCTGCTCCCTACCCTCTAATACTCCCGAAGGGAGCGAAATGGACTGGACTGGCGAGAAACTGATTCTGGCCCGGGGGACAGGGCGGAGGCTTGAGAGGGGAGCAGGGAGGGTCAGCGGGGGTAGGTCCACGCGGAGTAACACTCTGACGTTCGGTTTTAGGTTTCTTTGGGATGGAAATCTCCACAGTTGAGCCGTGGTGCAGAGAGGCTGGTAGGAAGAAAACCCATCCCATGAGACTTCTCTGTACTGGGTCAAGGTCAGGCTGCTCAGGACTATTTGTATGGCTCCTGGCTCAGACATCCTTTGCTTTTAAATGGCTGACCTTGAAAGATGCTTCGCTCAGCTCTGAATATTTTTTGAATGCTTACTGTGCTGTGCGCCAGGCTTACGTATACTTTTATATGTGTGGCGTAGCTATCCTCGTAACCACTATGAGAAGATACCATTGTTTTCTCCACTTCCTGGGTGAAATAACTCATACAGGTACCTTGGTTCAGGGCACACCTGATGTAAAGTGCACAGCTGAGGTTCAAAACCTTGCAGCCTTGCTCCCTAACACTCGGGCTCACTCATCAGCTGCTGACATGGGAGGCTCTAAATCACCGAAAATAGCCCATGGAAACTATTCTGCAAGAATATTCCGCATAATGTTTATGTGTTTGTCCGTATAAATATCATTTGCATAGAAGCATAATTGATGTGCGTTTGCATATAGATGTTATTTATAGATACAATTTGCATGTAAATTTGCACATATAATCATAGACATACACTTTCGTATAGATAATTGTGTGGTAATTTGCGCATAGAGGACGGTATGCAAGGGATTCAATAACAATGGCTATTTGGGGCAAAAATATTGGTGTTTTTTGTATTCGTTTGTTTGCTTGTGCCTTTCATGACTTCTCTATGATAAACATATGGTCTGAAACTGAATTTTTTCATTCAAAAAAGGATTTTTTGTTTGTTTGTTTAGGACGTTTAAACAAATGCACTGACCGAGTTCCTGACCACTCAGAACTGGGCCACACAGAGCCCACTGGAAGCCCAGGTCTGGAGCGGGGCCTGGCATGCCTGGTTTACTCTCTTTTCTTTTTTTGTTTTTGAATTAAACTTATGGGGTGACATTGAGAATACCTCGGGTGGAGGCTTCTGACGGCCTGCGTTACTACCTCGGCGCCCAGGACACTCTCCCACAGGCCTTTGCCTTAGAGCTGGCCCACTTCGTCTCTGCGATGTCGGCGCTTTTCCAGAAAGTCCTCAGATAAACCAGACGAGTGTTGCCTGTTGCCGCCACATTCCACCCACAGCCGGGCCTGGAGCCGCCTTGGGCCCCCCTCCTCCCCCTTATAGCTCCAGGGGCAGCCTCAAACCACCCCCCACCACCACCACCACCGGAGACCCGGCTGGTGCTGTAAGAATAAGGTTCAGAGCCCTCTCAGCCCAACGACGACGACGGCGGGGTGGGGGCCAGCGCGAAGCTGATGTGAACCTGTCGGTTCCACCAGGCCCCGCCCCTAATGCCCAAGCCCCCCACGATCTCGCCAGCCCCTCACCCCTGAGGGAGACAGCAGAGGCGAAGCCACTTGGCTTCTTTTTCTTAGTTTTTCCCTCCGTTAAATGGAAGTATGATGGAACAAGACGTGCCTCTCCGCTCCAAATCCTGCCCGCTTCCCCGGGGACGGCGGTGGGGGAGGGGGGGGGAAACCCCGCTTGTGACTGTAGCTCGTGTGTAAGTGGGGAGCGCTGGGAACGCGCCACCAGTGCTGGTGATGGATCGGCAGCGACCCTGAGGGTGGCCAGGACAGGCTCTGGGGGCCCCAGGAGACGGGCGCAGACCGCTGCTTTCTGTCCTGAGAAGGGGAGTCCCTCTCCTCGGGGACTGCCCCAGGACGTGTACGTCACTGCGTCTCCACGGGGACCGGGGACCGCGGACCGCTCCAGGCATGAACGTCCGGTGCGATTGCGGGCCCGCAGGGCCGCCCGCGCCCGGGGCAGCCAGAGCCTGGCAGGCCTGGCTCTACGGGGCGTCCAGGCGGCGCCCGGCCCAAGCCAGGTGCCGGGGCCCCATCGTGAGCGGAAGCGGCCCTGCGTAGGGTGCCCCAAAACGAACACGCGTCCGCGCGCGCCCCCTGTCAGCCCCGCGGCTCGGAGCGGCCTGGCTGCGTCTCCGCTGAGATGCTGCGGAGGGAGCGCGGGCCACGCCGCGGAGCCTCCCGCAGGCCGAGCAGGCGCCCTGCAGGCGTCCCTCCCAGGCGGACGTCGTCACCACCGCCAGGGGGCAGCAGTCAAACGTGCGGAACTGCTCCTTCTCCGCTGCGTGGCAAATGCTCTTTCCACCATCCCTAGCGGATCGCTTGGGAAGGGGTGAGGGGAACTATAGTCTCTAAGTCCTTGCGCGCTCTTTGCTCTTGCTCTTTGGCCTTTAAACCTAACGATTAGTTTGGATGGATATAGACAGTGCTTTGTCCTCGGAAGAGCGACCGTCTCTTTCAAACGCGCTTTCTCCTTACTAGTCTGGGTCTAACTCTGGGTTTTTGGTTCACGGATTAGTCCTCTGTTGCTCCTGTAACGAATACGCTTAATGGCTTAAAACAGAAATGTATTCCCTGGCAGCCCCAGGGGTCAGAAGCCTAAAATCGAGGTGTCTGAAGGCTGCGTTCCTTCTGGACACTCTAGGGGAAAATTCACTTCCTTGCCTTTTTCAGCTTCTGGAGGCCACCTGCCTGCGTTGGCCAGCGGTGCCTGGCTCCCGCGCCTGGCTCTGTGAGATGGTGACTGCAGTCGGGCCCACGCGGGTGACCCAGAATAGCCTCCGTGCACTGGTAACCTCGGGCCGGCCTCCCGTGTGTCCTTATGGGTGAGCAGGGACTCGACACTCTAGGGTTCGAGGTCGCGGGAGACGGGGAGCAGCTTCCCACCTGATTCCCACTCGTCCCGCAGGGGCGTTAGGTGTGCTGACCCTGCTCTCTGACTCTGTGACTCTTGGGATCTCACGCGGCCTTTTCTCAACGGGATGCCCTTCGAGGGTCGGGACCGGGCCCCGCCCATTGTCACGGCCCCGTGGCCCCCAGCCCGACACATCTGATAGAACGGGACGCAGAGCGCAGCTGCTCGGGAAGGTTTTATTGAGGCCCTCGGATGGGGCGATGGACAGATGAGAGATGAAGAGCTCTGAAGCCCCCCACAAACGGAGGGGGGTTCGGCCGAAGGCGTGACATGCTCCTGAGAGTGTCTGCACGGCGAAGCGGGTAAGACAGGAGGGTTTAGGGTAGCGAGCGCCTTGCAGAACCGGCCTCGCTGCGAAAGACCCAAGAGAGAAGCGCTGTGGCCAAGGGCTGATGTCCGGGGACGCGCCGGCCCTTCTCCAGTGGTCTCCTTCCAGGCCTGGGGCGCTCAGGGCTTGCTGCCTTGGAGGTAGGAATACAGCCCCGAGGCGGGGAGGCCCCGCTTCACGTCCCGCTGGGCTCCCTCCCGGCTCGGCGCGGGAGGCACGTGGCCGCACAGGCCGCCCCGGTCCTGCCTGCCTATCGCCATCTCCCTTGTGTTGTCGTCTATCCACTCCCCCTCAGCCCCTGAGGACTGTCCCCCTCCCTGCCCGCCGGTCACACTGCACGTCGGGCGAGTGCCGCTCCCGTCCTGCCCGCCGGTCACACTGCCCGACTGCCTCTGGGTCTGTCCCTGCTCTGCAGCCCCGGCGTGGCACGGCGGCTGGATCCTGTCCCGCTCCACGGTCTGGCTTTGGGACTCTGTCTGTGACGGAATGGGTCTTGTCACCACTTGGCTTGTCTGGCTCCTGTGTTGACTGTGGGTCTCAGTCCCTCTGGTCTGGCCATGGAAGGACCCCTGTGACTGGGAGCTGGTGGCCCCTGTCTGCTGGCTCCTGTCCCCCTCCATGGTCTGGGTGGCCCCTCCCCGTGTCTGAACGTGGCCATGGGAGGACTGCTGTGACTGGGAGCTGGTGGCCCCTGTCTGCTGGCTCCTGTCCTGCTCCACGGACTGGCTTTGGGACTCTGTCTGTGACGGAATGGGTCTTGTCACCACTTGGCTTGTCTGGCTCCTGTGTTGACTGTGGGTCTCAGTCCCTCTGGTCTGGCCATGGGAGGACTCCTGTGACTGGGAGCTGGTGGCCCCTGTCTGCTGGGTCCTGTCCCGCTCCACGGTCTGGGTGACAGTCTGGGTGGCCCCTCCCCGTGTCTGAACGTGGCCACAGGAGGACTGCTGTGACTGGGAGCTGGTGGCCCCTGTCTGCTGGCTCCTGTCCTGCTCCACAGTCTGGGTGACAGTCTGGGTGGCCCCTCCCCATTTCTGAACATGGCCATGGGAGGACTCCTGTGACTGGGAGCTGGTGGCCCCTGTCTGCTGGCTCCTGTCTCGCTCCACGGTCTGGCTTTGGGACTCTGTCTGTGATGGAATGGGTCTTGTCACCACTTGGCTTGTCTGGCTCCTGTGTTGACTGTGGGTCTCAGTCCCTCTGGTCTGGCCATGGGAGGACTCCTGCGACTGGGAGCTGGTGGCCCCTGTCTGCTGGCTCCTGTCCTGCTCCACGGTCTGGGTGACAGTCTGGGTGGTCCCTCCCCGTGTCTGAACGTGGCCATGGGAGGACTCCTGTGACTGGGAGCTGGTGGCCCCTGTCTGCTGGCTCCTGTCCCGCTCCACGGTCTGGGTGGCCCCTCCCCGTGTCTGAACGTGGCCATGGGAGGACTCCTGTGACTGGGAGCTGGTGGCCCCTGTCTGCTGGCTCCTGTCCTGCTCCACGGTCTGGGTGACAGTCTGGGTGGCCCCTCCCCATTTCTGAACGTGGCCATGGGAGGACTCCTGTGACTGGGAGCTGGTGGCCCCTGTCTGCTGGCTCCTGTCCTGCTCCACAGTCTGGGTGACAGTCTGGGTGGTCCCTCCCCGTGTCTGAACGTGGCCATGGGAGGACTCCTGTGACTGGGAGCTGGTGGCCCCTGTCTGCTGGCTCCTGTCCCGCTCCACGGTCTGGGTGGCCCCTCCCCGTGTCTGAACGTGGCCATGGGAGGACTCCTGTGACTGGGAGCTGGTGGCCCCTGTCTGCTGGCTCCTGTCCTGCTCCACGGTCTGGGTGACAGTCTGGGTGGCCCCTCCCCATTTCTGAACGTGGCCATGGGAGGACTCCTGTGACTGGGAGCTGGTGGCCCCTGTCTGCTGGCTCCTGTCTCGCTCCACAGTCTGGCTTTGGGACTCTGTCTGTGACGGAATGAGTTTTGTCACCACTTGGCTTGTCTGGCTCCTGTGTTGACTGTGGGTCTCAGTCCCTCTGGTCTGGCCATGGGAGGACTCCTGTGACTGGGAGCTGGCGGCCCCTGTCTGCTGGGTCCTGTCCCGCTCCACGGTCTGGGTGACAGTCTGGGTGGCCCCTCCCCATTTCTGAACGTGGCCATGGGAGGACTCCTGTGACTGGGAGCTGGCGGCCCCTGTCTGCTGGCTCCTGTCTCGCTCTGTGGCCTGGATGGCACCCGTCTGGGTTTGAGGCTTGGTTCCAGTCACGGTCTCACTTGTCTGGTGGGCTCTGTCCTGTTCCCTGGCCTGTGACTGTCTCTCTGACCTCTTGTCTCTGGTCTGACCACTCTGGTCTTCTCCTGCTCTCTGGGTCGGCTCCACGTGCCCCCTTGCCGGTGTCTGCTGGCCCTCTCCCTGCCGTCCCTGAGACTCGGACTGCCTGTCACAGTGACTGACCTGCGTAGAGCTGGGGACCTGGCCCTGGGTCTGGGGCCCGGTCCTGCCCTGCCCGGGGGAAGGCTGCCCACTCTGTCCGCCGCTGCTCTCCCGGGGACGCTGGCCAACCCCAGCTCTCCCCTCTTCTGCGCCACTGCTCTGTCCTTCCCCCTGCTCTGGCGAGGCCCCGAGGCGGCAGCTTCGGGACTTCTGAGTCCCACAGGCTCCCCCAGGCCCCTCACTCAATGTCTTGAAACAGGCCTGTGTGACTTTAAACACCAAGACCAGGAATTCCTCGAACTCCACAGTCCCCGTGTGGTCTTCATCCAGCAGGCGCAGGACTTCGTCCACGGTGGCCGGGTCCTGGGGCTTCTGGGGGGAAGGCCACACGCGCTGAGTTAGCCCCCTGCCTGAGGACGGGCGGTCCACTCAGCTCCCTGGCTCCCCACCCCCCGCCTGGGAGCCCACTGGCTCCGCCCCACAGCAGTGCATGCTGCGCGGTGCACACACACGTGCATGCACACACGCACGCACCCACACACGTACTCACGCTTGCAAACACACGTACATGTGCTTGCACACGTACACCCATGCTTGCACACACGTGCACACACATACACACACTTGTGCGCGCGCACACACAGCTATGGCGGCCCTAACACAAAGTCGCGTCTGTCTTTTATCCCTGTCTCTCCCTCAAGGGCAGGAAGCACCTTTTGCTTCAGGCCCTCTCGGGTTCACGGGGGAAACCGGGTGACAACTTAGCGCTGGCTCTGCTCACGACACCTCACTTCCGGTGTGAGCGCCACCGAGCGGCCGCTGCGCGCAGGCGCAGAGCTGCGCCTGTCGTGGGCGCTGAATGCCTGGGACAGGGGGACCGGCTGCAGCCGCAGATTTCCGGAGCAGCGAAGCGGCAGCGATTAGTGCAAAGCTGTGTCCCTCCCTGAGCTGTCCCCTGAGACTCTTCCACTTTGTCTCGCAATTACAATGATTTGAGGACAGGGCACTTCCTCTAAAGCCTGTCTGTCAGCTCCCGTGACTGTCCCTTGTTCCCGCCCGCTCCTCCGCCCGCACGGCCTCGGCCACGGCCACAGCCACGGGGCGCGGGCCTGGCCCTGGGTTCCGGAGGCGAAGCGTCAGGTCGGGGTCCGTGGCAACCTGCTTTGCCCCGCGCCTCCCCGCACCTGGCGGTCACACCTACCACAATGACGTCGGCCAACTCGCGCTCCAGGAGCCTTTTCAGCTGCCCGCGCGTGAGCGCGCAGCAGCCTCCGGCCCCGGGCTCCGCGTAGCGGCCGAAGGCTTCGATGATGCCGTTAATGTTTCGCAGCAGCTGAGGCATCGTGGGAGTCAGGCTGGGGACAGAAGAGTGGCCCCGGGGGGCGCCTGGGTCAGCGCATGGGGCGGGCTGGGCCGCCTCGCCCCGGTCCTTTCCGGGTGCTCATGTGCCCCCCACACCCCCGGGGCACCGGGGCGCACGCGCTGCTGCGCGCCAGCCCGCTTCCTCCGCCGCGTGGGCCAGGGCGGGCTGCTTTGCCGTCTGTGCCTCCGTTTCCCCGTCGCAAAATGAAAGTGATGCTCGAATTTACAGGCTTAGTCTGAAGGTCGAAAGAGCCCATTCAGCGCCGGTGGCATGGTCGTGTGCCGCGTACACACATGGTTTGTTGCATCTGCTCGGGGCTCCCAGAGCACACTCACGGGTGGCCTCTGTGACCCTCGTCCTCTGCGCCTTCTTACAGGGGAGGACACCAGCCCTGGGAGGTCAGGCGGTTTGCCCAAGGCCACCCAGCTGGAAGGGGACCAAGGGGCCCTGGAACCCATATCCTTGGAACCCAAAGGTGACCACCTTCTACCATCTGATCCGGTCACCAAAAGTTACAGGCCAACCGTGCCTCCTTGTGCACGTCAAAGGACACAGCCCAGGACATTGCACCTCGACAGGCAGAGAAGATCCTGGATTTTGTTTTAGGTTTTGGTTTTAAAACCACGCAGCAGACCTTAACCGCTAAGCTATGATCAGTAAGAACAGTAAGATAGCCTTTCCTAGCTCCGCGGCAGGCCCCTTAGAATAAAGCCACAAAATCACAACGTCCCCGGGGCACGGAAGGGCAGCCGAGGGAGCCCCTGGCTCCATGAGAAGGTTCAGCCCCTCAGCCGGGGTTGGCAGGAGGAGCCGGATTCAGGTCTGCAAGAAGCTTCCAGAACCCAAGAACAATACACCGTGGCTGATTCAGGCAGGCCCAGGGTGGTTCTGTTGCTGCAGCAAGGGCCTCCCAGTGAGGGGAGTGGCACCAGGCCAGCTCGGGGGACGCGGGGGTGGAGGGGGGAGCAGGGAGCGCCCGTTTGCCCGAGGCCATCAGAGGGCACACGTTCTGCCCACGGCCCTGGTTTAGGAGCTCAGATCGCAGGGCACAGTGAGAAAGAGGTTCCCAGGAGGGGACTTACCTAACACACGGGCAGGGCGAGGCCAGTGGCGTCTGAGCGGTGTGTGCGGTGCCAGTCAGCGGGACGGGAGCCTTTTATAGGGGATTTCGGCGAGGCTGGGGCGATGCCACGCCGCAGGAGGGCTTGATTCATGCCCGGCCAGCCCCGCCCTGCCCGGCTCCCTTCTCCTGGCGTCTGCCGGCACCGGTGGCGGCGTTTGCCTCATTCCCCGGCCCCTCCTGCCCCGTTCGGCGCCCTCTCTGTGTCTCTCATTTGTCCCGAGCTGTCTCCTCATGAAAGGGTCCCACGTGATGGGGCGGCAGTGCTCGCCACGGCGGGTTTCCTGGCGTCTTCGTGTGACTGCGGTGTCATGGGACTTGTCTTAGTGGATACAAACACCGGAGAATATTTTCGTCTAGTGAGGGTTAGCCTTTTCTAACGGGCCACCTTGGGAGGCCCTACACGTTTTTCGGGTGACATTTCCATTACTTAGGACATTGTTGGAATTCTTCATTCGGACTTGCGTCTCATACCCAGGGTACGAGACGTGTGAGGAATGCAACCTCATTTCTTTACGGCTGGGCCTCCTGTTCGATTAAGACAGCGGCGTTAATACCCCGTCCTTCCACTGATGCTCACGGCCACGTGCGAGGCGGGCGGTGTGGCCGAGCCCCGTTGCTAAGAGAGGACGGGGAGAGACCCGCAGACAAGTGGCCACACAGGGAAGAAGGGGGTGGGCCGGGCGGAGCCCCCAGCCCCGGCCATGCTCCTCTCCGTTACGACATGCCACCACTCAGTCCTCCCTCTGTGACGTTTGGCACTATACAAGCATCAGATTTGTCCTCCACGGAGGAAGAGTTGCCGTCCCTGGGGATGCAGAGCAAGAAGCATCCTGAGCTCCGAAGCCAAGTCCCGTTGACTGTGCAGAAGCCACAAGGCTGCAGCAAGGACAAGTAGCTTCTCGAGGGGCTCTTTGGGCGGGGCCGGGGTGTCTTCACCACCCTCACGTGTCCGCATGCAGCACACGGGCGGGAAGGCATGGCGAGGCCTGGGCCGCAGCACGCACACACCCCAGCATGGGACAGGAGTGGGCCAAGGAGCCGACTGCAGGAGGGGCCGTGCCGGGCCAGCTCCGTGGCTGGCGGGGTCTGCGAGGGAGGGGCGGGCTCGGAGTCAGAGTCAGGAGAGGCTGGTATGAGAGCAGGGGAGTTGGGAACAGGAGGGGCCGGCGGATCAGCCTTTCCACCTTTCCCGCTGTGAGCGCTGTGCTTAGAACATCCAGAAAGGTTTGGGGAGTGAGGGAGCGTGAGCTGGGGAGCGACGGGCCCAGCGCTCTTTCCGTGAGGTTATGAGGTGGGTGACTATGCACGATTTACTTCCAGGTGAGGCACAGAGAGGTCAAGCCAACCACTGGAGGCCACACAAACCTAGAAAAGTGACCCCCAAATTCGTACTTAGGGCGGAGGTCCCAGGACCGAAGTGGGAAGAGCTGCGTGGCAGCGCTAGTTGGGGTGGCCTGGGTCGGTGCTGGGCTCCCTGAAACCCCACCAACCTGTGTGTGCTGAGCTCCTAGGGCCGGCCGCCCCTTCCGCCTTCCTCCTCCAGGGAGCAAAGCTCCCGCCCCTCCCAGGGAGGAAGCGGGATTAAGAGATGATGACAGGGCGCTCTGAGCCCGGGATGACAAAGGGGACACCGAGAGTGTGCAAGGGCGAAAGCCGCTGAGCAGGAGTCACCTGACAGGCTCGGAGCACATCCGCGTCTGATGGAGGAGGGCGCGGCGCTCCGAGGGCCACCCAGGTCACTCTGGGGCCGCCGGCTCTCGGGGAACGTGCTCACTCGTCACCTTCCCAGCTTGGTGTCAGGATGCCAGGCAGCCACGCGGGCGGTGGGGACAGACCGGCACAGTGGAGAGGAACCTGCTCCTTACCCGCGGCGGCAGCCAGGCCCCCTGTCCTAGCCGAGCGGACAGATTACGGCACCCGCCCCGTGGTCTGGGCGCCCTGGTCCCCCCACCCCGGCTTTGCCTAGTCTGTCGCCGCCCACCCCCAAGTCCTTGGTAGATCATTAGTCCCTTCCTCGTATCTTGGTCTAGATCCTTACCCTTTGTCTTTTTCCCCGTGAGGACTGCCCCGGGATTCTTTAATTTTAACGGAGTGACACATTTTTTTCTTATTGAAAGTGCTACATGTACACGAAAGAAAATCGAGAAAACCGTGGTATCTAAAGGGAGAACGAGCACCGCAGTGACGCCGCCTGCCGGAAGCCGGCACGCGAGGCACCGCCTCCCGGTCGCTTTTCCGTGCGCGTGCGATGGCAGTCGCGGCGCCAGCACACGTGACCGTGCAGCCCTCCCAGCACCAGGGACACGGGCGCCGTTACCCCTTCTGTATTCAGACGAGGAGAGGGAGGCGCAGAGGCGTGAAGCGACTTGCCCGAGGTCACACAGCCTTCGGAGGGCAGGGTCAGGCGCTGAGCCGATGGACGGTGAGTTCTAGGACTTCCGGCCCCTGCACCACCTGGGATACGCCCCGGTTTTTGTATCTCTCATTCCACTGCTCCCCCAAACCCTTACGAACGCAACTGGTGTCTTCAGTACAAACGGCGACAGCAAAGCAAGGCTCTCTGGAGTCTGGGCATTTAATCGCGTCATCACAGCCCTGCTGGACACGTAGCTTTTCTCCGATGTCGGTAAATGACCTTCGGCTTTTCTGCATCGTGTTCCGTGGCAGCGGAGAACGCTCCGACGGGAGGCTCCAGTAGTGACTCCCCCTCTTTGTGATTAGAAGCCTCTACTTGTCCAGTAGAACACACGACAGGTGCTTCTTAAACATCTGTTTTTAGAATATAGGGAACGTCTATTCCGAGGAGACAAAGCTCTAGTATTTGGAGCTATGATCGTGGCTCTCATCCTGCCGGGGAAGAGTTGGGGTGGGCAGGGCCACGTTCATCATGTTTGGAGAATGTTTGACATTTTGGGGTAAGTATGCTAATGATCTCTCCACCCTGTGCTCTCTGAGCCTCAGTTTCCTCAGCTGTCAAGTACAGATAATAGCAGGACCAGCCTTACTGGGCTGTGCGAGGCTTACATGAGCTAATCTACAACAGGCACTGAGATTACTCGTTGATACCTGGTAAGAGTTTACATAGATTAACTCATTTAATTCTCACTCAACCCAGGGAAGCAGGTCCCATGACTATTCTTATTTTACAGGGGAGGAGATTGGGATCGGATTGTAAGTGGCCAACCTAAGTGCCACAGGTATTAAGTGACTAGACGAGGATAAACATCCAGTCGCCCGTCCTGAGAGTCTGCATGTCTAACCCTGTGCTATCTGGCCGCCGTCGGTATGGGAATGGGAAGAGGTGGGTAAGGAAGGCGGAAAGCCTGGCCTTTTCAGCCCAGAAGTTGGCAGTCAGGCTTCTTTCATGCTTCTCAGCCCCTCCTTGCAACGCCTCTTCCACCACACCTCCTCCAGGAAGTCTTCCCAGATGAGTCCCACCCATGTGATCACCCCTATTTCCTCCGTCTACTTTGAATTTATGAACCCGGTTGTCCTCATGGTGCTTCGCAATGCTTTGAAAATCAGTACTCAATTCAGTGGGCATTTCTCCAAAGCCTAGAACAGAGGGGTTAGAACCACGGGGCTGCAGGCAGAGCTCCTCCCTGCCAGGTGTTTTATAACCTTGTGGGGGCCGCGGCCAAAGACAGCCAGACGAAATGTCAGTGGAAGGGAGGCAGACCAGTGTTGCGAAAGAAATGTAAACAACGTTCGAGGTCGCCGCGGGGCGCAGAAGGGGCGGCCCGGGCCCAGCCCGCGGTCCCCGCGCCCCACGGCTGCAGCCCGTTGCCCGCCGCGGGAGCTTCGCTCGGCCTCTGCCGGGGGCCGGGCGGGCGACGCGCCTGGCGCTGCGGCGCGTGCGCGCTGCGGCGCGGCCTTGGCCTTGAGCTGAGCGGGCGGCGCCGCATCCCGGCTGCCACCTAGTGGTGAGCCGGGCGCACAGCATGAAGGCCGCGGCGTGGGGACAGGCAAGGAAGAGGTGAAACCAAAAGCGACACAGAGGCGGCCCTCAGAGAGGCGCTCACGGCCTGACCGCGTTTCATTGGGGCCGCCAAGCCGCGGAGGGGCCCGGCAGCCGGCGGCAGGGGCCACCGAAAGCCACCGCAGCGCTGCCCCTCACGAGGCCCGTCCCTGCGTCTCTCGTTTGATCCCTGGAGTTAGTTGTCATTTCCTCCGTTTTACAGATGTGATTTATCCCTGGATGGGTCAACGGATTTGTCCACATCTGTCACCTGTTAAAAGGCTTTTCAGACGCGGAGAGGTCGGGTCCCGGGAGGTGCCCAGTTTGACGAGGGGTAGGAACATTCTGGGTGGAAGGAAGCACCGAGTGTGGAGGGTCTGGGCGACACGTCACCACGGGGACCCTGCCAGGTGACCATAAGCCGGAGAGCGGGGCTCGGAGGGGAGAAGCCCCCGCACCGCCCCGGGACGTGTGTGAGTGACCAGTGGGCCGGGGGAGCTGGCGTCCGGTGAGACGAGTGCCAGCAAGTCCTGCACAGGGGCCGGGACAGGGGGACACCAGCCGCGGGGGACCTTGGGAGGAGGGGCCGAGGGGCGACCTCCAGGACAGCTGATGACAGGTGCAATGGAGTGCTGGGCCTGCTACCCAGCGGCCGGGAACCGAGGACACGAGTCAGAGAAATGCCCCAGCCCTGGGGCCAGGCAGTGCCAGCGGAGTGAGAGTGGACGGGGCGTGTCCCTGAGGATATGGGCGTGAGAAACCCAGACGGCCCCCCGCCGCCCGGCGCCAGCTGGGGAGGGCGCCCCAGGGGCCCCCGGGGATGCTGGTTGGGAGCGGGGTGGGGTAGAGTGGCCTTCGGTTCAGAGCCCCAGGCAAGAAAGAGCACTGATGTTTTCCTACCTGGACCGACCTGGACCATGTCGGGACAGGTGTGGGGCCAGCACCTGGGGGCAGGTGGGGTGGCCCTGCCGAGAATAAGAAGGCAGAGTCCTGGGCCGCACTTGTCTGCCCGTCACACGCTGCGGCGGAAGGCCATGCGCGGTCCGGCTTTCGCCGTCCACCTTTGCTTTGCCCTTGGTTTCCCCAATAAAGTTCCCTAAGAAAGAATCGCACACACCTACTTTTCCTAAATGAGAAGGCAGAGCCATTTATTCCCACGCAAGGGGCGGGACACGGCGCGGGGCCCAGGCCTCGGGGTTCAAGTTGGAAGGTTGGTAAACTGAGTCAGGGAGAGGAGAGCGACTTGGGAAGAAGCCTGGCCACATGGGGCCTGTGCCGCTGAGGACGTCATGGCCCTCCCTGCCGGCACCCTCAGAGGCCCCTGCAGCCCCGCTCCCCTCCCCTCTCAGCACCCCCACCCCCAACTTCTTGCTTCTCTGTTCCTGACTAATCACTAATTAGGTGCACAGCCAATCAGATCATATTGGTAACCCATCAATAACAGGATCCGATCTTCTACTTGGTGAGGCGCCTAAACCTTTGCTGCTCCCAGATTGTCTTAACATTCTCTTCTCAGTAAAAATCTAGCTGCACAAGTAAGACGAGCCCGCTACGGGGACATCAGGACGGTGCGATAGGACAATGTAAGTCAGGTAGTTGTTTCAGCTACTTAAACACAAATGACCGTATCTCTGATGATGAGTGAGTTCTTCCCACGACTGGACTCTGCTGCCTGGGGCCTCGTACACAGTGGGCGCTCAGTCGGTCCTTGTGGGGCGGCCGGTGCCGGCCCGGTGCCTGCCCGGTGCCCAGTGTGCTCCGAGCTGGCTGGATGCACTGGGCGATACGGCGCGAGCCGGAGGCGGCGCTGGTCTGTGGCGTAGCGGCTGGGTGGCCAGCCGCGTCCCACAGAGGAGCTTTTTTGCCCGGGTTAGCTGGTGGCTTCCTGCCATGACAGCAAGCTCGGCCCTGCGGGAAGTGGCTTTGGATGGTGCCCCTGGGTCACCTGAGTGTGAGTTAATCCTGGGAGGAGTCGGTCTCTAGACAGTCACGTGCGGAGTACCTACTGTGTGCCCGCTGGGTACTGTGCGGGCCACGCGGGACGTACAGGTGGAGGCTGGCGGAGGTAGGACGCGCAGACTAACTGGATGGCGACCTGGTAGATGTGGTCGTGGAGTCACATACTAAACACCGGGCAAGCGGAGTGGGCGGCTCCGGGGCGGGTCAATCCGGGAAGGCTTCACAGAAGAGGTGGCCTGTGAGCTGGGCCTTGCGGGGCGAGCGGCGTGCAGTAGGCTGGGGGGCTGCAGGGCCGGGTGGCAAAAGGCACAGGTATCCCAGACAAAATGAGGAATCAGAGCGTGGCCTGGAGGCGGGAGGCTCCAAGGCGCTCCAGGGACACCACGCGGCCCCCGGTGGCTTACACGGTCAGCTCCCGGCTGCGCTGGCAAAGCAGGTGGCTGCCGGCCCCAGAACCCGGGCGCAGCCAGCCGCCCCAGACTGCGGGGGCCAGGCCCACCCCTCCTTGCTGTGCCTGCCAGTGCTGGCCGGGCCCCCACCTGCCCCTCCTCCCCTGAGGCCTCTGGGGTTGTCCAGACAGATGTGATGCTCCCACTGCTGGCCCCTCGCTGCTCCCCGTCCTCGTCGCTGACCCCCCCGCCACCTCCCGCCCATGCAGCTCGTCACTGTTTTAGGGTCTGTTTTCTCCACTGGACCGTGTGCCCCTCCCAGGCAGAAAATGCGCCTGGTGTGACCTTGCGTTGGTGACTTCCGGCCCTGGACTCGCACAGAACACACACTCACACACGCCTCAGTCTTTAGGTTGCTCTGTGTACACGTCCAGCTCGGCCAGCAGACCCTGGCTCAGCCCCCCACCCCCACCCCCTGCCCCCTGACCTCATCAGGGGTGAAGGTAGGGCTCTGAGCAGCCTGAGGCAAGAGTGACAAGGTCCAGGGTCGACTGATCTCATCAGCCCCAATTAGTGCTTGATCGCGAAGGTCACAATCTGGGCCTATGTCATCAGAGCCCATTATTTAATTGACTGAAACAGGTTTTTGGCTGGCAGTTGGACAGGTGCATGCTGCCCAGCCTCTCCCACTGCACCTGCAGGGCTGGTATGTGACAAATTTAGGTGGCGAGTGCCTGGGATGCCTTGAAGATCCCGCCAATAAGCCGGGTGCTATTGGGAGGACCCTGATGACAAATGTGACCTGATTCCTGGGGCCTTTTGTTCCTGGGACGGCCCTTGGGACCCTGCCCAGTTGCCGACCAGATGTCGAATGGCCCACCAGGGACTGAGAGGACGTGAGAAGCATGTCCCCTGGGTCCTGTCCTATTGCGTCATTGCCCACATCTGGGAATCCAGACCTTGACTTTTTTGGCTGAAGAACCATTTTTATAGTGTCTCTAAATCCCTAATTCCCCTCGGGGAGTTTCGCAGCGATGCCTTTCCAATGGGCGGTGGATGGATGAACGGATCAGCAGAGGGATGGGACACAGGGACAGGTAGACAGTCATCGAGCGGAGAGACAGGTGGACGGATGGATGCGTGGGAGGTCGGCCTTCCTGGGGACATGAGGTCTCCCGGCTGGCGCTGGCGAGCGCGGTGGCCGCTGCCGCAGTTCCGAAGGCTCGCCGTGAACAATCGAAGAGCTAAATATAAAGGGGCAACTCTGCCAGTCATTTGCCAGGAAACAGCCCTACATGAAAGCAGCCGATGCCCCTGCAAAGATTTGCTACCGACCACGCCCTCCTACCACGAAAATGTCTTATCCCCCGTCCTCGGGAGAGATCGATGGGGAGGCCGTGCGGGAGAGAGCGATGGAACCCGCAGGCAGACCACCTGCCCAAAAGCTCACCTACGAAAACAGTAAGACAAACAGCAAAGCAGCACTGCAAACAGTGTCGCCTCCTGGGGCGAGCCGCCTCGCTGCAGGCAGCCGCCCCCGCCGCCCGCCTGCGCCCCCGACCGCTTTCTCCGCTTCCCATGACGTCATGAGGGTTTTTCTCTGTCGTCGCATAGTTTTTATAATTGCTTTTAATGACTGTAAAATCGCCCAGTCATTATGCTACTGCCAAATAACTAGGTTCCTTGTGTTGTTTTATTTCTCCCTTTGCTTATTTTGAAGAATCAACACCTGCTGGGCATTTCGCCCAGTGCCTGGCACGTTCATGTATTTAGTAGGCGCTTTATTTTCTTTCTCTCTCTCCTTCGCATGTATCTTCGCGTTTGGGGTTTTTCCGTAGGATGCATTTTTTAGCATAAATATTGAGTCCAAGAGCTGAAACAGCTGTGTGGCTTTTCACACGTCCTGTGGCCATGTCGCTTTATAAATAACAACGATGGTAATATAAATAGCTCCATGTTTACACATGGTAGCTCATAAAATCCTCCCCCCAACCAGGGGGCAGCCTTCGCCCCCCTTTAGATGATGAAGCAGAAGCCGGGCGCGTTTCAGGTCATCTGTCCACTGTCCCAGGGCCGACCGTTTCGTCCCCTCCCCCCCCGGGGTCCAGTGCCGTGTCCAGCCCAGAGCATGGCTTCTGTAAATGTTCCTCGCATGAACCCACAAGCGGGCAGAGGTGTCACAGTTCAAACTCAGATCAGTTCCACGCCAAAGCCTGCGCTTTTCCCCTCAAGCCCTGCCAGGTGGCCCGCGGAGGGCGGCGGGTAGAAACGCGGGCATTGCCGCGCCTTTTCATTAAGGGCGGACTCAGGGAAGCGCCCACCCACGGTGGCCCAGGGCGCACGGCGGGAGCTGACGCTGTGCTGTGCTCGGGGGTGGGCGCTCGGGACCCGGAGTGTCGTCACCCTGGAACCCGTGCTGCTCCACGTCTTCCCGAGACCACCCATGCGGAGCCATCACCCGGTCCTGGGCACGGTGCCACGGGAGGGGGCGCTAAGTGCTCGGCGACTGCGGCGAATTCAGAGGGCGCGCCGCTGTCTCGTGTCTCAGTGCCGTGCGACCTGACTGTGCTTACGGAAGCGCCGTCCTCGCTGGGACCGCCCGGATTCCAGCTCCGTGAGCCGGGGAGGCGGAGCGGCGCCCGGACTGAGTTTCCTTCGGGTCTCCGCTTCCTCGTCCGGGACGGGGGGACGGGGGGTGGGGGGGGGCCACGGAGGACCTGCCCCGGGAGCCTGCCCTGGTCGTCCTCCAAGGCCGTGTCCCCCTGGGCAGGGCGGAGAGCTGGGCCCCGCTCCGCTTGCCCGGAGTGTACTGTCAAGCACCAGTGTGGTCCTTCAGAGACCCTCTGAAGAGCAAGGTCCATCCACGGGGGCCGGACAAGGGCTGGGAGAGGTCAGCCGCAGGGCCGGCCTCAGGGATCCGGAGGCGGCCCAGGCTGTTAGGACTTCCTGTGTGCCGGGGGCTGCGGACGACTTTAAACCCTGACCGATCCGTGGGACAGAGCGTGGGGAACCCTCAGGAGAGGTTTGGGAGGGGACACTCGGTCAGGACATGACAGGGTGAGGAGTCGCCGAAGGGACCGGACACAGTCACAGACGCCACGTGACCTTGACCTGGGAGAGCTAAGAGGAGGAGCAGAGAGGCCCGCGGCCCGGCTGTTGCGTGGTCCGGGCAGAGAGGGGCTGAGGGGGCCACTGCGAAATGCATCTGGCGATCGGACAAAGAGGCCCTGACGTGTGGGGCGTGAGGGGCCCCCGGGGGGGGGGGTGACCGATGGGGTCCGCAGCTTGAGCAAAACGAGAACAGGCTCTTCTTCAGAGGCTCGGGTCCTGGGCTCAGGACATCCCTGCGGATAGGGGACAGGCTGCTTGGCGCGGAAGGCCAGACAGGTGGCTCTGCTCGAGCCTTCTCTGAGAATGGCCAGGGTTTGCAGAGCTGGCTCCGCCTGGGTCGTTGGTTCATGCTCGTCTAGCCAGGGACAAATGAAGGCCGCTTTAATTTACCCAACCAGTATTCATTCAGCACTTGCTGTGTGCCAAATTCTGTTCTGAGTACCAGGGACATGGCGGTGAATAAAACCTACACAATGCCTACCCCGTGGAGCTTACGTTATGGTTGGGGAGACTAACCACAAGCAAAAGAATAAACGAAGCATATCGAAGAGTTACAGAGCCTGGAGAGAAGCCGGGGCGAGGGGAGGGCGTGCTGGAGGGGGTGGAGGGGCGGGTGGGTGAGAACGGACTGCAGTACGCGTGCGCGGGGTGGCGGGGAGCAGAGTGCCGGGGACTGCTCGAGGCTCTGGTCCTCCTGGGTCTGCGTGGTTAAGGTGGCAGCGCCCCCCGCCGTGCGCCCCCACCCTACTGCGCCCCACCTCCCTGCACCGCCCCCTCCCCCCGCCCCGCTGCGCCGCCCCCTCCCCCCCCTCCGCTGCGCCCCCGCCCCAGCTGCGGTCAGTCGTCACCATCCTGTTCGTTTGCTTCCTCGTGGTTATCGCAGTCCGTAGTGATCTCGTTTATTTGTTTGCTTAGTCCTGCGGATGAATTTTGGCGCGGTTCCAAATGGCACCAAGCTTGGGGGGAGATGGAAGTGGCATTGGGACTGCGAAAGCCAAACCGCGGCCCGAGGCGCTTGCCGAGTTCAAGCCAGGAAGGTTCTACACTTGGCTCGTGGGGAGCAGGGAGGACACTCACGGGAGAGGGGTTTGGAGAAGCAACTCGGGTTGGAGACCGAGGCCTGGGGGAGCTGGGTGGGCCTCGCTCCGTCCGGGTCTGGGCAGGGGTGCGGGAGGGCGGGGGTTCACGCCGGGCTGTTGTTTAGTTAACAGCAGCTCATTCCAACTGGTGCTCAGATGCTGGGAGAGTTTAACGGGAGGGACCCCGGCCACTGGCCCGACCTTACACCTGTCCGACCTTACACCTGTTCGACCTTACACCTGTCCGACCTTACACCTGTCCTCCCGCCTCCAGATGTCCCTACGGGAGCCGTGGCCAGGGAGGGGCACCCTCCACCAGCCACCGAAACTCCCAGCAGGTGTTTATTAGGTCCTGCAGCCCAGAGGTGACGCTGTCCTTCCATCACTAAGGACGAGCCTAATGAGGGGCCCCCCTGCTCCCCGCCCTGGCTCCTCCCCAACTTCCTGAGAAGGTGGGGGATTGGGGCCGGGCCCCCTCTGGGGAGTTCGAGTGGGAAACCTGGTGCACGCAGCAGAGCCCTGCCCTGCCAGGCGGGCACAGGGGGGTGGCTCGACGCAGACCCGGAGGGGAGGCGGGTGGCAGGGACCCCCACAGCCCGGACCCTGGGAGCTGGTCCCAGCAGGGGAGGAAGGGTCTTCCCTGCCATGGTGCCACTCGCCACTGCTCCCTCCAGCTGCCCTCATCCTGAGCATTCTCTCTTGCCATTGTTCTCTGACCACGAACATGACGCACACACGCCCTCGTTTGCACGGGGCTCGTCACAGGTGCTGGAGGTCGAAAGTGACTTAGCAGGAGGGAGGCGTGATAGGAAAGTACGCGGTGGGAATTGGGGGATTCAGGTTGCAGTTCTGAGTAGCCGATTCTCGGTTGTGCGATTCCGACCAAGTTACTTAAACCATGCCGAAATGTGCGGATCTCCAAAATGGGTGTTTTTAAAACTTCCTTTTCATCACGAACATTCACAGCTGCTGTGAAGGGTTGAGACCATACTCAGCAGTCACGCGGGAGCCCGGGGTTCCCCTCTGGTGTCATGTGTGGAGCCACCATGAGGCCACGTCCCTGACACAGTGGATTCCCACGGGGACAGAGCTGGCCGGCTGGCAGAGGTCCTCGACATTAAAAAACCCTTTTGAGTGAGCTTCTTCCTATGCAGGATGAGCGAGTTGGACCCAGGACTACCGGGCTTCTGCAGGGCAGTGTGACTCTGAGGGGTGGGCAGGAGGCTGGCATTTCTCGAGAAAGTCAGGACGAAGCTCTCGGCGGCCCCGCGGGGCCTGGGAGCCCCTGAGCCAGGCGGCAGGTGTCAGGGCACTGTGGCCTTTGGCTCAAATGCCAGCCCCTTATTAGTTGTTTGGCTTTAGGCAAATTTAACATCTTGGGTCTCAGTTTCCTCATCTGTGGATTGGGGTAGTTACTTCTGTCTCCCTTGCTTTGGGGGTGGGAATGGAGATCAACACGAGAGAACGATTTAAAGGCGTTCGCGGTGGTTGCGCTGTGGGAGGCGGCTGCGGTGGCCACAGGCACCGCGTGAGCTGGATTTTCAGGTTCTGACTTCTCTCTCCAACCCTTCCGCAGAGGGCCAGATTCCGCCTCCCTCGGCCCGGAGGCGCCGCCAGAGCGGAGGGCCCAGCTGGCTCAAAACAGGGCGGGACCCGGGAAATTCAGAGCGCGGGACAGGGAGGGCTTCAGACAGCCAGTTTCGCCCTTCATTTTACAAACGAGGGAACCCAGACCAGGGCGGCAGGTGCCGGACGAAGCGTCATGCGCATCAGCGGAAAAGCCTGGACAAGGGCCCAGGTGGCCTAACAGGCCATCCTTTCGGGTGCAGGCTCGATCGCTTACCCTTGAGGACTCCACCTGCGTCGCTGTTGCAGAGCCCTGCCCTACCCTGCCCGGAGTTTGTCACCAGGCGGGCCAGGGGCGTGGCGCGTCTCCCCGAAGTCCACCGGCGCCCCCTGCTGGCAGGAGCTGAGGGCCACGACCCCGAGCCGCTCTTGTCCCCGCCCCGCTGTGGGCACACGTCTTCAGGTTCTCAGCATTCCGGGTCGCTGTACCATTTTAAAAGAGATTTCAATAACAAGACGGTGTTTTTATATCGACCTACATTTTAGTTGGGGTGGATGGGACAGCTAGGTTGCTTTCGGGGTGTTGCTTTTGTAGACTGTGTGCTGGGGTCCCGACAGGGCAACTGTCACTGGCAGAGTGACATTTGCCAGGCCCGGCGCTAGGATTTTTTTTTTTTTTTTTTTTTAGGCAAGGCAACCCTTGGTTGACCTCACAGATTGCAAGGACCTTGTCAGCTGACAATCCCTTATTTTTTAAGCCTACAGCACCTGGGCTTCTTAGGCGGCCTCCCATCCAAGTACTAACCGGCCCGACCCTGCTCAGCTTCGGAGATCAGACGGAATGGGCCACGTTCAGGTGGCGCGACCGTAGAGTTAGGGCTTTTACAATCATTGCTCCATTCCTGTGACCACCTTACGCGGTGGCCATTTTCCTTTTCAATTTCACAGTTGAAGACAGTTCGATTCAAAGCGGTTCAGATAGGTCTTCTGTGCGACCTCCCCCTCGGAGTCTGGGAGACCAAGGAAGTCTGCTGGGAGCCCGAGAGAGCGCCCCTGGGACGTGGGGTGTGGGAGACGCACGGGTCCCTGAGCCCAGGTGTGCGCGCCCTGGTGGTGCCAGCTGGGCCAATCCAGGACCGCGGCGCGGGGCGGGGGAGGTGCCCGCAAGGGTGAGGCGGGGCCAAGGCGAGCGCTCGGACCTGGGACCGCAGGGCGGGCAGGGGCCGTAAGAGAACGAAAGCAGAAATGTGATGGGAAAAGTGAACTTAAAAATGAGAAGCTAAGGGTCCGAAGGCGAAGGGGCGGACGTTAATCCGGGCCGCAGGGAGCTGTCGTCGTCGTGCGGGGGGAAGCGGTGGGCTGTGAGCGGTTTCGCAGGTTCAGCGTGGGATGGCACGGACGAGCGCTAAGGGCAGTCTAAATGCGCAGACCCCGACGTTAGCGTGTGGCACGCCCGTCTGTCCCCGCATACGTCTCTTAGCGAGCCCCCGGGGAAATCCGCGTGTCCCCGGGGGGAGCGACTGTGACCCAGCCACATCCTGGCGCAGTGGGGTTTATCAAGCCTTTTTGTCACCCACCCAGGACAAGGGGCACATGAAGTGACTGAAAAGAGCACTGGCGTTTTGATTGGATGGCGCCTGGGGAGGGGGCGGTGCCAGGCGGGGGTCGGGGTCCGGGTCTGGTCCCGGGCACCGGGAGAGCGGAGGCGCGGCCTTGGCTGACCTTCCCGGGTGTCACCGGGTGACCTGGGGTCCCTCGGTGCTCTGGCGCCATCTGCAGGGACAGTCGTGGAGTGCAGGGCTCTGTGTCTGCACAAGGGACCGCACAGAGCCTGATGACCGAGCTTCGAGCTGGCGCGGAGGGGCGGTCGGCGTGTGCTCGGCGCTCGGAGTACCCTCCAGCAGCGGCCACTGCTACCCGTGTCTGACAGCCGTGCGGTCACCCCCGGGTCAGGGTGCAGAACGTCGCCAGCCCCTCGAAAGCTGCGTCACGCTCCTCCTCCTTCAGTCCAAAGAGCGACTGCTTTATGAAAGCCGTCGCCCCGGATTTCTTTTGCCCGTGCTCGAACTTCATCTAAATAGAAAAAAAAATCATACAGCATATACTGTTTCGTATCTCACTTTTTTTTCAGTCAACATTATATCTGTGAGATTCACCGACGCTGCCGAGTTTATAATATTTCCTCCTACGGAGGGCTCCCCAGTGTCTCCCCCCACTCATGTGCTTGGGCGGCTAGACTGTGAGCGACTCCCCAGGTCCCCTCCCATGCCCCCAGGCCTTGTCCCCTGTCCCGTTGCCCCTGTAAGAGGTCCCCAAGCCCACTCGCTGGGACAGCGGCATGGGCCAGCTCCCTGGTGGCCTCACAGCACCATGGTGCCCCTCCCCCACGGGCCTCAGCGAGACTATTGAAAATAGAACAGACACACACACACACACACACACACACACACACACACACACACCCCAGCGGTCTATGACCCTTCATGTCTGGTTTTGGTGTCTTTTTAACTCCTGGAATTACATGATGTTTCAGACAGATAGTTCAGCCTTAAGGAAACATTTTCCGCCCGCTGCTTGTCTGTGCCTTGGAGTGTCCTTGACTGAGGAAGGGTTCCCAAGGGTTCTGCCACCGAGCGAATCAGATAAAGGTCAAGCGGGTCTTACGACAGTGAAGAGTGAGGGACGTGCTAGGCCGAATTAAGACGGCAGAGTGTGGCCGAGTGGGCAAACGTGAAGGTTTTCTTGGACTGTCTGCACTAATCAGGTAGGAATCACACTTCATTGCCTCAGCCCTGCACACACTCGGCAAGTGTTTACTGACGACGTGGCCGACTCTGGAGACATGGCATGATCTAAGGAACTGTAGTCTTGGCCCGCCTTGCCTGTACTCCCATGGGGAGACAGAAGTTTGACCAAGAAAACGAACCACCATAGTTAGTAATTCTAGGCATTTAGGTGGATGGGGGCCTTAGAAATCTCCGAATGGTGCTAGGAATTCCCAGCAAGACTAAAACCTGTCCCTGTGAGCTACTGTATCACAGCTCATCCCATCCCAGCGGGGGGACGTATCGGCCAGTGGGTCTGGGTCTGGGAGACGCCCCCACCCTGAGATCACGAGCAGGAAGGACAGTGGAAGGACATGGGCGTCCTCCCCTGACGCTGCCCACCTGACACTAGTCTTCTATTTTAACGTGTGGGTGTCAGGGGGCGCTTAGCTCACTGAGCCCTTTCTCTGTGTAAGAAGGAGGAAGAGATGGGTGGGCCCCTCCTTCGTCTGGACCCCAGGAGGCCAGTGCGTCCTGCCCACAGACCCTCTTTAAATAACAGCGAACTCAGCAGCAAGAACTGAGCACAAACCTGTAGATTAATGTCATATTTAATCGAAAGGGCATTTACGAAATAATGTCCAAATTCATGCCTTTTTACATAAAAGGACACTTTCTGTCATAGCCACTCAAGAGACGATTATTTAAAGAGACGTTTTGAACATGTTTTAGTAGTAAGAGGCTTCCCGATACACCAGCATCGTCATAATTTATTTGTTTGGGTCAAGTGTCCATATTTTAGGTTTATCAAAGCAAAGCATACATGTCTGATGGAAAACGAAGTCCTTTCTGTTCAGAAGATTGATTTTTCTCCTGTTCGGGCAAAGTTAAGAACGTAGCCATCTATTCAGAGAGACGGAGGTGGACGTGGTCAGTAGAGCGGAAACACCAATCTGAGAAGCGCAGGGCCCAAGGGGATTTAAAAATATTTATTTTCGCAAAGCGGCTCATTCAGAGCAATCCCATCGCAGCGACAGGAAAGCAAGTGTGCGCCCAGCCCTAAACCTTCGCGGGCACTGCCCCCGCGTGGTCACGTTCTGCAGGTGACACTCGTCAAAGGATGGAAAGGCGCCGAGGGACGAGAAGCCCATGGCTGGTGCCGGTCCCTGGGCTTCGGGTTCCTCCGCCGATGTCTAGAGTCCAGGTGGGAAGAGGTCGCTATGCGGGGTGACAGCCCGGCTTGGAGACCATGGTCAGCTGAGGCCGCAGCAGCCCTGGGGCTAGGGCCATAGCAGGAAGGGAGCAGAGCATGGCACCTTCGGGGGGGCCTTCGGGGGGCACTTCGGGGGGCACTTGGTCGTGGGCCCTTTAAGAGGAGGCTGGCATGGCTGCTGGGTGTGCTGGCAGGACATCTAGGTGGGGGTTCAGTCAACCTAAGGCTTAATACAGACGTTTCATGGTCTCGTGATATCTTGGTAATTGAACGTCCTCTGGAATCTACCCTGAGGCAGCTGGTATCTGGAACTAGTCATAAGTGCACACGCACATGTACACATGCACACGTACACACACACACAGATACACACACACACTCACTCAAGCCGAAGCCTCCATCTTGCTCATTTTTGCATCTCTGAGATATGGCACAGCGCTGTTCCACCTAAGATGTCCAGTAAATATAGATCCCCCCCCAATGAAACGGAAGCTCTATGAGAACAGGGATCCCCGCCACCCCCCGCCACCCACGTGTGCACACTTCTGTGTCCTGCCGTCTGCGAGAGCGCCCCATGATGAGTAGGGGCGCGGTAAGTGACTGCCGAGTATGCGAGGAATGCATGGCGGAATAAACGAACGAGAAAGGAAAGAGGCAGGCAGAGGGCAGGCGGGAAGTTAGTCACATTCGGGATAGAGGAAAGCCGCCAGACGGTGTTCCGTGGCTGCTCTGGGTGTCACCATTTTCTCCGTGTGCCTCTGCATCCTCCGCCAGCGTCGGAGAATGCGTCTGTCGGAGGTAAGTGGCCTAGGACATGTCCCCCCAGCTACCTCAGCTGCCAGAGGCCAGACACTGGAGAGAATCCAGGCCTGCTGACCACTCAGCACCCGCTTCTAGGGGCTGCGGTTCCAGGCGGGTCATCCTGGGCGGAGGCAAGGCCCCTCCTCTTTGTCCCTCCTCCCGCCCTGTGCCCGTGTTCTCCAACGCTTCTCACCTGACAGCTTCTGAAAGAGCCACTCACGGGGTCAGACCTGGGTGTGGACGGGGTGTCCCAGAGGCTCAGGGCAGGTGAGGAGCGCAGACTGAGACTTGCTTTATGGGCTCCGGCCTGAAGAGGCCGCAGGAGGTGGCTCCGCCCCCAGTGGGAGCATCTGAGGAGTAAAACTCCTGACACACTCACTGGGCCCTCACGCTCCAACGCTTCCTTCCTCCTGTGACTTACTCCCCCGAAGCTGGAGGCTCAGCCCTTGCCCAATCGCATTCCTTCCTTGGCCTCCAAGCAGCACGAGGATCCTGGCCTCTGGGCCAAGAATCTGGTTTCTCGGGACACTGTGGTCCCGCCTTAGGTGGAAATACAGAAACGAGAACTCTCCCCTCTCCTCAGCCGAGCCGTTGATCTGGCTCCCTTGGTGCCTAAGAACGTGCCCCTCCCCCAGGCCCGGGGCCAGTGGCCAGCTCTGAGCCAGGCGGCCACCGGGCTGCTTGCCCTGCACGTCCCTCCTGCCTCTCCCCCCGCCCACCCCCACCCCCGCCCCCATGACGGTGGAGACTTGGGGGGACTGCAGCCCGGACTCCCCGACTTGCTGGAGTATTTGGAAATCATTCTGCCTTCATGTCGACAACCGGTGCTTCCGTCTCTCTAAACCTTACAACAGACCACGCGGGCAGAGTGGGTGTCACACCCGCGTCATAGGTGGCGACGGGGACGCTCAGGGGTGTCCCTGCGGGTCCCCAGACCCCGGCCCCGTGCCACCTCTCTGCTTAGACCACACGCATGAGCCAGCGTTTTTCTACCCCAAGCAGAGTCACATGCTGAACCCCGACTCCCAGCCCCTCACAGGGTCGCTCCCCTTAAAGGGTCCCGAACTGCATTAAGGTGACCCCGAACACTGCACCCTGTGTCAGCTCAAGAGGAGGTCATTTTCTTCTGAAATTCAAATTTATTATTATTGGTTTTTTTAAATTAAGTTTATTGGGGTAACATTGGTTAATACAATTATATAATTTTCAGGTGTACATTATAATTTGACATCTGTATATTCTATTGTGTTTACCACCCAAAGTCCAGTTTCCTTCAGCTGCCATATATTTGATCCCCTTGACCCCCTTTGCCCTCCCCCCACCCCTCTATATTTGACCCCCATTAAGGTGGCCCTGGACACTGCACCCGGTGTCGGGTCGGAGGAGGTTAGGGAGCTTGTGGACGCACGCAGAGGGGAGACCGTGCGGTTACCGGGGACAGAAGGGCCATCGGCAGCTAAGGAGAGAGGCCGAAGAGGAAGCCAGCGCTCGGAGACCGAGACGCGGACTCCAGACTCCAGACCCGCGAAAAGGCACGTGGTAGCCGAGTCCCCCCCGTCTGTGGCAGTGTTATGGGCGCCCCGGAAGCCGTACGGCGTGTCCGAGGGTCTCTCCGTCCAGCCTGCCCCCCAGCTCCGCTCCGCCCCTCTCCACTGTTCCTGCTCCTTCCACAGCCACGTCACGCGTCACTTACCCCCCCCCCACGCCCCCGGGGCAGCGCGTCGACCCTTCTCCCTCCCGGACCGAGCATCGGGTTCGCTCTGCGCACCGCGGTCACGGGGGCGCGGCGACTGTGCCGGTCCCGGGGGTGGCACGTAAGGGCGCGAAGCTGCCGCACTCGTCGCTGCAAACCTCCTCCTCCCTGGAGGCCCGATGTCCTGCTACCACCCTCGTCGGAGTCGCCGCGGCCCCCTGGCCTGCCTCCCGCGTGGGCACGGGGCGGGACCCCGCCGGAAGCGATGTGACAGGTTACCGCGCTGGAGCGTGCTCCCGTTTCATGTTTATTTTTGTTATATTTTATATAAATTACATATAATATATTGAACATATACGTAAATATATATTACATAAATGTTACACTAGAATATATCATCTCATATAATGGACAATATAACATTACTATATAACATATATTACATAGAATATAATGAAGATAATGTATACTATAATTTCAGTATCATCTAATGCATATAACATTAACATAATGCATATCACATAATAAAATACAATATGGTATGTGATATAAATTGTGTTATCTCTATTAATATATATTTTAAATAACGTATGTAAAATATGATAAATAAATAGACCCTAATAATATAACCCGTTACATGCTGCACGGCCGTTCATCACAGCGCTTTGAGCAGTGTCTGGCGCAGAGCGGGCAGCGTCTGAGCCTTCGCTGCCACGTCGGATGCGGGCGCGGAAGGCGGACCGCAGCCGCGTGCTTTGCTGCGGAAGGGATGGCTAATTTATATTGCAGGTTATAGTAATATTGTAATGTATTACGTTATATTCACATAATAAATACTATCATTCATATAAATTATATATAATACATAATTGACCTTATCAGCATCCCCATTTTTCAGACCCAAGTCCCAGACCTGAGACTTAAACTGCAAGGTTTGGGTTCCCTACCGCACCACCAGGGGGCGTCTCAACAACAGGGCGCCGCGCACGGAGGACCCGGCAGCGGCTCCAGGGGATGCTGGGACTTGTGCTTGCACCTGGGCGGTCAGGCAGGTGGCCTGGGGCAACGACTCCGGAAGTTCCCGCGAGAGACCGGAACCCCCCTCCCCCACCCGGCTTCCACCCTTCATCCATAGGCGCCCCGTCTCGCAGGGGCTGCATTGCTGTCCCCGAGGAAGCTTTTCCGCTGCACCGGGTCTGCGCCCTCCGTGATTTGCTGAACGGGGCTGGAATTCAGAAAACCCAGGCGGTGGGCCTGGCCCTGCCGCTCACCCCCTGGGTGGCCCCCACGTCCGCAGGTCCCCGTGTCCCCCACGTCCGCACATCCCCGTGTCCCTCCTTTCTGAGCTCTCAGCAGGCGCGTGAGGTCCTGGGTCCACCTCCGTCTCCTCCAGTGACCTTGACCTTCCTGAGACAGGGGAGCGTGGTCTGCGCTGGGTCTGCACGGCCCGCCACGCAGCGAGCGCTCGGAAGGTGTTCCTGGTTGGACTGAGAGGACGGACGACGAGCCATCGTCCTTCCCACTTCATGGATGAGGACACCGAGGCCCCAGGAAGCGGAGTGACTTTCCCACGCCCACCGAGGGCGAGACTGGGGTTCCTTCCGGCTCCCATCTGAGGAGGTGGAAGGAGCCGGTGAGGGCCTTGGGGGTGGGGGTCGTTTGCCTCCCGCCAGGCGTAGCCAAGTAAGTAGCACTGCGGCCCCCAGGAGAGGACGCTGAGTGTTACCTTCCTGTCGCTCCCCACCCCGCTCCCCACTACTGAGACGGTTCGGGGCGGGGCGGGGTGGGGGTGTCGGTCAGCAGGTATCATACTGTCTGTATGTATGTCTGTGTGTCTGTCTGCCCCAGCTCTGCCCAGACCCCTGTGGGAACTGCTGAGGACAGTGGCCTGGCCTTCTTCTCGCCTGGGTCGTTGGGGTCCAGTGCATGACAGATACACAATCGGTCTTTGAGCGAGTGACTGATGGGTGAACCTCCCAATAGCGGCTCCCAGTACGCGACGCCCTTGGTGCAGGGTGAGAGCGAAGCCCCTCTAAGCCAGGTGTGCCCCCGAGTGGAACCGTGCTGGGTGGCCAGCGACTCGGGCAGGTCAGACAATGGAAGTGGAAGGGACGTGGGTCAGTGGCTGGAGCCTGGGCACGAATCCCGACTTCTGGAGCCAGGGACACCCCCTGGGTGACGAGGGGTGGGCCAGGTCCCTGACGCCCTCCAGGTGACCCCGAGAGTCTAAGAATAATTTCAGCAGAACCTGAGTCCCTCGTGTCATCCGGAATTTCCTGTCAAGTCTCCTGTTTGTCTGGCACTGCAGGGAGTCCAGAGGACAAGCCGAGAAGTGTCTGCAGTCACAGTTTCCAGCTGAATCAGGCTGAGTCAAGGTCAGGACATGACACCCTCCCCTGTGGGCCTCCTCCCTGCTGACGATGACCAGCCTGCCTCCATTCCTTCATTCCTTCATTCCTTCATTCCATCCTTCGTAACTCGGCAAACACATGCGGCATGCACTGAGCTCTGCACTAGTCCTGGGCGCACAGAGAAATAAGTATTGGAGGGTTTTACCCCAGCAAACCTTCCGCCCAGACGCCAGGGCAAGCGGGTCCCACCAACCATTTATTACGTTCCAGCTTCTGCGATCTCCCCAGGCTATTGGGGGGACACCCAGGCTATTGGGGGGATGCCCCAGACCTAGGGGGAAAATGCCCAGAACTGAGCACATGCACCACGTGGGCCTTTCAGGCCCCCCACCCCCACTCCCGTTCCTGGTACAGAGCTCCCTTTATGGCCCTGGAAGCTGCTGCTGCACCCCTGGCGTCTGCGGCTTGTAACAAAGCCGTTGCCGAGGGAACGGCTTTCCACAGCCTCGCCCTGCAACTGCCCGTGGCAGGTGTGCCCTCAGCCTCCAGCTGGGAAAACAAGCTGCTTCCATTCATTTGCTGCCAGGAGCCTCCTCAGCTATTTTTAGTCCTGAGGTTCCACCTGGAAATTGACTTACTACTTAGGAAGAGGCAGCCCACTTACTCCTAAGGAGGAGGCACCCCACTTTCTCTGGTTGCTCACTCGGGGAGGCTCCCTCAGCATTTCGCCTCCAAGCTCCAGCTACAGAAATGCTGCCCCTTGAGGAGATGACACTGCAGCTGGCCAGGAGTCCCGGGAGGTGTGAGCAGCCCACGCACCAGGGCCCTGCAGGCTGGCTGCGGTGCTGGAGGCCAAGCTCTTCCTGTAAGCACTCCAAAACCCTGGGGGCCAGGCAGGCGAGCGGTGGCGTCTGCTGCAGAAGTCATCCCTGTCCCTGGCACCATCTCTTGGAGGTGGTGGTGCCCAGGTACAAAAAAAAAATTGCTCTGTGGCTTGAGGCCTGAACTGCTGGAATCACCCCAATCACAGGGGACAAGGAGAAAGCCCAGTTTAAGGCCACACTGCACTGTCTATCTAGAAGATAGGGTTATGGTCTGCGCATGTGCATTTTTAAAATTAACATGTAACTGGCAATAACATTGTGTAAGTTTCAGATGTGCAACTGTTGCTTTGACGTGTGTGTGTGTGTGTCTGTGTGTGTGTGATCTGATTGCCACTGCAGCTCAGCTACACCTCTGCCTCGCATAATTATCGGTCATTTTTTGCGGCGAGAACATTTGAGATCTAGTCTCCGTCAACCGTCGTCGCCATGCTGTGTGTTAGATCCCCGGAACGTATTTGTCTTCTTGTTGCAAGTTCGTTACCTTGAACGGTGTCTCCCCAACTCCCCGCACCCTGTCTTCTGTCAAGCACCGTTCTACTATTGCCATGAGCCTAGCTTTTTTAGATCCTAGGTATAAGCGACAGCATGCAGACTTGGTCTTTCTCTGTCTGACATGTCAGCACGATGCTCTCAAGCTTCACCCACGTGGTCACAAATGGCAAGGTTTCCTTCTCCCTCCAGGCTGAATTATTTCTTTGTACACATGTGCCATGTCCTCCTGGTGACGGACACTGGTTGTTTGCATACCTTGGCTATTGTGAAGAACGCCGCAATGGACATGTCGCTTTCGAATCCCAGGTATTGTCGGGCCATATGGTAGCTCTATTTTACATTTCTTTTGAGAAACTTGTGTTTTCCGTGGTGGCTGCACCCATTTATGGTCCCACCAGCACTGCGGAGGGTCCCCATCGCTCCGCATCCTCTCCGGCACTCATTATCTCTTGTCTTCTTGATGGTAACAATTCCGACAGGTGTGAGGTGGTATCTCATGGTGGTTTTGATTTGCGTTTCTCTGACAATTAGTGATACTGAGCATCTTTTCATGTATCTTTTTTTGCCATTTGGACATTTTCTTTGGAAAAATATCTATTCAGTTCCTCCGCCCATTTTTAAATCAGATTTCTTTTTGTTATTGAGTGATATGAGTTTTTTTAAAAATATAGAGATATTAACCTCTTATCCGATGTATTTTTTGTAAGTACTTTCTCTCATTTCGTAGATTGTCTTTCCATTTTGTCGACTATTTCTTTTCCTGTGCAGAATCTTTGAGTTCGATGTAGCCCCACTTGTTAAATTTTGCTTTCGTTGCTTGCGCTTTTGGTGTTAGGTCCAAAAAAATCATCACCAGGACCAATGTCTACGGGGTTTTATGACCTCGGGCCTTAGGTTTAAGTCTTTAATCCATTTTGAGAATTTTCGTGAGTGGCGTGAGTTAGGGGCCCCGTTTCACTTTTCTGCATGTGGCCGCCTAGTTCTCCCAACACTATGTTCATATTCTAACCATCTGGGACTCCTGGCCTGTCCTCTTCTTTGACGGGATGTACAGAGAAGGGGCTGATGGGCCCCGCGGTGTGAGGGACGAGCGTGGGGTCCACTGTCTGCAGTGCTGGGGTATGATCCTGGCGCCTTCTCTAAACTATGACCACACACAGGTTGCTTGGCCTCTCCGGGCATTGCTTTTCGCTTTGAATGACAGGGGCAATAACCTTCTTTTCTACTTAGCAGGATTATTGTAAAGATTCAAAAAAGACATAAAAACAAAAACATCTTATAAATAGTAAAGCACTGTCCATAGGGGAAAGAATGAGAACCTTCCCCCTTCTCATCTTTCCTGAGAAGAGATACAAGTAGTGTCTTGATAATTCAGAGACGCCCCAAGGGGTGACAGTCTGTCCATTCTACGTGACAGATCTGTGAGGCCTGATGCAGGGTCTGGGAGCTGTGGGCTGGAAGAGGGCCCCGGCAGTGCCCCAGCGACCCTGACGCCGCTGACTTTCCAGCGACCGCTGGTCACCGTTGTAGAAGACAATAGTGATAATGACGAGAATAAGAAGGACTGGATTTACTGAGTGCTTCTTCCTACGTGTCGGGTCCAAGGCCAAGGGCTTCGTGGGCATTAGCGCAAGGAGGCCTTCTACAACCCTACGAAATTGTCGCTGTTATTATCCCCATTTCATGGGCGAAGAAGCAGGTTCAGGGAGGTCCCGCGGCCCGGATGCGGCGTAACCCCAGGCAGCATCATTGTTTCTCTCTGAGAATTTTCCCTGTCGTCTTTTCACGGAGCTTCCCCTGGGCCAACGGCATCCTGTCGGACTCAGAGATGTGAGCCATCAATTCCAGACGTCGGTGGAAATGATTTCAGTAAATTCAATCTCATTTTAAGCAATTAGTTCACATTCTGAAACTTAAAGCTATTCAAAAAGAAATCTAGGCCTACATGTTGGTTTCCCATTGCTGCTGTATAAGAAATGGCCATAAATGTGGTTTAAAACAACACAGATTGACTCTCTCACAGTTCCATAGCCTGGAAGTCCGGGGTGGGACCTCCTGGGTCAACATCTGTTGTCAGAGCTGTGTCCCTCTCCAGGCTGTGGAGGGGGGGGGCATTTCCTGCAGGGGAGGGCCTATTTCCTGGAGAGGAGGGCCCATTTCCTGGAGAGGAGGGCCCATTTCCTGGAGAGGAGGGCCCATTTCCTGTAGGGGAGCGCCCATTTCCTGTAGGGGAGGGCCCATTTCCTTGTTATCTCTGGCTTCCTTAGCTCATGGCTGTTTTGCAAGTGCAGCACTCCAGCTCCTTCCATTGTCACACTTTCTCTCTCTGACCTTGTACTGTTGCCTCCCTCTTATTAAAGACCCTGGTGATGATATCGGACCCACCTGGACAATTGAAGATAATGTCCCCATCTCAAAAATTTTAGGCTAATCGCGTCTGCACAATTCTTTTGGCTGTGTAAGGTCACAAATTCGCAGGCTCTGGGGCCTGGGACGTGGTCATCTTGTGGGGAGGGGCATCACTCTAATACAGAGTACATCAGCGCAATACTGAGTAGTGAAAATAAGACAAAGAAATAACAAAATTGCCTTCCCAGTGTTACACTCCAAAACCAGCACTTAATGGATGGGAGAGGCACTCGACGAAGCCCCCCACAGACGTGGTCCCCCAGCCAGGTCTAGCCACAGGGGGCATGACCTACCCCGGAGCACAGGAAGGGCAGTCAGAGGGCAGACGTTTTCAGGACCAGGGCTGGAGGTGTTCAGGTGACCCGACGAGAACGTCTGGATTTGCCGGCCACCCCAACGTGAGGTCGTTATGCGGCCCGCCTCCCCAGCACCTCCGGATTATGACTTGACCTCTTGGAGTTTTCTTATGGGAAAAGAATGCACCATCGGGCCGTGTTCCTCTTCGTGGATCGCTGTCATCATGTCCTGTGAGTTAGCTGCAGTGACTCAGCACCCCCAGGACTGCCGAGCTCAGAGGCACGGACAAAGCCGAGCTTCCGGGCCACGGAACTTTCATGGAGGCGTTCCACCCGGGGGCGGGCTCTGCGGGCCTGCCGGTGGGCCCGACCCTGGTGACAGAGGACCCTGCCTTTCGGACACGGAGACTCGGTTCCTGTGATCACTGAGAGCAGAGCAGTGACAGTTACTTCCGACTTTTCTAAATGCAACTCAGACAGTAATTCACACGTTTATTACCATTTCCACCTCCACTTTGATAGCCACATTTCTCATAAAAGAAAGCTTGCTGGAAAAAAAATAATCACAAGAAGGAATAAAACATTCGAGAGGCGGGCTCCGGGATGGAGAGAGGGCTGGCGGCAGGCGTCGGATTCCGGCTCTGTTTTACTCCCCGTGCGACGCGGGCAGGCCCCTTTCCGCCTCCGCGCCCCGGTCTCCTCGTCTGCAAAATCAGGGGCGTGAGACTCAGTCCGGGATTCTCAGCCTCGACCGCACGTGAGAACGTTCGGAGCACGTCAGTTCCCCGGGTCACCAGGGGCCAGGACCCTCTTCACGTGTCCTGTGCCAGTCCGTGACCTGTCCGGAGTTTTTAACGTCAATCTGGGCTCAGACGTGTTGGAGGCACCGCGTCCTCCTCATCGAAGAGGAAATTCACCTAAACTAGAAAATGAAAATGGAGTGTCCACCACCTGCGGAGCGCTCAAGTCGGTCCCTTAGGGGTTCCTGCGCTCCAAGACCTTGGCGTGAGTCGGCGAGGTGGCCGCGTGCCCAAACCATCGTTAAGTGTAAGGGACTAGACGTTGTTCCTTTGAAAACTCGTCATAGCCACGTGTTAAGTGGGAAATTCCTTTCCCGTCTATGGGGCTGCCTCTCCCAGAAGCTCCGCGCACGCGCCGTGCGTACTGTCTCATACTTCTCAGCAGGGAGAGGGGGAGGGCGGCGGCTCCCGCCCCTGAGCGGCCTCCCCGCCCCCACTCCCGGTGGGCCTCACCTCACCGCCCGCCCCTGCGCACTGACCTTTAGAATGGCACGTCATCAGGTGCCACTTTCAACATTCACCGAGCGCCTCCTAGGAGCCCCGCACAGCTCCCGGAGCTTTATGGACGCTGACTCAGGTCCTCTGCAGCCCATCCCGCGAGCTAAGCGTGGTCACTTTCCCATATCGCTGACGAGCACCAGGAGACAGAGGGCTCACGTCTCTTGCTTGTCCAAAGTCGCAGGGCTGGTAAGTGGGGGAGCTGGGATTCAAACCCAGAGGTCGACTCTAAAACTCAGGCTCCTGACCACTTAAAAATGGCTCCTGTGTCCTCCATGAACTGCCCTGCGGCTGCCCAGAATGTGCTTAGAAAAATAAGAAACGAATAAAAAAAACAGACAACAACGTGGGGAAGGCTATGTCACAATGTTAAAGGTTAGTCAGGTAAACTCATATAAGCGCTGTGGTAAGGTCTAGGTAAAGTCACAAGAAAACACAAATTACTAAAAAAAAAAAACAAAAACAAGCCATACAGAGTAGAAAAGGCTGGGAAAAAGTAAAAAAAAGAGTGAAAGGAAACCAGAAAAATATTAAGACTACTAGGGCGATGGAATTACAAGGGAACTTTAAATTCTGATTTTTGGCATTTTTTCAGAATGATTATACTTTTTTTGTAATACTTTCTTTACATTTTGCTGGAAGAAAACATGAGGGCTAAGCTCTGAGACTGCGAAGTACAGCTTGGGTTTCAAAACTCGGCAGATCGGTAAACTGCAAGTTAAGATATTTTCTCAGGGATGTAAGAGTATCCGTACGATTAGACTCTTTTTAAATGAACACTCCGAATTGAGAGTCCCAGACAAGGTTCTAAGAACTGTATGTATATTTCCTAATTTAGTGGGTAGAGACCACTATTAGCCCCTTTTCATAATGATAATTTAGTAACTCGCCTGAGTTTGCAAAGCAGGCTCATTTCCTCGCACTGAAGTTTTCATTATGAACACGCCGTATTTGGGCTACCGTTACAGCTAAATAGATTTTGGATGACTTTTCCTGGAGAGCTAACTTGCCCTCAGAATATTGTTCGTAGGGGGAAAGAAAGCTTTGAATTCCATCATGGGCTTGCCAAAACTATGGACACCCTCCCCCCACATGAAGGTCATTTATACAAAAAAGTTCATTTATACGAAAAACAAACAAAAACAAAACAAAAAAAAAACAAACGAAAAAACCGAAACTTCCCAGCTTGGACGCTTTATTCTTAGGGATGACCGGAGCTGATGCCTCACCCGGCCACCCCCATCTGAATCTGGTTCTCCTGCTCTGTACCCCGGGCATACACCTGGTCCCTGCCTGCCACCTCGCCCTCGGCTGGCCAGAGGCCCCTCCTTTAGTGCCAGACTTGGTAAGAGGAGCCATTCCTGGACTTCTGCCCTCTCAGAGGGATCATCAGTGCTGAATCAGGGCTCTTTGTGAGTTCTGTAGATAGGTCAAGTTCAAGTTCAGGTAAAGAGCGCAGCAGCCCGGCCACCCACACCATCTGCATTAGGCCTGCCTAAAATAACACCGTTGAGATGTCAAGCATTCTTAGCCTGAGTATGGCATCACCTAAGAATGAAAAAGCCACATTAGATCATTGGCTTGGGCCTGGCATTTTATCATGGATCTCTATCCTTATTCTAAAAAGGGTGATTTGGTTTCCATACTGGGAATTCTCCCCCTCCATGTCCTGCACCAAGGAGGAGAGAGACTGACCCAGCTCAGGACGCGGAGAGCGTAGCAGAGCTGCCCGTGAGCTTGACAGGTGTCTGTGTGCAGCCCACAGCACCCCGTCACTGTCCCCAAGGCCCGCGGTTCTCGGGCGCCGTCCCTGGGGCTTAATAATGCGTGGCATGCTTCTGGAGGGAAGACTTGGGTCCTTGGGATGTGAGAGGAGGGTAGTCACCCAGGATGCCTTGCGAAAGGTGCCGTCGGCATCCCGCACGTGGTCAGCGCCTCCCGATGCCAGGGCAGAGCGGGGGCAGCATAAAAGGCAGAGGCTCCGGACAGCACCTCAGTCCTCCTGCCTCCCGGGCCATCTGCTCCAGTGTCCGAACCAGGTAAAGTAGATGCTCTTGGTGCTGGCGTTGGGGGCAGAGGGAAGCCCTGGGTAGAGAACAGCACTGGAGGAAGACAGGGAGAAAGGAAGCCGGGATGGGGTTTCTTTTTTTTTTGGGGGGGGGGAAGGTCGGGGAAGGGAAGGAAGGGCTGCTGTCTCCTTGGAGCTGCAAGGGACTCATTTGAAATTATGGGGTTCCTGGGTTGCAGCCTTTTGCATATATCTCTTAACACATTTGGGGAGTTTGGGGCTTAAAAATCTGATTGCCATAGAGATGAAACCTTGTGAACTCATACTTCAGTTTTAAATGTAAGGAGGTCATCTTGAGTTAGCGAACTTAAAGCTGCTGTACTGCCTTTCAGCTGCGCCCAGCTCCCGCCGAGATGTCCTGCCAGCAGAACCAGCAGCAGTGCCAGCCCCCGCCCAAGTGCGTCCCCCAGTGCGTCCCCAAGTGCCCCCCGAAGTGCCCCCCGAAGTGCCTCCCAAAGTGCCCCCCGAAGTGCCCTCCAGTCTCCTCCTGCTGCAATGTCAGCTCTGGGGGCTGCTGTGGCCTCAGCTCCGGGGGTGGCGGCTGCTGCAGCTCCGGGGGTGGCGGCTGCTGCAGCTCTGGCGGTGGCGGCTGCTGCCTGAGCCACCACAGGCCCCGCCGATTCCACCGCCGCCGCCACCAGAGCTCTGAGTGCTGCAGCCAGCCCTCGGGGGGCTCCGGCTGCTGCGATGGGGGCTCTGGCTGCTGCCCCAGCTCTGGGGGCTCCGGCTGCTGCTGACCTGGGCCGTGAGGAGCCCAGAGGGGTGGCACTGGAGGGGCCACCATGCCCATGCCCATCCAGCCCCAGCCCTGTCCTCTCCTCGTTCCCAAGGGGGGTGCTTCAGAAATGTTTTGCGTTCCCCGCTCCTTCCCGCCCACCGGCCTGACTCTCATCTCCGACAGTTTTTTGGAGGCTCTGGCCTTGGAGTCCTGTCAGACGCTGTTTTTCTGTCACAATAAAGCTTTTGATTCCTGATGTCACCACCTCCTGCCAGTTTCGTTTGTCTCTCCCGCTCCCCGCCCCCTCATCAGGCCGTCTCCCCTTAAGGACAAGCGAACACTGAGAACACAAGAGCGGGAAACAGCCCCCGGCGGCGGCGCTGAAGCTGCTCAGCCCCCTGGGCTCTGAACGGGGAGGGGACCGACGGCTTGACGGGAAGAGCCGTGTCCGAGATGTCGCACGGACACAAGCCAAGCCGTGCTCGGGGCGGGGAGTGGCGACACCCAGGTCGCAGCGAGCGGAGACAGCCCGGGCCGCTTTCCTTCAAGCATGGGGAGAATTCGAGAGTCTGGCTCTCTGAATCGTAGGGGAAAAGCCCACCGAAGCGCGCAGGAGCGGGCTCCCTGCCGGCCTGAGCCCCGGCTTCGTGGGGGGAGCGGAGGGGAGCCCCCACGGGGTGTTTCCGGGCCAGCGGGTTACGAGGCTGGTCTGACACGTCTGAGCCCGTTTTCTCTGCACCCTGAAAGCCCGAGTTTGGGTCTGAGCAGAGAACCAAGAAGGACGCCCTCCTCTGCGTGGGCGGATGTGTGTGATGTTTCGGTGACTGTACGGGGTTTTCTATTTCCTGTAAAAATAGGCTGATTCCTCCAGGAGATACTCAGATTAGAGTGTCTGCGACAGAAATGATAACTCCAAGTCAGCCTGTTACGTATCAGACAGACAACTAGCCCTTCTGTTGACAAACGTCAACAGTGTTGGGTAGAGTGACTTAGACGTGAGGCCACAGCAGGCGATGAGCATGTGCGGGCCCAGGTCACCTCCCCAGGGAGATCCTGTCCCCATCTTGTTGTCTCATTAATTCCTTCTCTTCTCTAATACTGACCTCGCCTTCTGGAATGTCTCACCTGTGCTCACCAATAGGCGACCCTAGGTACCTGCAACCTGTTAGTCAGGCTCTAAAGCCGAGTAAAGGAAACTGGTGTCTTTTGTGACTTACCTTTCCTCGTCTGTTCCCTTGTGCCACACCCTGCTCCCTCACCCCAAAACCGATGTCTCACCATCAACTCTCGAATCCTTAGTCTTGGATTTCTTTAACTCACATAATGGTTGTGGGCAGTTGCATTGATTAAGGAGAGGTCTGAAGCCAGCTGACCTCCGAAGTCCCAGTTCTTAAAAATGAGTGACTCTAAACCTCACTTTTCATGGACACTTTGGACCTTGAGAAAGATCCACCTTCCTCTCTCCCTCCCTCCCTCCCTCCTTCTTTCCTTCCTTCCTTCCTCCCTCCCTCCCTCCTTCCTTCCTTCCTTCCTTCCTTCCTTCCTTCCTTCCTTCCTTCCTTCCTTCCTTCCTTCCTCTTCCATTGGGCAGTGGCCCCAGGGAGGACCCATCTTCAAAGGGAGTCTGGGGAGGGGGCGAGGCGCAGTCCCGCCGGCCGGCATCGCCATCACCATCGGACAGTGTCCCGCACACGGTTCTCTCTTCGGGCCAGCAGGGCTGTTGGAGACACAGCAACAGCCCTGCAACAGCATCTGCAGCTTTTCCGGTGCTAATGGTCCCATAACTGCCCGGCTTTTCCTTCCTGCCTCGGGTAACAGAAGGAACTCGCCACCGGGGTTCCCGTAGGCACGTGCCCACTGTCATCTTCACTCAGCCCCTCTGGAGGCATCTGGCGAAGACCCGCGGGGTTTTCACGTAGGTCGTGGCTCGACCTGAAGAGCCGAGGACCACAAACCAAGGGAACGCGTGAACGAACTACCAAGTAGATGACCACACAGGGGTGGATGTGTACAGGAAAACGGTGTGCGTGCGTGCGTGCGTCCGTGTACATCTGCACTGTAGAGAAGGGTGAAGAGAATCAGGCCCGAGAAAGGTCCCCAGACGTCCCTCTCTTGGGCCCGGTGCCTCGTCTTCACCCACACAGCCCTCCAAGCTACGAACTGTGTGCTATTTGGAAAGAAAACATGCCTCAGCAATCCTGACACCTCTGTGCAGTGACTTGAATATCCACGTGCACCACCTACAATGCTACCTAAGTGACAAATGTCTCTGGGATGCGAGTGTCAGCTGAGCATGTCTACTGACATGCTCAGAAATGGGCCCCTCCCAAGAGGTAGTTCAGAAATGCATCTTATAAAAGGTTCCTTGGCTGGACACGGCTCAGTCCACAGCCGAGCAGGTGGCCCACTCCAGCTGGAGAACGAGTGTCTTCTGGTGGAGCCAGGGTCTGGTAAGTCTCAGAGGGGACCTGGGGGTGTGGTTGAGAAGAGCCGGAGGTAGACGGCAGCTGGCGGGCAGAGGCAGAAGGGGAGCCTGCAAGCACCCTGAGCTTCAAGAGAGCCAGCCTCTGGTGGTACCCATGAAGATGGGGAGGCCAGCCGGGCAGGAGGTGGGGTGGGGTGGGGTGGGCTGGTGACTTCAGCAAGGTTCTGTGGCAACTTTGTAGCGAGCAGGATGTGACCGGAGCCAGGTCTTTAGGTCCCTGGTCTGGGGTGCATTTCCGGCGACACCACTCCCCTCTTCCTGTGGTTGCGGGGGGCCTGACAAGGGTGGGCAGGCAAGACAGGCGGCACCCGCCTCCGGCCCGTGCGGAGTCTGTAGACCCCGGCGCTGGGGATGATGAGAACGCGATTTGGGTGTCTTCTAGCAGACGAGGTGTTTATACAACGCCGATAACGATGCGAACATCGCTGGAAAGTCTGTAGCCACCCCGAAAAGTGGGGGGAAAGGGCCTGGTGACGATTTCAGACGGGATCCCGCGGATACACGGCCTCCACGTCCTCTGCATTCCCACCGTGGAGCGTGGGCGGCCCCGATCCTTGTCCCGGGAGATGCGAAGCCGTCGCGGGTCCGCGCAGACCGGTGCCCGCGGCGCACGCGCTCGGGGCGCCGGTTCGGGGTCGTTTCTCGGCTCCCCGTGCGTTCTCGCTCGCACCAGGCCGGGCTCCCAGCACCGGGTCCCCAGCGCCCCGCGGTGCGCGGCGCGCGTGCCAAACGCTGCTTGTCTTGCAGGTTCACGGTGACGACCCCGCGATGTCCTCCCAGCAGAGCGCCGCCTCCGCCAAGGGCTTTTCCAAGGGCTCCGCGCCCGGCCCCGCGCCCGCGCCCGCGCCCGCGCCCGCGCCCTCGTCCTCCTGCTGCGGCGACTCCGGCTGCTGCGGCTGCTGCGGCGACTCCGGCTGCTGCGGCGACTCCGGCTGCTGCGGCGCCGCCTCCACCGGCTGCTGCTGCTTCCCGCGCAGGCGCCGCCGGCAGCGCGCGCGCGGCTGCGGCTGCTGCGGCGGCGGCAGCCAGAGGTCGCAGTGCTCGGGCCAGAGCCCGGGCTGCTGCGGCGGCTGCTGAGGCCGCCGCCGCCCGCGGAGCCCCCGCCCGCCCCAGAGCGCCCCGCCCGGCCCGCCGCCCCCGCCCCGCGGCCCCGCCGCCTCCCTGCGCTCGCGCGCGGGCCCGGGCCTCCGAGGGCGCCCCGCATCCAGGTGACACTGCACCCGGGTGTCCGGAAGCCCACCGCGTGCTCAGCCCCCGCGAACCTCCCTGCCCCCCGCGAGCACTTCCTCTCCGCGCGGGACGCCGGGCGCCTGCACGCAGCAGGCGCCCCGCAAATGCCCGTGGCGCCGATGGACCCTTAAAGACATGTCATAATAAAACTACCTCCTGAGAACACCTCTTTTGCTCTTTGTTCCTTTGTTTGTGTGTTTGCTGTCCTGTGCTGTAGCTCCACCCTCTCCCTGTCCCCCCCGCCCCCCACTCGCACATCCTGGGCCCTGGCCTGACCGGTGTTACAGGCAGAAAACCAGGATTCAGGCCCAAACAGGAGAGGCTGTTCTGGCCCTTCGTCGAGTAGCAGAGGTCGCCTGTGGGGCCGAGCGGAGTTCTACGGACTCGGTGTCGCACACTCGTTTAGTTCTCTCAGTGACTCAGTGAGGTAGGTGCTATTGTCCCCATTTTATAGAAGAAAAACTGAGGACAGGTACCGTGCTCAGTCACTCAGCCAGTGCGTGATAGAGAAGGCTGGTTGCGGGATACCAAGCTCGCGCTCTTATCTGCTCTGCTGGGCCCCGGGAGAACCTTCCGGAACCTAGCTCAGTCTCCCCTCCCCCTCCGAAAAAAGGCTTGGATTTGCAACTCCCGGCTTTGGAATCAGGTTCGCCTAGACTCTTAGTTATTTGTTTCCACATTGCCACAGAGGGTCACGGACCCAGCGCCGGGCCCGCTGGGTGGGGAAACGCAGCAGGAGGCTTCTCCGCGTGGGTGGCCGGCCAGGGGCCCCCACCTCCGGAACACTGCCGGGGTGACGTCCCTCCCTCAGACCCACAGGAGCGTCAGTCTCCGGAGGCTGTGACTGTGATGGTGGGGGGGTCCCCCGAGTGGGTCAGAGGACACAGACCGCCCCACTCGTTTCAGGAGCGAGGCAGGAGGGGGACGATGTCCCCAGCGGCGACACCTGCCTGTTGGAAGGGCCAGAGGCAGGAGCAGCGGCCGAGATGAGGGGAGCAGCAGACACTGCTTACCAAGCGCCTGCTTGGTGCCAGGCGCCGGCCCAGGCACTTTGCACACGGTCCCTCATTTAACTCTCACGATCACCTCAAAATAGAGACACGAGTTGTTGTTGTTTTTAATTTTTTTTTTTATTTTTCACGTGTGAGGGAACGGCTTCAGGGAATTTCAGAGACTTGGCCGAAGTCACACAGCTTGTGCGTGTCCAAGGCCCCCGGATGTCGAGCGAGGGGATGAGATTCGAAGCCGGGTCTGTCTGACTCCAGAGTTCATGTTCTCAGACTCAGCCTCATGGTCTACCGCTTGGATATCACCACCCCCCAAGGGGGAGGGACACCCGGGCCTCTGCGGACGCGCTGGGCCCCTCGCAAACCGAAGCTTGGCGTCTTAGCTACTGTTTCATCAATGAGCCAGTGACTAGCAAGCCCCATCATGGCGTCCGCCCGGCAAAAAGTGTGCGCTCAGAGATGAGATCGCGAATGCTCCGTCCACTCACCCGGGGGGTTTAAAGGTGAAGACAGGCGACCGGCCGCCATCGGGGAGGCTCAGAAGGGCAGCCCCGCTCGGGCTGGGAGTGGCCCTTCCTTGCGCCTCTGAGATCCTGTGATTCTCAGTGGGAGGTGATTGTAGAAACTGTTTACAAACAGATGCTATCACCTGCGGTCCTGCCGCTCCCACAGATGACGTGTGTTGCAGCAATGAGCCCCGGGACTTGGCGGCCGGTGAGGCGGGAAGGGAGCACCGCCTGACTCAGAAGAGACGGATTGGAAATCCAGCTCCAGGACTGGGGACGACCCTTGAGCAGGAAGCTGAGGCCTGAGTTTGGGGAAAGGACAGTGATTCACCGAGAGGCACGTGGATCTGAATGGAAGCTCACATCCTTACACGTGAGGCCCGCCGATTGGATCCAACCGCTGACCCTGCACAGCTCTCAGGCCTCCGCAGGGGGGCTCCGACGAGAGAGACTTGGGCGTTCTAAGAATCGTTTCACTATGGAAACCTAGAAAGCTACTTGGGTTGGGCAAGAGCCGTCCACTCACGGCCCGACAGCCTTTCCTCATTTCCTGCAGCAGGTAATGCCGTATGCAAGGCGCAGGCATTCCCTTTGAGGGGGCAGGAGTCATCCCTCAGAATGCTGGGGCTGAGGGGAATCCGGGATAAGAATTCCTGCTCAGAGGTTGTTGCTTAGTACCTTGTGACAGGCAGGATCAGATTTCTTCTTATCTTTGAGTAATAAGGCAGGATCATTAATAAGATGGTGACAGTTTTGTTGAATGTATTTTATACACGAAGGCTGCAGTTTTAGCTTAGATTGTTATTATTACAGCAGTAATAGTAACAGCTGATATTTATATAGAACTTAGCAGCTTATAAGGTGTCTTTGCCCATGTCTCCTTCACAGTTCTTTAAGATAAGTATTATCATCTCTGTTTAACCGATCGGAAGAGGCTCTGGGGGCATAAGTGAGCCACGGTCGGACCAGGCCTTCTAATGCCTTCTAATGCCAAGAGAGCCAAGAGCCAACTCTTCTCTATCTATACACTGAGATAATTGAATAATGTCACCCGTTAATTATTTAGGGATAGTGTTGTAGTCGTCATTTCATCCCTAGCATCTAAATCTGTGCCAGGTGCATATTAGAGGTCGAACAATAAATAAATTAGTGCATCATGTGTAAAGTATTGTCCTAAACGATTCTAGAAGAGGCACAAAAATATTTCTTGACCTCAAGGAGTTTATAGTCTGTTTCGAGAAAAACGGCAAATAATCAAACAAGGTGTGACCGATAACATTACATATAATACCATCACTTATGAATACGTACAATCCTTACAAATATACGCAAATACACGAAACGTCACAAGCAGAATGCGGCGTAGGGATTCAACCGAATTTGGATGATTTGTTACAGGACTTCACAGAAGGGCAAGTCACTGTGGACCGGGATTGTTCACACGACTTCGTGGGGGGAGGAGAGGCGTCTGCGCTGGACGTGAGCCCTGGGGACTCCGTAGAGAGGGGGAGTTTCACATGCTAGGCGCTGGACGATACGAGCAACTCTTCTCCAGTATTTTAGTTGGAGAGAAAGTCAGGTGTCTTTCAAGGAATAAGAGACAGCGTTATAATACAGTGCGACATGGTGTGCGCTTGAAGTCAACACAGGCAGTCAGCACACAGAGAGAGGAGAACTCACCCAGCTGAGGCAAAAGGGATTGTTTGCACTTAGCCATGAAGGAGTTGGCCTACATGAAAAGAAGAAATATCCAAGTTAAAGTAAACAGCCTTCAGCGCAAAGGCGGGAGAGGTGAGCGTGTTTCCTAGCAAACGATTTGTATGGCAGGTGCTCATAGAAGCTGAGCCAGGTGGGATTGCGCAGCTGGTCCAGGGCAGATAAGGCCAGGCTCTGGCCAGCTGCCCACGGCTCCTGGAACTTGATTCTGGAGGCAGGACGAGCCAGGGCATTGTGGGGCTCGCCAGGTCTCTCTCCCGTATTTTCCATCGCACTAAAGTTACCTTAGCTTAAAAAACGGGGGTGTGGACTTCCTCTTTAGCCACTATCTTTAGCCACCCATCTCCTTTCCTTAGTGTCTTTGTCAAATTTCAAAGATTGCCGTGCATCGTTTTAGCTTTTATTTAAACCTTCCTTGATACCGCTGAGTAATGCTTGTCCCAGCCAACATTACGCTGGATGGCCTCTCTCCAGAGCCACCGAGTCACCTCTCCCCCCGCCCTCCGGTCTCTCTCCGCTCCCCGGGACCCCAGCCCTCAGTGTGGCGTCGTCCGCTGTTGACCGGTTCCTGCGCCTCGTTTTGGGACACCGTACTTCCTTTGGCGTCTTCTGACCCTGTGGACTTTTTCTTCTCTGCTAATTTCTTCTCTGCTATCCTCTTTCTTAGCTCCACTTCTAGATCTACCCGTAACTTAGGTCCAGCCCATGCCTCCCCGACATCCTCTTCTTCACAGAGACACCTCATTCCTGGACTCACTTCTGTCGAGGGCCTGATACGTGCGAGGCTCTCGGGTGTCTCCGAAATCACCATCTCCAGGCACAGTATTTCCCGAAAACGACAGGTGAAAAGTCTCTGATTCTCACGAAAGTGTTTCATTTGGATATCTCAGGCACATTCCAGACTAAACGTAACTACTCGCGAACAAGTTTTTTTTTTTTTTCTTTTTTTCCAGATTTCTCTCCTTTGGAGGGTGGGCCACTGTCACCACCCACACCAGGAAACCGGAGTGACGTCCTAGATTCCTTTTCTTGCCTTTGTCTCTAACCAGTCATCGAGCTGTATTGCTTTCTCCTTCCCGCTAGCTCTCCCTTCTGCCTTTTCATCTCTACTACCACCTTTTATTCCTCAGCAAGAAAGCAGGTGGGAGGGTAGGAAGTACCGGATCCGGGCGAGGAAACTATGGCCCGCCTCCGGCCAGAGGGAGCTGGGGCCGGAAGTCCTAATCCATGCCTGCCGAAGGGACTATATTTTAAATTTTTTTATAGTTCTTTTTAAGATTTTTTTGTAGTGTTGTCTATGTATTTTCTTGCATTTTAAATTTAGTAGTTATTGTTTCTAAGAATTTGAAATGTACTTATTTTTCTGATATTTACCAGCTAGTTCCTCAGTCTGAAGCGTTTTGGCAGTCCAGTCCTTTTTATAGATCATATCGACTTTCACGGAAGATGACCTCTTAATTTAAAATCGCGAAACGCTCAGGAAAACAGTCCCATGTGAATTCATCTTCGGTGGAACCGTGTTTGCGGGCGTCTTAGGTGGGATGCTGATTTCAGCTGGAATCACTCAGCTTTGGGATTCCCAGACCGCGCGTGTCAAACAGCAAAGGATGAGAGGCGCAGACTGTGTTTATTCATCTTACGGGCTCATTCTCTCGCCCTCCCCTTGAGCCCCAGGCAGCGGCAGACAAGCACCCCTTTTCACTGAGGACGGCTCCTTTATGGCGTCCAAGGTCGTCTGTTCGACCTCACGGCCTTAGATCCTGAACCCTAGGAAATGACTCTCCCCGTCTCAGGAAGCTGCCGGGTCCACGCGTGGCTTCCTCGTCCGGTTTCAGTTTTCCTTTCTTCCTTCAATTGTGGACCTTGGGGACTTTTCTTACTTTCTTGCAAGCGGAGCTAGGCGTCAAAAGGACATTGAGTGTGCTTTATCTAACACGCAAGATGGTTATAGCACACAGACGTCACAGCGGTCCAAAAATCAATATTGCCAGAACCCGTAATAGGTTCTTTGAAAGTTGCAGACTGTTTCCTAAGGGGAATTCAAGGAAAGGACTTCTGCTCTTTTGGGGGCCAAGCATGCCTGGGGGACCAGCGCGATGGGTGGTACTTGATGCAAGCGAACCTCAAAGGGAAACCGGGCCCAGGGACCGCAGCTTGGCCCTCACTCCCTCCAAGCAAGGCGGGTTTCTTTTGTAGCTACGAGGCTCCGGGATTTGTAGGGACAATGGGAGTGTCCCACAGGTCCTGGCATGTCCTCGTCCGCTCCGCAATGCGATCCGTATTACAGAATTGTTCAGAAACAGCTGTTGATTGATCGATGACAGCGCAAACTCTGCAATTGAATCCTCGCTTTGTGCTTTGTCCTCATCAGAAAATCACACCAGGGCGGGGCGCAGAGCAGAGCAGCACGGTCACCCCGCGCCCCGCCCGGCCCAGAAACGCCCCAAGGATGCCTGGCTGGATTTCTGGCGTTGTAGCCATTCTGTACACAACGCATCCGCAACTAATAACAAAGCAGAAATGATTCAGGTGTTACTTGTTCAGTTAAAAACATGTTTTTGAAAAACACTTCGAAGGGTACACAGCCCCAGGTTCACACTATCTACAACGTTTGAAGGGATCGTTGGAGACCATGAGCTACGATCGCTCACTGGGCGCAGGAAAAAGTCCCTTTCGAGGTAACCTGCCTGATGCTTGGTCACACCTGGAGGTGGGACCTTAGTGCGCTGCCTCGTGAGACAGGTTATTTCATTTTGCAAATTGTGAAGTTTTGGAAAACCTCTGTAGTACGTTTTCAGGATTAATGTAACTTTATTATTGAATAATTGTGTTCATTGTAGAAAAAGACGAATATAAATAAAGAAAAGATAAAGTAACTCATAATTCTATTATTGACAGGTAATCATTTTTACACCTGGTCATGTATTTCTCTACACAAACTTTTATTTTTTCTTTTAACAAAAATGTATTCAGGCTGTGAATGCTTTTTTTTTTTTTAAAATCTTAACTTTTCATTCAAAATATTATGGTCTCTTTTCCTGACACCAAGCATTCATTCATGGGAGGCTTCTCATGCCAGAGGACCTTTCCAGTCTACGAATCGCCACTCCCTATTGCCGGGCATTGTCTTACCGCTTATTCGTTACTATAATTAAGTATGCTGTAGTGCAGTTCATGTATTCATTCAACAAACATTTAGTGGGCAGCTTAACTCTGCCTAACAGAATGAACACAGCTCCTTCCATACCGTACAACACCTCGCCCATGCTCACGGTGCCACAAATGTCTGGAACACGTGGCTTTAAAGTTGGTTTTTGGAACCAGGATGCAAACGAAGCCCACACTTTTGATTGATGCATCTCTTAAATTTCTTTGAATCTGTAGCAGTTTCACGTCGTTTACTTTTTTATTTTACTTTATTTTATTTTATTTTTTTATGGTGACACTGGTTAACGAAATCTGGTTCACATCACGTACTTTTAAAAAAGAAACAGATTATTCATCCCGAGGAATTTCTCGTATTTTGATTTCAGTTGATCGATTCTTTCTGGTGCCATTTAACTTCCGGGGGAGATGAGATCCCTATATTCCCCAGTATTTCTTGTAAACTGGTAAATAGATCCAGAAGCTTACGTTCAAGTTCAGTGTGTGTGTGTGTGTGTGTGTGTGTGTGGTGCAAACACACATCTGATGTGATGTTACCTCCTCGTTGTGTCATACGAGAGGCACACGTTATCCGGATGTTCTACTTCAGTGGTGTTAAACTTGGCATCTAGTATGTAAAGTCCCCTGTAAATCTTTCACCTAGTGCTGTAAGCACATGTTGATGGTTGTTGCCACAGCCATTATTTCGTTAAGGGCTAATTAATGATGATGTTCTATTTACATCATTATTCATTCTTCATTTATTAACTGAAATTGTTTTTATCAAAAAGAACTTTCCTCATCAACTATGTGGTAACCCGAAATACAATTTAGACAGGAAAGACAGAATAAATGCTAAATTCTTTCCCTTGCCAATTTTCAGAATAATGAGCTGGTGGCCTAGCACTTTCTTAAGATAATTTTTTTTTTTTAAGGAAGTATCGTTAGGTACTTACGGATTCTCTATTTTTTGCCTTGATGAATTGCAATGTGTGTTCTTTTTCAATCTCAAACTGTCTCCCCCCCACTTTTTTTTGTTTGTTTCTTGTGTTATTTGACACAACCCCAGGAATCCACTTTGGCTTCCTTGCTTTCTGGGCACCAAGATGTCGCAGAGGCACCTTGTGTGTCACCTGCCTCTCAGATCTAGCCTCGGACAGTCCCATTTTCTTTTAGCATTTAGAAATTTTAATATGGGCAGTATGATGAAAAACACTACTAAGTTTTTGTTGCTGCTAGGAACTTTTAGTGGCCAACACTAGGAAATATGTTTTGTTCTAAGGAAAACAAATCGTGAATGAATAATGACATCTCAACTTAAAATAAACATTTTTAGGATATATGCTTTTTAATATTATTTTTTAATATTATATAAGAAAGTTATGGTATTTTTTGTTTTATCCTACAAAATATATAGCTATAATTTTTTCCAGATGATAATGGCAATATTACTGCTAATGATAAAAACATCCAGTGCTATGTGAAATTTCCTTGAGACTCTTTCGGTCTTGGCAATCAAAATGTAGAGTCAAAATATTGTGTTTTACAGTTACTTCGAGTAATTCTTTTTCAGTGTAGGTGTGCTACCAACTTCATATACAGGTAGACACATTCGTTGCAGTTTGTTTTGCTGCTCAGAGATATTTGAATTTATTGCTTTTGTTTTTAATCATGTGTTAAACTTTTGCATTATTCTGAAGTCAAAATTGTAACACAAAGTACATTGAACAAAGCCCGACTTCCTTCCTTGTCCCATCTCGCCCTCCTGTACCTAGTAATTTTTATTCGTCTTTTAGTTTAGTTCACAGTTTCTTTAATTCTTAACCTTGTTTTTTTACCACTTTCACATAGGCAGGAATGGGTCCATCATCATCATCTTCAGAATAGAGGAAGCAGAATCCAGTTAAGCCGGGAGCCCTGGGGATCCAAACCCTCTCAGTTCCTTCCCCTGTTCCATACTGCCCTCTGCAGGTATCCCAGAGAATTTCATCAAGGAGTCACTCATGTCAGCCACCTAGGTTAAACAGACTGCTCGATGCAGCGATTACTCCTCCCACTGTGTCTTATTGCTAAAAGGAGAGGGCCGACTTTTCTTCACCACCTCTGGGCCGGGAAGACTTAAGATCCCTAACTCAGGAATCTACACTGCCTACTTCGTTTTAGAAAGTTCTTTTCTGATCATGAAAGTAATGCGCATTTGCTAAATTCTTGAAAACCATGCAAAGATGAATAGAATCGTGTGTGAATATGACATTGACTCCAGCTGTGCCGCATTTTCACGTTCTGTCAGGAGAATCTGTCCGTCTTTAAAAGCGGGCTTGGCCGCTGACCGGCGTTTGATCCGTTTTATGGACACGCAGCATTTTAGTGAACTATTTCACGGGGCTTTGAGGCAGGCTCTCCTCTCTCCTCACTCTGCCTCTAAACGATGACACACACGTTTAAAGAAATCTTCGTTGATTTAACTGGGGGGATTTTCCTAGAAATAGTTACTATTCTGTCAAGTCCAGTGACTTTCTAAGCTTTTGGGGTACACGGCTAAATTGGCCATGGCCGCGGACATGTACATCCCCGCTCCTCGCACACAGCCCCAAGCGCACAGAATCTGATAATTACAAAAAGGCCGGTGGGAAAAATTGTTGTTCGTTGACGAAGTCGGACCTGTCTTCACATGCACTGGCCGTTTGCAGTTCTTTTGGGAATCGCCCTCGTCCTTCCTCCATTTTTTCAGAATTGGGAAATAGTTTTTCTTCCTTTAACATGGGGGGGCTGTGGGCATGGGCGTCGTGTGGGAAGCGCGGCGCTCTCACCGCCCGTGACCGTGGATGCTGTTGGACGCAGGCCAGGACGCCCTGCGGTTGGCCGGTTCCGTTGAAAGCTCCGCGAGGGTCACTTTTGCGCCCGGAGCCGCGCGCCGCGCGGGCGCCACGCGGCGGCTGATCGGGGCCCGTGCCGCGGAGCGCCTGGGCACCGCGCACCTGGCCGCCAGGTGTCTCCGGTCGCCCTGGAGGCCCCGGCGCGCGCCCCGGCGGCCAGCGACGTGGGCGGAGCCGCGGGTCCCTCTCGCTGCGCGCGGCCGCTCCCCTCGCGCGCGTCCGACCCAGGGGCGCCCTGCCGTGGCCTCAGCGCCTGCAGACAGAACGCCCCGCTTGTGCTTTGTCGCAGGTGCGGGGCCCTTTGGGTGGCTGTGGGGACACGTCCTGCTCAAAGCACAGAAGCCTCCAGCCAGGCGGCTGCGGCTCCCCGAGGCCGTGGAGGTTGCTGGCTCCCCTGAGAGCAGGCGGCGCAGGACCCTAAGTGCAGGTCGTAGGGTCAAGGGCAGGGGCGCGCAGCCCGGAATAACAGGTGGGGTGCGGGGCGGAGCCCGCGAGGCTCGCTTTCTCGTGGGGGAGAGGGGTACACGAGCAAATGGCCACCCGTGTGACAAGGGCCCCCCATTCAGTCTGGACATGGGGCCGGGGAAGTTTGGGGGGCCAGGAAGACGGGGGCTCGTGGAGGAGTTGACATGGTCCAGCGGCATGTGTCGGTTGAGGCGTCACTGGCTGAAATGAGGGACAATCCTCCTCCCCAGGCTGGGTCCTATCACAGCGATGACCCACGAGGTTGGGAGCCTTGGTGGAGAGAGTCTACAAAGCGACACTAAACACATGAGGGGGCGCCCGCACCCGGGGCGGGCGAGGGGGGCGAGTTGCTCCGAGCCGCCGCTGCTGCCGCGCGGTGGGCGCCGGGCTGGGCTCGCAGGGGGCGCGGGCACATGCTGGACCCCACGATTCCGCTCGCGTTTAAAACCCGCGCCGTCTCTCACATCCACTTTTCTCTTCGGCCCAGTTTCCTCCCGCCAGACGCCCACGCCCAGAGCCCTCCCCCCCCACCCCGCCGCCTCTGTACCCACAAACCGAGGCTTTAACCCGCGCCGCGGGGGCCCCAGATCCTCATAGAAGAAACTGAGTCGCTGGTCACCCCAAGGTTTTCCTTTCCTCCCCTGCTCTCCCCATAGCCTTTGTCCTTGTTTGGGGTGCCCTGCCGCCCGTCCCGTCTCTGAGCCAGGGACCCTCAACACCCCTCTGACGCTGGGAGTCTCCGCTCTGCAGGGTCCAGGCCGTGAGCCAGACGGATGGCCACACCACCTCCCGGGGACGTTCTCCCTTCTGTGGGCGTGGGGTCGAAACCCGTCCCCCCCTCGGTCCCCCTCCTCTCTCCCCCTCCTCTCTCCCCCCTCCTCTCCTCCTACGGCCCCTGGAGGCAAACGGACCGGCAGTTTTCCTGGCGAGAGGCAGGAGCTGGCTCCTGGCAAGGCAGTGGTGGCCGGAGCCACCCCGGGGAGGAGAGGCTCCCAGAGCACAGTCAATGAGGCACGTGAAGCTGGGGACGCGGACACTTTATTTATTCACAGGGTCAGACACAGGCACTGAGAGCTGAGGGGGCGCATGCTGCAGGCTCCGGCAGATCCGGGGGCGTCTGCGGGGCGGGAGGCTGCGGGGGAAGGGCCCGAGGGGCGCTCGGTCCTTTCTGAAAGCATCTGGGTGTTGGCCGAGCACGCGGAGGAGGGGGCTCTGGGAGGGAACGCGCTGGCAGGATGCTCCCTGGAACTCGATTTCCTCTTAGTCGCTGGTCCCAGCGTCGGCGCCCAGGTCAGCAGCAGCCCCCGGAGCCGTGGCCGCAGCCGGAGCCCCCGGCCTGCTGGCCGCGGCCGGCGTCACAGGAGTCGGAGCTCTGGCGACGGCACCGGTGGGACCTGCGGTGCCTGTGGTGGCCCAGGCAGCAGCCGCCCTCGGAGCTGGGGCCGCAGCCGGCCCCCGAGCTGGGGCCACAGGCGGCGGGGGCCGCAGGCAGACACTGCGCTGGGCTCTTCGGGGGGCACTTGGGGGAGGCGCACTTGGGCGGGGGCTGGCACTGCTGCTGGTTCTGCTGGCAGGACATCTCGGCGGGGACCGGGCCTGGCACGCGGAGGGGAAACGCTCTGAGCACGGCAGCCTCGGGCGCTGCGCCTCGCCCCCCGCCGCGGGTTCTGCCCCGCCCTGGTCCCCTTGACCTCACTGCTGTCTACTCCCAGCTCTGCGGGGAGAGCCGGGGGCACGGAGGGGCCACGTGCCTTTGGACGAAGCACCTCCCAGGATGTCGGCGGGGCCGTGTGCGTGCCCGACAGCACCCTCGGGACGCAGCCGAGGGCCTGTACCCCGCTCCGCGGCTCGTCCCTCACCAGCGCCCGACCCGCACCGCTGCCCACGGTGGGCCCCTCCCTGCCGGTTCCACTCAGACCTGAGCCCGGGTTCCCAGCCCCGTGGCCCAGGCCCTGGCCCCTGCAGACACTCACCGGGTGCGGAGGAGGCGGGAGGCGGCTGTGCTGAGCAGGCTGTGGATGTGGAGCCCGGGGCTGGAGGCCTTTTATCCCGAGCTGGGCTGGTGACACACGGCCCCAGCACGCTGCTGCTTTCTCAACCAGGGGAGGGGACAGCCTGTCACACCCCCAGGACTAGACTTCCAGCCTTTTTCCTGAGTACTTAATTGCACAATGTCCTACTAGTGAAGTTCAAGCAGGACACGCGGTGACATGACCCCGAGGCTTCCTGGGAGCCTGACCCCCACCCCTGTCCTTTTCCTCCCTCCTCGGCTGACACTCCTGGTTCAGGACCTGCCTCCCGTGCTTTCCTGGGAGCAGTTGTGACCACGACAGAACGCTGCTCCTGCACTCACACATCTACCGAGACAGACCCCCCCCAACAGATGAGTGAATAAATCATAAAACAAACGCAAGTGTGATTGTAATTTAATGTGACTGCAACCTTCAGACTGAACCCACTGCTGCCTTCTGAGCTCCTGGCAATGACGGGGGGCCAGGGGTGCTGGGGCCTGCCTGGCGGAGTGAGCCCCCCGCACCCCACCATGGCCTCGTGGCTCCCAGGGCGCAGTGTGTTGCTTCAGGCGTGAAGGGAGCAGGTCCCGTCAGGTAGCGATGAATGTCAGCATCTAAGTAAATTGACCAGAGCCGAAAATGGCTATGGGTTTTTTAGTCAATTTATCTAAATTCAAAACTATTTGCACACGTGAATCTATTATAATGTCTAGCTATAGTAAAAAAAAAGTAATCAGAATGTCAAGCTTTAAAGATCCATATACAATTTAATTAATTTTTATATGACAATAATATTACATCATGGATTTGTATTTTCTTACGGAGAGAAATGTTCACAGCCTTTTTTTTTTAACTGATAAAAAGCAGGTGATAGAACAGTATCCACAGTTAATTAAGTGATACTTTGAACGGTGTCTTTTTAAAACCTATGGACTGGTTTCCTGCCTTTAGACACTTTTGTGTTTCTCATTTCGGTCTAAAATTCAACCACACTGAAGCCCGGTGGTCCCGGAGTCATTGCAAGACCCTTCCGAGGAAGGGCTCACATTGAGCCTTCGGAGCGTTAGCTCAGGGATGCCGTTGGGGACGGAGTCTGTGCCCCCCCTGACGGTCGCCTGTCTCCACAAGAAGCTCTTGTCCCTCCGCAGCCATGCTTTCCCTCAGCCTCCTTCCGGCTGGTGGCCAATTTCCCGACCACCCCACAGCTAGACTGGAAAGGGGACAACATGAATGACAAGAAAGAGAAAGATTTTTCACGTGGACTCTGAGGTGAGGGCGAAGAAGGAGGAAGCAGTGGAAAACTCACTACTGTTTTCACCAGTTTTGCTGGAGGGGCAAGCTAAGAGGATGCCACCGAGTAGGGCTACTGTCCCCTCGGTGTCCTGGAGGGTCCTAGTTTACACCGCGTGTCCCAGTGCGGTCACTCTGCGGTGTGCTGGTTTGCAGAGAGAAGAGACCGGCCAGAAGGAAGTGATGTTAGTGTCACACCTGGGCCCCTCTGAAAGTCCAGCCTGACTTTGGGGGGCGGGGACCAGGATGGGGACATCACCCACCATCTTCTCTGATCCTCCTATTGCTAGCCTTCCTCCCGAATTTCTTCTCACTTCATCATTAATCCCCCATATCGTCCTTTGAACAAACTTTGAGCATCAGCTGTAGATTGGGCGGCATGCTCGCCACTGAATGATAATGGGTCACAATGTAAGACATGGAAGTATGAAACTTCTAGTGTAAAAGTAAGAGAAAATCTTCATGAGTTTGTATTATGCACGATTTTTAAAGATGTGACAATAAAGGGGGCAATTCAAAAGAAAAAACCTTGAGAAATTGGACTACATCGAAATTACAAACTGCTTTTCTAAAGACACTGTTAAGAATATGCAAAGAAAGTTCACAGACTTGGTGAAAATATTTGCCAAACACGTATCTGATGAATTACATAGGTCCAGGTTATATGAAAAATGTTCAAAGATCAATTAGAAAGTAGACAGCCCGATTAAAAAAATAAGCAAAATATTTAAACAGACATTTCAACAAAGAGAGTATATGGACGGCAAACCAGCTGAGGAAAAGACACTCGACATCATTAGTCACCAAGGAAACGCGAATTGAGAGCCGACTCCACACACCTGAGAACGGCTCAAATAAAGAAATAAATGAAAGCTGACACCACCAATGACCCTTAAGGTCGTGGAGCGTCCAGATCCCATCAGTCGCTGCTGGTGGGAATGCAAAGAATGGTGCGAGCACTTTGGAAAATCGTTTGCCAGTTTCCTAACAAATAAACACACACGACGGGCCCCCAGAAACCCCATTCTTACGCATTTTGGCAAGAGCAATAAAATTTATGTTCGCGGATACACCTGTAAGTCACCGCTTACGGTGGCTTTATTCATAATTGCCCTGAGCTGGAAGTGGCCCCCGTGTCCTTCATCGGCTGAGTGCATGAGAAAGGTGACCCATCTGTACGATGGAATGCTGCCTAGCAACCAGAAGGAATGGACGACTCACGCGTGAAACGGCAGGAGGAATGCCAAGCGGATCGTTCTACCTGAAAGAAGACAGACTTTAAATGCAACGTAGGGTGTGATTCCGATTACGTGACACTCTGGAAAAGGCAAAATTATGAGGACCGAAAATAGATCAGTGGCTGGCGAGGTGTGGTGCGGGGGAGGGGTGACCACAGACAGTCACGAGGGAATCTGTTGGGGATGCGACTGTTTTATATATTAATTGTCCTGGTGTTTACACGGTGGTCTGTTAGTCGAAGCCCGAACTGTGTATATTTTAACTGCGCGATTTTTTTTTCTGTTGGTAAAATGGACCTCAAGGAGTCCAATTTAATAACAGGATAAAATAATACTTGTTAGGAATACACATGGGAAACGCGATGACATCACATTGAAAGGGGAGCAAAGGATGATACATGCGAGATCCGGGATGGTGGCCGCCTCGGCAGGGGCAGGCGGGGGCGTGGGGCGGGGTCCGCAGATGCACACGGCTTACACTTCTCGTTTCAGTCGTGCGGTGGGTTTTTGCACGGGTTATTTAAATAATAGAATGACGGATGGATGGATAAACAGATAAGCAGATAGATGATAGATGATAGATAGATCAGCAGATGGATAAAGTAATTGAGAGGGCCTTTCATGGACCAACGATGAGGAAATACTACAAACCGAGGAATAGATACTCCCCATCTGTGCACCTGATACCCGACAATAGGGGTGCAGCCCTTCCCAGGACACTGCCTCGCGGGCTCATCTCGTCTTCCCCTTCCCCAGCCCTGGTGTCCGTCGCAGAGGAGGAGGGCTGGTCCCTGTTTGCCTCTCTGCTGTTTCTTGCCGGTGGACCTTGCTCGGAAGGCTCACCCCCAAGCCGAACCCGAGGGGGAGCGCCTCCTGCCCCAGAGCTAGCGCGGGCATCGTCAGGATGTACTGCCCTCGCTTTAGGCCAGCCTGGCAGGCAGGCGTCTTCCTCAGGCGTTATTCCAGAACCCTCCGGATGTCAGGGCACCGAGACATCCTCGGAGCGCCCTGCATCTGGGGGACCTCACGCCCTGGGTTCAAGTATCTTCTTCTGTCATCACAGGCTCCTCGTGGGCTCTGGTCTGGGAAGGACGAGGTAGCGTAAGGTGGGAGGGGGTCCGCGCAGTGGGGTGAGGAGGAGGAGAAGGGGAACACGGGGGAGCGGACACGGGACTCCTCGGGCTGGGTGTGGGCGGCAGGCTCCCTACGGTCTGAGCCACACTCGCCAGGGCATGAGTCAGCCCCACAGCGTAACCCCAAAATCGCACGCCACTTGGATTAAAAGTGGCCTCGATACCTATTTCTGGAAAACCACATGACCTGGGAAAACAATTATTTCCTTCTGCGACTAAGCCTGAACCCCGGGGCGTCTGTTAGTGCCGCACCTGCATTTTTGCCTGAGGGCTCAGCACTCAATGAGCACCCACTGTCCCGCTGGGTGGTAGGGCCCCTGCAGGCAGAGAGGTGCCTCTGGGTCACTGCTGAAATCCAGGCCCAGTTCGTGCCTCTTAGATAAAGAATGGAAGAAGAATCGGGGGACAAATGACTTAAGCGACAGTAAGTTCCAGGAGATAGGAATAGCGGTGGCAGGTGGTACTTAGGAAGGAGAGAGACCCAGAGCCAACTCTGGGCAGAGGAGGAAAGCCGTGGAGTGCTGCCTCTCAGCCCAGGGTCCGCGTGGAGCAGGCAGGTCGCCGCCCCCGCCTGGAGCACCGCCTGCGAAGAGGCGACTTCCGCCCGCCACTTCCGGTTCCGCTCCGGCCTCAGGCCTCACCGTCCGCTTCAGCACGGCCGGGCCTGAGACAGTCAGGGGCGCGTGGGCGGCAGCTCAGCTCTCAGGGCAGCTGTCAGGTTGAAACTGAAGCCACACCCACAGGGGACCGGGTCTCGTTATCGAGCAGAGAGGACGGGCGACCCTGCCCGGCTCCCCCCTGCCACCGCCAGGCGTCCCTTCCCCGCGCCCAGAGCCTGTTCCCAGAAAGAATCTGGAATCGCTCATTCAAAATGAGTCAGTCGTAGATTGGAAAGAAAAAGGGCACTTTAGTCTTTACTCTTAACTTAGTGTTTGATAACAGATAGCCAGTCCCTGCAGCTTGCAGCCAGTCAGAATCGTTAGCCGTAATGAAGTTTTGTTGAATTTCACTTAGTTATATTTAAATATGTAGGTGCTGAAGTCCCGATGATAATTTCATTTTTTTAGTAAACAAGTAAGGTCTTTTCTTACCCCGCGTGAGATAAAGTTTAATGTGGAATGCATCTGTAATATCGCGGCTAAATCGAATGGGGAAACAGCATTCGGTTTCCGCAGAGCTCAGCCATCAGCAGGTCCGCGCCGAGAAGCGAGGCTCACGTGCCGCCCCCACCATCGCCGGCCTCGCAGTTTTGCAAAATGCTCCATTATCATCGCCTGCACCGTTTTTTCTTAACTCTTGCGAGCACATGAACCGTTTCCTTCCACCACCTTCTGCAGTGTCAGACTCGGTGGCTCATCGGTCCCAGCCAGGGCGGTGGGACACGCGGAGCCACGCGGGGGTGGCACTTCTCCCGGGCCCCCCTCCCTGCTCCTTCTCAGAACATCCGTTGCAAATCGTGCCGTGTCCAGGGTTGTAAGTCCCTTCCGTACTGTGACTCCGCTTCTCCCCGCGCTGCCCTGTGGGGACCGTGAGGCGCCCTTAGGAACCTTTCCGTCTTGGACAGAAAATGGCTTCAAACCCCCATCCCCTAGCGAGCGTCGCGCAGGACCATGGCCTTGCCAGCTGTAATTCCCAGGAGACAGCGGCACCATCACCTGGGGACCTCCCAGGGCCAACTCGGAGGCTCGAGGTCTTTGCAAACACATCTAAGACAGCGCTGATCCCGTCAGCCCCGGGGGATTTCCCAGTCTATGTGATGGTCCCCTGAGGCCGCGTGGTGCTCAGGAGAAGAACCACGTCACGCGCGTCTCTGTATTACTAACGCTGAGCGAAGTCAAAGGGGCAGAGCCTGTGTCAAAACGTGGAAGCGAAGGAATGAACCGAGGCCCAGAGCAGACCCGCACGGAAGTCCCCGGCAGTCACGGGGACATCCCGGCTCCACCTCGTTAGAACCTGAGGCTCGTGTCCAGGAAGACACTGGAGGTGAGCAACAAGGAAGTGTTGGCACTGTCCCCTCCCCCGTTGAGAAAGCAGCAGCGTGCTGGGGCCGTGTGTCACCAGCCCAGCTCGGGATAAAAGGCCTCCGGCCTCGGGCTCCACATCCACAGCCTGCTCAGCACAGCCGCCTCCGCCTCCTCCGCACCCGGTGAGTGTCCGCAGGGGCCAGGGCCTGGGCCGCGGGGCTGGGAACCCGGGCTCAGGTCTGAGTGGAACCGGCGGGGAGGGGCCCGCCGTGGGCAGCGGTGCGGGGTGGGCGCTGGTGAGGGACGAGCCGCGGAGCGGGGTACAGGCCCTCGGCTGCGTTCCGAGGGCGCTGTCGGGCACGCACACGGCCCCGCCGACATCCTGGGAGGTGCTTCGTCCAAAGGCACGTGGCCCCTCCGTGCCCCCGGCTCTCCCCGCAGAGCTGGGCGTAGACAGCGGCGAGGTCTCGGGGACCAGGGCGGGGCAGAACCCGCGGCGGGGGCGAGGCGCAGCGCCCGAGGCTGCCGTGCTCAGAGCGTTTCCCCTCCGCGTGCCAGGCCCGCTCCCCGCCGAGATGTCCTGCCAGCAGAACCAGCAGCAGTGCCAGCCCCCGCCCAAGTGCGCCTCCCCCAAGTGCCCCCCGAAGAGCCCAGCTCAGTGTCTGCCTGCGGCCCCCGCCGCCTGTGGCCCCAGCTCGGGGGCCGGCTGCGGCCCCAGCTCCGAGGGCGGCTGCTGCCTGGGCCACCACAGGCACCGCAGGTCCCACCGGTGCCGTCGCCAGAGCTCCGACTCCTGTGACGCCGGCCGTGGCCAGCAGGCCGGGGGCTCCGGCTGCGGCCACGGCTCCGGGGGCTGCTGCTGACCTGGGCGCCGACGCTGGGACCAGCGACTGAGAGGAGACGTGAAGCCAGAGGGCAGAGGGACAGCCCCGGCCGGACGCATTCCATCCCGACGCCCCGTTCCCGCCAGCCCAGGCCGAGCTGAGACGTCCCCAGGAGGCTTCCCCACGCTGCCCACGCGGCCTTCTGTCCGATGCCCACGACCTCACAGCCCCCCACTGCCGCCCCCACACCTGCCAGGGGTTCGCAGTGCCTGTATCTGACCCTATGAAAAATAAAGCTTTCTTCTTTACCACCACAGGCGGCACATGTGTCATCTCACTCTGTCCCTCCCCGGGTGGCTGGAGGTGGGTGCATTCACCTGTCCCTCTGGCCCAGCACTGCCCCGCACCGGGCATAGACTCCTGGGCCTCAGCTGGAAGACACAGAGCCAGGCGGTAGTTTCTCCGCTGGCCTGGGAGGCTGCGGGCCTGGTGGGGGCGGGGGGGAGGGCACCAGGCGAGGCCTGTGCCCGTCGTGCAGGAAGGAGTGTCCTGGGAATCGGGGCCGTTCCTCGCACACGGGCTCCCAGAACTGTGGCCACCTGCTGCCTGCTCGGCTCGGCGTCCCTGTTAAGACAGTGAGAGTGTGAAGCAGGCAATTATCAGAAAACAAGCAGCTCTCAACCAGGGGCCATCTGTCCTTCCGAAGGATATTCGTCGCTCTCTGGAGACATTTTGGTTGTTTGTAGCATCGAGGCATCCCTGTCGCATAGCGCTGGCATCGAGAGGGCAGAAGCCCAGGTGCAGCTAAGCACGGCACGCCGCTGACCCCACTGCACGGTCACCTGGCCCCACGCACCGAGGCTGGGAATCCTCAGAGGAGAGTGACGAGGTGGGGGCAGGAAGACGTGGCATCCAGAAGGACAGGTAACCCCAACTGCTGAGCGAGCCGGGGTCGCGGGCAGAGGAGGGAGAATCAGTTAAAGCAAAGAAGTTACAGGTTGGAAGGAGAGATGAGGCCGAGAGGTTAAGAAACGCCATCATGTGAAGAGTGTGGGCTAGGTGACAAAAGGGACAAGGACATAAGACGTGTTTCCTGGATTACAGATTGGCAAAACTGTCAGACCATGGGCTAGGCACCCCTCAGGGGCTGAGAGGAACTCATTTAATTTTCTAAGCAACCTGTAAGAACGATGCCGTCAACAGCCCAGTTTTACAAATGGGGAAACTGAGGATCTGGTCATACGAGGACCGAGGCCGCACGGCCAGCTACATGGTGTGACTGTCGGGCTGCTGAGGCCATGCTATTGGCAACCTTATCACTTGATGCGCTTCTGAGATCTTCAAAACAACGAAGATTTTTCTACTAAACATTTTTCTTGTCCTGTTTAACTTTATCGTGTTTAGTCTGTCTATCTATCTATCTGTCTGTCTGTCTATCTATCTATCTATCTAACAAAAATCTGCGGAGCCAAGAGTCCTACCATAGGAGTTTTAATTTCAGTAATACTTTATTTTTTAAAAATTTAGTCTCCCATATCTGAGACCCAAAACATAAGAGGGTCTCGACTCTCCCCTAGCTTGAAGTCATCCGCTGAGCGATTACCCTCGCTCTCTCTGCCAGCCTGTCGAAGGACTGGCAGGAAAAGGTGGTTGGTCACCCAGCCCACCTAGGTGGCTCTAGGGCCACACCGAAGGGCCGTCAGGAAGCCCGAGCTAAATTCAAATGGAAAACTCGGGAGAAATCAGTGTGGGGATGGATATACAACGCAATACACAAACAAAGAAACAAGCAAAGAAATAAAGAAATAATCAGCCACTCGATCAACCCCGTGCAGTGCTTCAGGAGTTTCATTGAATCAAAAAACGTGGTGTTTTTGTCCTTGGGAAACATCAAACTGGTATTTCAACGGTCTGGCAGACAGGCCGTAAATCCAAACCCACCTGCTCCGCCGCTCAGCGAGGATTTGTGTGGAACTCGTCCCGCGTTTGGAGAGCTGCTATCCCCGTGGGCCCTTTTTTCCGGGGGTGGGGGGAGTCTCTGATTTCCTTGGAAGACAGCAGATTTAGACAAAGGTAGGTTGGCTTCTCATCCTTGGGCACTGCGTAGATACTGGTAAAAGGCTGCTAGACCCAGCAAAGACACCAGCGTGGCACCGTTTCGAGGACGGATACCGTTGGTTTGGCGGTGAAAAAAGGGACCAGCAGTGTCTGTTGCTTGCACACCCGAGCTGAGAGCTCGGGAAGGCAGGAGCGGAGGTTGCTGTCCCCGCGGTGTCACGTTTGTCTAAAACCGGGCCCATCCTCGCCTCTTTTCCTGACTTCTACACTCAACCCCCAAGTCTCGGTAAAAAAAAAAACGCATTCCCTCAGGCATCTCGAAGGCACTCGCTCGAGTTTTCTACCTGGCCATGAAATGTGGGAAAGGATGCCCGCACCTGCAGCCCTCCCTGTAGCGAGGTAATCAGACGCACTTGGTGTAATAATAATAATAATAGTAATTATTATCATTATTAATGAAAATTTGTCATTTTAAGATACACACGAAACGAAAATGATTTGATCCGTTCTTAGAGATTTCTAACACATCATGATTCAGGGGACACTATCTATCTATCTATTGTCATAGCAGATGCAATGAGCGCATGGTACACAGCTGATGTCAGTGTGCTTCCCACGGCCTCAGTCCGCGTCAGGTCGGGTGTTCCCAGTCACCATCACCGTCAGGTTCACGATCATCACGCCCATCGATTACCATTCACCTCTGGGCGAATCTGTCCTCGGCATCCCAGCCCATCTGAATCACTCTCCTCTCTGAGTTTCTACTCCTGGCTTTCAGAACCAATACTACCATCACCAAGATACTGACGCGATGGTCCTTAAATGCTTGTTAATTGCCAAAGCATGTTGCCGCGGCCTTTGTAGGTTTCTTAGTCCATCTCTGTTTTGCCTGTGGCAGCTGTGGCTCATTGTGCCTGTGGATGAATAGCTTTTTCTGTCCTCCTCGGCTAACCTCTGCCTTAACACAGATTTTAAGAGAAGAAGGAAGGGATTCAACCCTAGTGGTTTGCCTCCAACGTAAATGCTTTCAGTGAGCATATTACTTTGCCCCCGGGGACGTTGGAGCCTCTAGTGCTCCCCTCAGCCCATTCTCCCCTCCACCTTATCTCGCCCTGTGGTGGGTGCCCGATGCCTCCTCTGACTTGCCCCGCCTGGGTTTTCCGTGGTTGGACAGATTACAGCTCCACATCCGTGTTCACCTATTGGGCCATCCCAAGTGACATCTGGATGCATCATTCACTCAGGGTCACCGAAGGGCAACAGGGGACTGACGCCCCAAAACTCGGACCTCAGGCCCGAGGACTCCCTCCACACAGGTGAGACCAGCATCCTCTGCTGGCTCATGCGTGTTTTATAACCTGTCTCTCAGCCGCACCACACCGTCAGCCTGCGGGTGGGCTAGCATCTTCTCCACGGTCGAGTCTCCTTGGTCCAGCACAGCGTGTCCTATCTCAATAGAAGTGGTTTGAAAAAATGAATGATTTTTAGGAATAAATGAATGAAAAATCAAGAATAGCTCCTCCAGGAAGACCGAGGGACAATTCTCTGGGCAGTCTTGGGAATCTTTCTCTCCTCAAAACTCTAGCTGCCCTCCACAGAGAGGCAAAGGGCCTGGGGCTGGAGATATAACGAACTGCCCTCTAATTAAGACTCACCACCCCCACCATCATCCAAACCCACCGCCCATTTCCCGCCCGCAAATCAAAACAGGACAAGATTCGGTCCTTCCTCCCTGGAATCGGAATCCCGCAGCTCAGGTTACTTTCTACTTCCCTCTTTGCCCAGATGCTCCCTAAGCCACGTGTTCAGCCCCAAAAAGCCCTGAAATATATAGGAAAAGAATCATTTTTAAACTGATGCAATTACATGCAATTATTGCCTTTTCCTTCCTCTACAGTCTCTAAACTTCCCTCGCGATGTCCTGGAAGCAAAAGTAGGAGTATCAAGCACCCCCAAGGGTTCCCCCAAGTGCCACTCAAATATCTTGCTCAGCGCCCACCCACAGTCTCTTCCTGCCGAGCCTCAGCTCTGGGGGCTGCCTAACCTCGGCTGTTGGGATGGGGGGATTGGGGTCCGTGTAAGATCCTTAGAGACACGGACCTTCAAACCGGCATCGAGGGGATGTGGCACTTTCTGGCCACCTCTTCCCTTTTTCCTTAAGTGTGACTCAGCCGCTTGCCACGGAATGCAGTGGTTATGGGGGTGGGAGGAGACAGGACCAAAAATTGTGAGTTCCCAGGAAAGGCAGAGGATTTAGTGTTTGTCGATTCATCCCTGACTTCAAGTATGGAATGTCCAGAATGTACTCCAAGGAACTGGACCCGGGAGCCTGCAGCGCCCGCTCCAATAACACTAATTGTAATGACTAAGCTATGAAATTCTTCCAAGATTCATCCAGCCAGACCAGTCTCTCCATTTCCTTGATGTATCAGGAAGGAAGCTGAGGCTTCTCCGGATGGGGACTCCTGAGATCGGTGACTCTTGGGGAGGTGGCCTGGTGCTCTGGGGGAAGTGACCAGGCCGTGATCTTATGGCAACTCTCTGTCATCACAGGGTGGCTGCTTTGCGTGTGGGGCCCGTGGAGCACCCAATCTCGCAAGGAAAGGGAGGGGGCGAGACAGCGGACAGTCATCGAGGCGGAGGCGAGATTCCTGAGCTCCATCTGCAGGTCTTGCGTGGAGCCTCCCCAGACCGGCAGTCAGGGATGCGGCTGGGACCAAGCTTGGAAGACCCTCGCTGGGGTTCAGGAGGCACAGGGTAAACCGCCCACTGACGGCCATCGACAAGGATGCGTCGATCCTTTGAAACGACCCCAGAGTGTGTGATCCGTGTTACTCTTTAAAACCACCGCATCCCTACCTTCCTCCCCCACCCCCACCACCGCCAGTGACTCGGGGTTGCCACCCATGGTGGAAAAATGGCTTCCGTCCTTGCTGTCTGCTTAGCTTCTGGTAATCACAAGATATGGAGACGTGTTTATTTTTGAGGAAAGTCTAAACTCCGACATCTTTTTTTTCCTCGCATGCCCCATGGCACTTGAATTCTGTATGGCATGAGTCTCCCTCATGGTGACAGCAATCAGCACTTTGTTCTACTCTCGGTGTGTTCCCGGCGGTCTTCAATGGGCAATATTGACAATGTTTGATAGACATTTATTAAATGAACGACTTAAAGGAGAAGAAACTTCAAGGGGGTTGTGGGGGGACTGGCGGTGGCTGTTGGAAGCAGAGAGGGCTCGAGGCAAACATTAGACCCAGGAGAGAAAAGACGGAAGGCCATGTCACAACCCAGAGTCACACACCAGGGGACAAAGTGAACCCTTCGGAAGGCCCGAGTTACCCCGCAGCACACTTCCGTGAACACGAACCCTCCCCTTCCCGTGTGTCCCTGGCCTCCTCTGGCCCGCACGGCCGGCCGCGAGAAAGGGCTACGGGGTTTTCAACACGTGACGTTCGAGAAAGCGCCCATTCCCCCCTTGCTGGGTAATTCCCTCCAAAGCGCTATCAACTGGCGGGGTCCCCAACATCGTGAAGCAAAGGGACCCTCCAGCAGAGGCTGGCGTTAAGCCTACGAAGGTCGCCCCAGCGAGAGACCGCTCCTGGAGACAAGAATGTCGGAGAGCAGGGTCGGTGCCAGCGCTAACCCTTCCCCCTCCTCCATCCCAAGGCACCTTTCCTTGTGCCCCGGTGCAATTCATTCTCAAAACGAGTCTCGAAGCCCCTACACTTTATAGTGGGTACGCTGCGAACCGCAAGCCCATGTAAGGAATTTCATAGCCGAAATACACAAAAGAATCACACACGTTGTCCATTCAAATATTCCCTTTAAAATTGCCATGAAGTTAGAATATAAATAATTGATGTTTGCTGTAGTTCTGACTATAATCTATTGGAAACAAAGAGAGAAAAGCAGCCATTGCGATAGCAGAGATGAGCCAACGAGAAACTCGTCTCTAGTATTGTAATAAAATCCAATGGGAAAAAAGGATCCAGACTTTATTTAAAAACCATCGTACGCAAACCTTAGAAACGCTCGGATCTGCTCTATTACACGTAATGCACGTAACATCGCCACCATCGTCAGCCTCATCATCAGCTGCACGTTGAGCGAATCGCCTTGATGACTCCCAATAATTATCTTAAATATCGCACATTCGTAGATTATTTCATTTTTTAAAAAATCACGATCGTACATTCTGCAGGAAACTAAATATGTATAAACTAATTTTTTTTTTATACTGAGTTTCACGATCTCAAATACTGTAGGTCCTTCCGATGTTTTGTCCACCTGCTCGTATAATTCTACCTTAACTTCTATCTGCACCTGACCAGATCAGCCGAATCCCATCCCCCATCCGTTTCCTGACACGTCTCGCTCGTAGAGTCCAGTGGTCTCAGGTCACCGGCATCCTGAGAAATGAGCTGACTATCCCCGAATGAATCACAATCCTCAGGACTATGCAGAAACCAGGGAAGCGATGCCCACGACGGCAGTGTCGAAGGACTTTCGTAGTATCCGACACAAATGTTAACTCCTCTGAGGTCTGTCCAGTTAAACTTGAAATGCTCAAGGTCAGGAAGTGTGTCATACGCATCGCCGCAGCCTCACTGCCCAGAGCAACCCGGGGGCAGAGCTGAAGTCAAAGCATCTGAGCTAAATGAGCAAAAGGAGACTCGGCAGGTCCCTGACTCGCCTGGGGGCAGCCGGCAGGATTCCCTCCCTGGTCCCCTCTTGCCAGACAGCTCCGCACGTGTGCAGGAGGAAGCCGCAGGGCTGGGGTGGGAGTGTTGGCACTGTCCCCTCCCCCGTTGAGAAAGCAGCAGCGTGCTGGGGCCGTGTGTCACCAGCCCAGCTCGGGATAAAAGGCCTCCGGCCCCGGGCTCCACATCCACAGCCTGCTCAGCACAGCCGCCTCCGCCTCCTCCGCACCCGGTGAGTGTCTGCAGGGGCCAGGGCCTGGGCCGCGGGGCTGGGAACCCGGGCTCAGGTCTGAGTGGAACCGGCGGGGAGGGGCCCGCCGTGGGCAGCGGTGCGGGTCGGGCGCTGGTGAGGGACGAGCCGCGGAGCGGGGTACAGGCCCTCGGCTGCGTTCCGAGGGCGCTGTCGGGCACGCACACGGCCCCGCCGACATCCTGGGAGGTGCTTCGTCCAAAGGCACGTGGCCCCTCCGTGCCCCCGGCTCTCCCCGCAGAGCAGAGCTGGGCGTAGACAGCGGCGAGGTCCCGGGGACCAGGGCGGGGCAGAACCCGCGGCGGGGGCGAGGCGCAGCGGCCGAGGCTGCCGTGCTCAGAGCGTTTCCCCTCCGCGTGCCAGGCCCGCTCCCCGCCGAGATGTCCTGCCAGCAGAACCAGCAGCAGTGCCAGCCCCCGCCCAAGTGCGCCTCCCCCAAGTGCCCCCCGAAGAGCCCAGCGCAGTGTCTGCCTGCGGCCCCCGCCGCCTGTGGCCCCAGCTCGGGGGCCGGCTGCGGCCCCAGCTCCGAGGGCGGCTGCTGCCTGGGCCACCACAGGCACCGCAGGTCCCACTGGTGCCGTCGCCAGAGCTCCGACTCCTGTGACGCCGGCCGTGGCCAGCAGGCCGGGGGCTCCGGCTGCGGCCACGGCTCCGGGGGCTGCTGCTGACCTGGGCGCCGACGCTGGGACCAGCGACTGAGAGGAGACGTGAAGCCAGAGGGCCGAAGGATGACCCCAGCCGGACTACTCTGTTCCTACACCCTGTTCCCTCCCACCCAAGCCCAGCTGCCGAGCTGCGGGAATGTTCCCGGCGGCCGAGCCTCCCGCCTCCCCCCTCCCCTCCCCAGAGGATGCTCCGCATCCGTTTTCCAGGAGCCTGTGGGCTCCCCTCCTCTCTGCCTCCTCGTGTTATCAGCCCTGTCTGACCAGGGAGAAAAATAAAGCCCGTTGTCCTCACTTGCTTCTCCCTTGTCCGTTGAACGCGCCTCCCAAAGCCGATCAGGGGGCCTCGCCAACCCCTAAAGGTCCCGCCTCCCCGCCCCTGGAGCACCCCCAGCGGGGGGCGGGGCGGGGACGAACACTGTCCGGTTTCTCCACACGAGGGGACGGACCGGCCGGAGGGGCTGTGGGTCGGGAGGGCGCCGAGGACACTCTCAGCAAAGGGCTGACTTCTGTGTCACGCCGTGCGGGGACCATCGGACGTCGGGTCCCCTGTCCCCGTTGAGGGTGGTAGAGAGGGCAAATTGGGAACAACGAGACCAAAGAGGTCGTCGATTTGGAGACAGAAAGACCTGAGGGAGCGACATCCACGGTGTCCTGAACATCTCTCTCAGGAGACTCGTGAGCCACTGGAACTCATTTGATACTTTTCAAATTCGACCACATTAAAGAGACTCAGCTGGGTTACAGTTACCCTGGGTCCCAGCTGGGGGCGCTGTGAGTCAGGAATTCCAGAAGGGCTCAGCTGGAGGATTCCTGTTCCGCTCTCTCCTGAGTTTGCAGACCGATGTCCGGGGCTGCAGTCACCTGGGCTGGACATCCGTAAAGGCTCACTCGCTTGGCGCTGGCCGTCAGCTGGGCCTCCACCCCCGGTTCCTGCGTCTGACCTCTCTGGCACGATGGTCTCGGGGTGGTTCTGAGACTACTCACATGGTGCCCGGCTTCCCCTAGAGACAGCCTCCCATAGGACCAGGTGGCCTCTGTGACCTAGCCTCAGAAGTCACGCAGCAACCTTCTCCCATACTGTGGGTCAAGCTGCCACGGCCTGCTTAGATCTCATCCTTCAATGAGAGGAGACTCGAAGAGTTTGGGGACGTGTTTTATGGGGACATAAGACAACGAGCCCAGTGGGGGTTTCGAGCCCTGAGCCCTGCTCTCATCCGAGTTCCAGTTCGGGCCAGCACGTTACTCTGCCGCCCAGGGTCTTCGGTCACCTGTCCTCCCGGAGCCCGACTCCCTCACGTGACGACTGCACCGCCTTCCACAACACCACGCCCACAACACCGCACTGCGCAAGTCTGGAAACCGCGCCTTGGACCTTCCTGAGATGTCGGTCAGTCCCCGTGGTTTGAATGAAGAGATGAGAAGTCCATAAACAGCCAGCCTTCCGATGTCCTGAGGATCAGGGCATCAGGGCCAGGAACCTGGGCACTTCAGGGACCTCCTGGCTCCTGTGAGCATCTCCCGAGGCGGGGATGGCTCGCTGGGCTTCCCCTTGCATCGCTGAGCTGAGGTTCTGCCAGAAAACGCCTATGGCAGTGCCAGCCGCCTGCAAGACTCAACCCCGCAACCCGCAAGCACTCTCTGCGGGGAGCTGCTACGGGAGCCACCACGGGGCCCACGGACGCCACCGCCGCCACCTCTTGAGGGTCCCGGAGGCCCCAGGTGCTGCCACTGCCCCGGGGGCTGCTGTTATCCTGTGTTAGGAAGACCATGGAGCATCAGCGCGGGAGGAATCAAAGAGCTGTAAAACTGATAAAATGTCATCATTGGTGACAACTTGGATGGATCTTTGAGAATATTATGCTGTATGAGAAGGTCAGATGGAAAAAGATTGAAAAGCATTATTTCACTCATGTGTGGGATAGAAAACAAAAATTAACCAACAACCTAAGGAAACAAATAAAAACAAACTCATAGCTACAGACAACAGAAGGGTGGGTCCTAAAGGGGGTGGGGGGATGGGAGAGGGTGAGGTGGGTAGAAGGAGTCGGAAATATGGCAACAGAAGGAAACTAGACTTTGAGGGCTGAGCAGGTAATAGAGGGTACAAATTTTGGATTATAATCTCGTACACTTGAAAATTATATGTTATTAAGCAGTATTACCCCAATAAATTTAATGTAAAAAAAAGACTGGCTTTTTATCGCGAACGCACGAGCGGTTTTAGAAACTTTTCAGATTACATGGTGTGACTATTGGTGTCTCCGTTTTACAGATGAGGAAACTGAGGCCCAGGAAGTTTGGCAAATTGCCTGCGGTGGTGACACAGCTGGGCCTTGGCAGAGCTGTGCCGAGAACTGGTCCTCTGACAGGAGGAGGCGTGAGTTCGTAGGACCGTAGTTGTCCCTTCCTGCCGAGGTCTTAGGGGGATGGGATAAAGGACAGAACTATTTGCACTGGCGGATGGGTGAGACAGGAGGGAGGGATGCTAGACGGGGTGCGATCCGGTGGGTTCTACCTGAGGAATACATTAAGGGAACACGGGTTTCCCTGTATCCTTTTGTACCTTGAAACGCAAGACGAGGCAGTCCCTTTTGAACACTGCAGGAGGTGCTTGAAGACTTAATGCGATGAAACAGCTCTACAAAGTGGCGGGTAGACCAGGGGACTGGATGCCTTGTGTGTGTCACAAGAGAAAAAATGGGTTAGGGAAGGGCTGGCCGAAGTTCCGGGGAACTGGCCTTGTAGGGCCATTCCAGGAGAAAAAGGAATATTTGGGTAACAATGTCCCCCGGCTTCTGCAACCAACAGGGCCCTGGGGCTGTCATGTTCTATGTCGTTGGGTCAGACACACAACCCACGGGACTCTGAGCCAGGTAGGGCTGGGGTCCTCATGTTTCAATAACCCACGCATGTGCACGTGGGAGTCCCGTGTCACCCCGCCCCGTACGTGAAAACACTCTCCACCCCACAGAAAATGGAGCCCCCTAGAGGGCTTTTGTCTCCTCCTGGCAGGGTGGGGGTGGGGGCGAGGAGGAGGCCAGGAGAGGGCGCTCTGGTCCTGCAACTGTGTGCTCCATGCCCTGGATGGGATTCAGAAATTCCTGTGTCGACTCTGCTCCTAGCTGGCCGTGTGGCCTTGGGCAAGTTTCTCCCCCTACTCTGTGAGCCTCAGTTACGACGGCGGGCTGAGCCCTCTGCCCGTAAAGCACAGCTGTCCATTCTGTGCTCTGCAATACAAGGTCCCCATAACGCAGGAGGGGCCCCGATTGTGTCTGGGACGAGGTGCAGGGCTCCGGAGCAAATCTCAAAGCTGGGCTAGAACCGAGACGTGCACAGACTGGCTCTAAGGAGGGGCCCCCACATTCCCTTCCGGTTTCAGACACGGAAGTGAGACTTCCCACCGGTGCAAGCTTCCTGAGTCCTCCATCTCCAGGTGTGTGGCATCTCACTTCCTCCCACTTCTTTTTCACACACACACATAGAAGGACCCAGTTTTTGCCTTCAGGGGGCAACACGTCACCTCCCGCTCTGGTGCCCTGGTCGGGGCTGGGGGACCACTGAGTTCAAACCCTCAGGGGCCCAGCTTCAAACATGTGATCGATGCCAGGATGCGTGGATGCTGGTGCTGTGAACGACCTCAGAGATAGTCGAGTACACGGTCCCCGCCCCTCAGGTGGCAGTGGGTCCTGAAAGGAGCCAACTGCGTGGACTGCACAGAAAATCTTCCTAAGAACTCCTCCTTCCCCTGGCAGGGGCCAGACGGATGACATGTGTTAGTCCCCTGCGCCTCTGAGATGCCAGGATCCTGAGTCTGTGATTCTGTGCATTTATGACTCTCTGTACCTGTTACCCCGTGAGTCTGCTGGGCTGCAATGGCGTGAGTCCACAAGTCTCTGATTCTGCGAGCTTGTGTCCGAAGATGGGGCCTTTGGAAGATAACCCTGTGACTCACCCTGACACTTGGACCTGTCATCTGGCTTCTCCGCCTCTATCAAATGGGTGGGGCGCCACCCGCCCACCTGGTTCTGTGCCACATGGAAGCGGCATCTCTCACCAGCGATGTTAGTGCCGCGGGGAGATGGCAGACCCATTAGTGAGAGGGAGGGAGGCGAGCCAATCGGAGCTCGCGCATGGCACGCCGTGGGCTCTCAGGGCGCGGAGGAAAAGGCCCGCGTAGGCTGTACCGCCCGCAGCCGGCGCCCCCCAAACCTTCACGCATGCGCTGGTCTGGTCAGTGGGCGCCGGGGCCCGTGCTGCAGCCCATGGCATGCAGGGAACGCGTCCGCAGCTACCAACGCACGCGCAGTTACGGCCTAGCGGGAATAACTCCGGGAATAACTCCGGGAATAACTCCGGGAATAACTCCGCGGACAGCTAGGATGTGGAAATGTACATTTCCTTTCAGAACAGGCCCCAACCACTCCGGACTGCCCCAGGAGGGGCTGCGTCTATTGTTTAGAGGAAGAGCCATCTATGAATGATTGAGTAGAGAGGGTGTGTTGTATATATAAAGTGGGATACTGCTCAGCTATAAAAAAAGGTTCACCTGTTGCCATTTGTGACCATACAATGGATCTCGAGAGTATTATGCTAAGTGACATTAATCAAGTGGAAAAGAACAAAAACCATGTGACTTCACTCGTATGTGAGATATGTAACAAAAAGTAACAAATAATCTAGCAAAACAAAGACAAACTCATAGACACAAATGACAGAATGGTGGTGACCAGAGGGGATGGGGGCGGGGCGGGGGGCAAAAATGGTAAAGGGGGGCGCAGACCTGGTGATGGGGGGCGGCTAGACTTCAGATGGATGGGAGCACTCATGGAGTCCACGGACGCCAAATTCTGATCTCATAAATCTGAAAATGATATAATGCCAGTAACCAACGTTACCCCAACACATTCAGTTAAAAGGTCCTCAGAGTGGAGAGAGAATGACCGAGGGACACGAGGGCAGGGTGGACTCAGTCCGAGAGGCAGCAGCGGAATCAGGACGAGGACTCAGTTCCATTCGCGTCTTGACCTCTCCCTTCCTCTCGCCCCGACCTCGTTTTGCTGACATGCCCTAATATGGCGGGCCTTCTGGGGGATTCTTTCCCCCATAGCGTGGGGCTGGCCTGTCCTGCGTGTAAGGTGGCCGGCTTCTTGGCCGTGTCCGTATGTCTGCTGGGGGCTGAAAGGCATGGTTCCTGAGGCCTGATGGATTTAAACACTAGAGGCAGCGTGCCGTGGTGGAAGACGGTAAAACATGAAATCTCTTAGACTTGGGTTCACATTCTGAATCTACCACTTTAGCCGTGTGAGCTTGGGCGTGTTTGTTTGGGTCACTGTCGTGGGGACTAAATTTGATCGGCTATCCCATGTGATGTTTCTGACTCCAATAATAGATCATCCTGCTACCCTTTTCTCCATAAAACGCCAGGTCTGGGTATCAATGCCAGGCCAGGGCAGCCTAAGTGCCTTAGCCTCAACTACTCATGGACTGGCCTAAACCCCATCCCTCCTATTTACTCCATTCCCTCGGGAAGAGAGACTGGCGGGCTTCCTGGAGGAAGGTACGGAGTGTTACAAGCCCACCAGAGGCACACGTGGCGGGAGGAGGCAGGAGGCCTTCCGGTCCTGGGGCGGCATCTCCCCTTCTTGCCTCCTCCAGTTTGTTCAGGGGCAGGCCCCGCAAACCCGGCGTGGAGTGGGACGTGCCTATGAAGTGTGGGAGTTTGTGTTGTGTGTGTGTGTGTGTGTGTGTTTTTAATTTGGGGAATGTGGGGTCCATATGGACAAATGCAGGAGCCCCTTATACCAGAGAGGCTGCAGGGGCCACGGCGGGGCCTGGACTGGCTGGTCCGAGGGAGTGGCTGCTCGGGGCCAGAGCTAGGTTCGGAATGGAGACGACCTTCCAGTCGGGCAGCCCAGCGCGGCTCGGCGGGAAGAGCCTGGCCTCTGAAACTAGACAAGCCCGGGCCCAGACGGCATCCCCTGCCTACCGGTGGGGTGGCCTCGGCGAGCTAGCTGGGCCCTTGGCTCTTAGTTTCCTCTTCCGTAAAAGCAGGGCTCCCGTGGCCATCGGACCCCCTGCATTGGGCTTCCAGCTTCCCGACTTATTTGCTTTGTGACAGTGGGTATGTTCCTTGACCTTTTGGGGCCTCAGCGACATGGCCATCTGTGAGCGTATGTGCCTCATGAACTGTCTGGCACGTCGAAAGTGTTCGATTGAATGTCAGATCCCACTATTATTGTTATCACACCGTGTCCATGTGGCTGGATTTCTCCTGTGCTGGGTTCTTGGGGATCTAGACGTGTCAGTGAGATCCGAGGTCAGGGTGGGAGGTCACAGGGCATGAGAAGGTGAGGGTGGGAGGTCATAGGGCACGTTGGTAAGGGTGAGAGGTCATAAAGCATGAGTAGTTGAGACTAAATAGTCTGGGTATAGAGCCTGGGGTCCGGAATCATCAAACACTCGTCCAGTTTCTAAGTGGGCTTAGCATAACCTGCCAGCCCACGGAACACACCATTTCCTGAGGGCCCAGCCGCCATATTGAGGCAGAGACCACTGAGCCAAACTTTCTGTGTCCGGCAACCCCAACCAGAAGGAGCCATCATGGAAGCCTTCGTCTACGCTGGGCACAGCGTGTGAAACACTGAGATGCTCACCACACCGTGGCCAGGTCCTTGAAGACGCCAGTGACCTAGAAACAGCTTCACAGGGACATATCTCATGGGCATCTCTCCCAGCTTCTAGTAAAAGAAGCCTGACTTGTTTCATGAAGAAGGTGGCAGAAATCGTTTCTCTCACGTTTGGAAAAATTCAGCGTCAAGCCCAGACCTGCCCAGCCTGTGACCGAGGAGCCAGGCACACCGGGGAGGAATCCCGCCAACGCGAGGCCAGCCCGCCCTCGTGATCTCCGCGGCTTCATTCAGATGCCATTAAATTGCCTCACTGGTGCCCCATTGCCCTATAAAAGGTGTCCCCAAGCTCCGGTTCCTCAGATCACTGGTTCCTTCCAGCCTTGCTCCCGTCAGCAAAGCGGGTAAGTCTGTCTTCCTGGGGTGACGACGTAGTGTGAAAGGGAGCCCCGGAGAAGCTGGCGTGGAGAACCACGGAGGTGGTCAAGACGAGACACCCGGAGCAGCCGCCGAGGGAGGCCAGTGGCCGTGGCTGGCAGGAAGCCTGAGCCCGGAGCTTTGGAGGAGAGGGAGAAGGGCGAGCTGAGCTCTCAGGGCTGGGGGAGAGGGGCTTTTCAGAAGACGAGGCCGCCGTCTTCTCTCTATGAGAGCAGGTGTGCAGTCCTCTCTTGGGTCCGTTAACGAGGTAAAGTGATCATTTAGCTGATCCAAAGAGCAAAGGGTGGAAACTCACTCCATGGGGGCCATGTTGGGCTCTGTTGGGCTTGACTTGAGGCTCCCGCGGGCTGCGGTGTGCTGACGTGAACATGCCTTCCCTGGGTACCCCTGGCCGGGCAGGAGGAGGGAGAGTCACTCTCAAACGAATTGGACGAGATGAGCTGGGAAGCAACGACCTCCCAAGGACAACTCGCAGTGTAGACATCGAAGTGGGCAGGGAGAGAGGAGGCTTGCAGTGTAGACATCGAAGTGGGCGGGGAGAGAGGAGGCTCGCAGAGCTGAGTGGAGTCGCAGGCGCCAGCTTCACTTTGTACCATGGAACCGGGGCTCAGAGGTGAGCAGTGACTTGTCCAAGGCCACAGAGCCAGGTAAAGGAGGGCACGAGAGCCGGGCCCAGCATCCGTGGCTTAGTCCGTCCCGATGCCAGGCGACAGCTTCCGGGCGCCTGGCACCTTCTCGGAAGGCTCCTGCTTACAGACCATGCCACCCATGGGGCGTGTCGCGGGCGCCCCTGGAAACCGTCCTCGTTCTCACGACACCTTTCTTTTCAGATTTTGCAAAGCCACAGAAAGATGTGTGAGCAGCAGAAGCAGGTACAGTTCCCTCCATCCTGTGTGAAAGGCTCGGGACTGGGGGCCGAAGTTACGTCTGTGAAGTGCCCCGCTCCGTGCGTAACTCAGACCTACGTGAAGTGCCCGGCTCCGTGCCCGACTCAGACCTACGTGCAGTGTGCTGCTCCCTGCCCGACGCTGGTGAAGTGCCCAGCTCCATGCCCGACTCAGACCCTGGTGAAGTGCCCAGCTCCATGCCCGACTCAGACCCTGGTGAAGTGCCCAGCTCCATGCCCGACTCAGACCCTGGTGAAGTGCCCAGCTCCGTGCCCGACTCAGACCCTGGTGAAGTGCCCAGCTCCGTGCCCGACTCAGACCCTGGTGAAGTGCCCAGCTCCGTGCGTAACTCAGACCTACGTGAAGTGCCCAGCTCCGTGCCCCACTCAGACCCTGGTGAAGTGCCCAGCTCCGTGCCCGACTCAGACCTACGTGCAGTGTGCCGTTCCCTGCCAGACCTTTGTGAAGTGCCCCCCTCCCTGCCAGACCCAGACGTGCTACGTCCAGTGCCCTTCTCCCTGCCAGACCTACTATGGGCAGGCGCCAGCTGGTGGCTCAGCGGCCCAGGTCGGTGGCCCTAACCCATGCTCTGCTCCTGTGTCCACCAGCTACTGCTGCCTGGCTCCCCGGACCTTCGGGGTGAGTCCCCTGAGACGCTGGGTCCAGCGGCCCCAGAGCTGCACCTTGGGGTCATCTGGGTGCTGTGAGGATTCGGGCTGCTGCAGCTCAGGGTGCTGCGGCTCCGGCTGCTGCAGCTCCGGCTGCTGCGGCTCCGGCTGCTGCTCTAGGTGCGGCTGTTTGGGAATTATTCCCATGAGGTCCCGAGGTCCCGCATGCTGCTGTCATCATGAGGACGACTGCTGCTGTTAAACGCGGACGAACAGCTCTGCTCCCGGACGCTCGCCTGCTCCACGTGGCTCGGGGGCTTGACCAGCCCCGCCTTCGCGCCCCCCACCCCGAGGCTCCCAGTGATGCCGACTGACGAACCGATCACCGATCGTCAGGCTTCACTGCTCCCTGCCCCGCACACCCCCCCCCCAACCCCGCCGCTTCTTCATTAAGGCAGCCTGCCAGAGTTAGCGCAACCCCCAGACTTCGGCAAGAATAAAGCTTTGGATGCAATTCAATGACTTCCTGTGTGTGTGTTCGGTCCGTGTTTACGCTTGTGCATCAGAAACTCTTCTGCCTTCCTCTCTCCCTCTTGCTTCTCTGCTGGAGGAAGGGCCTGTGTGGACACGACCACGCAGACCGGGCTGGCGCGGCACCGGCCGGACGTCCCCGAGCGTTCTAGAACGCTGTGGATAGACATCCCCGTGCGCGGTGGCAGGACGTGAGGCTGGAGGTTGAGGCCGGAGGACGCCTCTCCTGCCCTCTGATGGGTCTGGGCGGAGGGCCGCCCCTGACCAAGTCCTCACAGCAGCATGCTCTCCGCGTGTGAACTCGGGGTCCATCTCCCTGCGTGTCGAGGGGAGTGTGCAGTCAGATCCGCTCAGAAGGGTCCCCGCTGCTGTGTGCGGGGCTTGAACCCGTGGTGGCTTTATGGGTTACACTTCCTGCTCTGACAGGCTCGCCCTCCTGAGGCCATAGCGTAGAGGCCTTAGGGAAGGGGCTAGGACCCCCCGGAAACGGGCAGACGATGCCCACGTCGGCCCTGGAAGCGAGCATGAGGTGCCCGAGAGCAAGGCGAGCCTCGTGGGGCGAGCCTCAGGCCCCCAGGCCCGCCGCCGCTTCCTTCCCCGTTGCTCGGCTGGCTCCGGACGATCGGGGTGGATTTTTTTATAACTAGAAACTGTAAACATGCGCATGAAAAACATAGAGGGACCACCGCGAGGCCGGGGCATGAGCACAGGAGACAGGCGTCTGGCAAATGCACGGTGAGCAAACGGGCGAACAGAGCCGGAATCTCGTGCTTGTGGCCGAGCCGCCGCCCCCACCCCCACTCCCCCCCTCTCCCCGCTCGCTCAGGGAGTCCCTCCTCCGCAGTGCCACCTTCAAACCAACGTCTCAGCCACCTGCGGCCCCATAACTCAGACCCCGCCCCTCCGTCCACCCCCATAACCCGGCCGCTCAGTCCCTGGACCCCCACCCAGAACCAGGAACAGCCTTGCCCAGGGCCGCGACTTCCTTTTGTCCCATCAGGCAACACCTGTGGCTCAGGGAGGCAGGTGCTCCCCGTTCGGCACTGAACACGAGCATGCGACTTTCTGTATTTATTTTTTAAATATTAGATAAGTAGCACGAGCTACACGAAAACGTCGATAGTGCAGAAGCGGATGGATAAACATTGGGAGTCACCTCTCGACGTCCGATTTCCAGGGGCAGTCACTCCGAGTTAGACCCTATTCGCCCAGGTCTCTGTCTAAGAGCTGCTTATACACAAACCACACGAAGTTTTAAAAAAATAAAAAGTCCTTAAGTGGCCGAGTCCCTGCAAAGTGGTGTCCCGAAGTCCAGCGCAGCACTAATGCATCAAAACATCCTGTGGGGAGTCCCGTCCATAGCCCGCAACCCAGAACGTTCTTCCAAAAGGCCCGTTTTCCCTCCTCTTCAATGCTCCCCCATCCCGGAGCTGCTCAGAAGCCAGCGCTGACGTCCGGGCAGGGGGGCTTCCTCGCCCCCCTCCCCCGCCGGCCCTCTGCCCTCTGCACCCGGCTCAGGCCGGCCGCGCAGGCGCAGCCCCCTGCTCTCGGCCTCCTTCGCCGGCTCTGTCTCGCCTTCGCGATTCCAAGCCAGGCCGGGGAAACCGTGTGACATGCGCTGTTAAAGTCTGTTTTTCTCTGCAGAAAGGAATTCGGAGCATACGGGCGCTAAGTTAACACAGCCGCGTGGCAGATTCACGTGCCTGCTTCTCTCTGAGCCCCGACATCCGAAACTCCCGTCTCTGGGTCTGGTTTTCACAGCCATAAACGTTTTCTATAACTTAAAAAATTAATAAGCCATTTCGCATATAAAAGAATCCAGATTTCCTGACTCCTGGTCCCTCAACGATGTTTATAAAGAATGTACCGCCGATGATGTAGCGAGCACAGCGAGTTGGGGACGTGTAACCCAGCCCCTAGGGGACGGAGACAGGCCCCCTGGAGAGGCTGAGCGTCTGCTCTTCTGGGATCTCGTGCAAGTCTGCTTCTGCACGATTTTTCCAGAATAGGAAAAACTACTGAGTAGAACCTGAAGCCCAGGTCTCAGCGTGGGGTGTTTTTCGATGGCGTTTCCTTTTTCAGGAAAACGCCTATGCAAAAAATACTGACAAAGTAAGCTTAATGCATAGAGAAAGGCTTCATAATATTTCCCCAAATTAGTAAATAAACTTACAGTCATATACATCAAAATTTTTTATATCTTATACATATGTCTCATGTGAATATATAGCTAATATTATTAAATATCCATAAGATAAATGACTCGTATCTGTTCTTGACACCTGCAGGAAAGGACAGAGGGAACTGCCCTTTATTTACTGAGGACCTACTACGTGCTGGGCATTGTGCATGTGGCGGGGTCGGGGGAAGATTGAGGTCGCCGAGGCAGACAGGTCCATGTCCTGGCCCTATGACCTCAGATAAGTTATGCGACCGTTCCACTCAGAGGGATCATGTCTCATGAAACTGCCTAAAATAGTACCCGGCACACAGTAGGTCCACAATACGTTAAGCCACTTTCCCGTTCGGAGGGGTTTTATCAGTAAATCTGAACGTCAGCTCAGCGGGTAAGAGTGAAGAGAGCCTCACTGGGCCTCAGTCTCGTTCGTCCTCGATAAGAGGAAGACTGACTATAAAACCGTCTCTGAAGACCTTTCCCGTCACCGACAGCCTGTACTTAGAAGTCTTGGGCTCTCCCTCAAAGTTCAGGGAAGTATCTTTCCAAGAAAATGGGAGGGGGGTAGTGATTGGACGGATGGCTCGTCACGGCCCCCCAGCGGGCTAAGCAGTGGGGCGCCCAGGCCGTCCTCCCAGACTCGGTGCTTGACGAGAAGAGAAAATGGGCCAGGTCCCCGGGCAGAAGTCGGCTAGGCAAAATGTCACAATCAGATGTCATTCATGTCATTGGTGTAAGCATCTCCACCCAGCCGATGGCTGCCGATGGCTTGATTAGCAAGGCGGCGTGTGAGACGGGTGGGTGCTGGAGTGGGCGGGGCCCCCGGCGCCAGGCGAGGGACAGTGCGCGCAGCGCCAGGGACGCGAGGCGCATCGCCGGCGGCCGCCGTCCTCGGAGGTCCTCGCGGCCGGCCCTCGCGCCCGACTCGCAGGGGCGTTGTGCTGGGGCGCTCGTCCACCCCGACCTGCCCGACCGGGCCCTCTGGAGGAGCCAGGAACGAGGTCTCGTTCGATTGGATGTCCCCGGAGCCTGCGACTCGATACGGTCTGGTCACCGAAGGCATGAAACGTCATTCTTGACGCAGTCATCCCGCGGGAATTTCCCGGATCGTAGGAATCCGGCGGGACGGCCTGGGGAGCACGGAGAAGGCGCGCGTCACCGTGGACGTCTCCGGGAGACACGTGTCCAGCCAAGTGCTCCCGGGAGCGCGCGGAGCCCGCCTCACTGCTGAGCTCCCTGCGTACGCTGCCCCGACCCCAGACCCAGCTCCTGTCCAGCCCTACCCTGGGCGGGCCCAGCCGACCCCGTGGGGGCCCGGGCTCCGAGCTCTGCCTTCCTCCCCAAACGAAGTCACCAAAAGGAAGAGTCGATCAGTGGATTTTACTCTTAGGGCAAAAACGGCTTCCTTACTCGGCGAATCTCTCTAGTTCCTTTTTTTCTTTTTTTTAAATTTATTTATTTGCCTGGAAATTTATAATCGATATTCCTAATTGCATGCACGTGTGTGTGCGCGCGTGCGCACGTGTACCACTGTGGAACGGTGTGACGCGCGCTCACAGAAACGCTGCGTCGAACACGCGGGCCGTGGCGCGCTGCCCGCGGAGCACCCCTGTTGGCGGCGGCGCTGCCCTTCCCGCCGCCGAGCCCCACGGCCGGCCCGAGGCCCGCTGCTGTCTCAGCAGAGACGGGAGAGAGGACCCGCATACTTCCAAGCTCGCTCGAGTCCTTCAAATGATCATGCCGGTTCACAAACGTGGGCTGTTCCTGGGCCACTGGATGTTTGAGAGCGCCATCTTGTGATGTGGCCATGAAAATATTTTTGTCGAGGTTTATCGCAGACGCAGGAAAGACCATCGCGTGTCTCCTGCGTCCCGGGCATCGGCTCCTCGTTTTCCCATGATTTAAATCAACTATAATTCAGCAAAATTCCCTACGAAAGGCGGGCAGCGGGGAGCCTCCCAACTCCAACAATCCAAACACCAGTCCCTTTGTGGCATGCAGTGTCTCAGAAAAAGTCTACACCGCAAGCCCCCGCCCTCGTTCCCACGCCTCCACCTGACGGAGTGGAGAAAGCACACGCTTCGGAGTCAGATGACGAGCAAAACTTTATCTTCGGGTAGTCCGGCGAACACTGCCTAAAAAGACCGTTTCCTTTCTTTCTTGTTGTTGAATCGTGGTATAAGTGACGTACAACACCATGTTAGTTTCGGGTACACACCACGATGATCCTACGTGGGAATCGCAACACGGTCACCACAATGAGGCCAGAGAACGTTGTCACCATGCAGAGTCAGCAAAAAATCTTGTTTCTGCGATGAGAGATTTTAAGATCTGCGCCCGGAGCGCAGCGCGGCGTCCTCCGCGGCGGCCAGCCCGCCGTGCATCCCGGCCCCGCGGCTCGCTGATTTCATAACTGGAAGTCAGTGCCCTTTGACCCCCTTCGGTCATCCCAACCGCCCTGCCCCCCTCCCCACCTCCGGTGACCACCAGCACATTCTCTGTATTTAGGCTGGTTTTTCCTTTCCTTTCTTTTAAAAAGATCTCCATTTAAGCGATTTTTGTTTTTCTGTCTGACTTATTCGGCTCGGCATAATCCACGTTGTGGCGAATGACCAGATTTCATTCCCTCTGTGGCTAAATCGAATGCCGCCGCGTGCGTCTGTGTCACATCTGTATCGACGCGTCCGCTAAACGTCCTTCCCTGAACTCCCGTGACACTCAGGATGGTCCGCTCCGTGAGAGAGTGATGCGTGGTCCTTCGGCCTCGTGTTCAGCGCAGAGGGCCGTAGGCCTCCTCCCCGTCACCAGCCGTATCGCACGCCTTCCCCATCGTTATCTGATTCCAGAGAAGTCTTTCACTCCCAGACACCTCTCACTCCGCACGTCTCTCTGTCTCCCTCTCACACCCTGTCGCTATCACCGCAGTATCTGCACCCACCTTTCCTGTCTCCGCCCCGTTCATTTGCATTCCTCACACTCCACCTTGGGACAGGACAGTCGCACCTGCGTCTCGCAGACCGCGGCCTTGCCTGCGCGGGTCTCGTCTGCCCCGTGCTGGAGTTAGCGGAGCGCTTGCCTGCGGGGCCTTCTGCACGATCCGTTTTTCTAAGAACGTCTTGGAGGATCTTGCCGAATCCTCCCTATCACCTAGCGCGATACTCTGCACATAGGATGGATTTAATAAACCGTGTGGAATGAGACACATCTAACTCCCACTCTCCTTCCATCTTTATCTTCAGAAGTCTCCACCCATGGCCCCAGATGAGTCCAACAATGAAAATAGGACAGCAAAACTTCTGTCTTATCAGGTCTCCTCTGGGACGAGAAAGTCACGCCAGGCAGAAGAAAGCCTATTATGATACCGAAGCACGTGGAACAGTGATATTGATCAGAAGAGTGGGCACAGTGACCGCCACTCTGTGAGCGCCGGCCGCGGCCGGGGCACTGTGCGCAGCGCTTAGTAGGCGGCACCTGGTGTTTGGCTCGTGGGCGAGCGGCACTGTGCTGACTCTTTTGCAGACAATAAAACTGCAGCTTAGAAAATACAACTTGCTTAAGCAGGCACGGCTTGCCTTTGGAGATGCCGACTTAAGTTTCTGATTTCAAAACTGTTCTTTCGAACGAATCCTCCGAAACATCTCCGGGCCCGTCTCCTAGCTCATTCGGCATCGTGACCTGATTTCAACTGCTGCTGTGTATTAGAACAGTGGTTTCTTCGTTCCGTTTTTTTTTTTTTCCCACTTCATTCCTTATCTCTTTCTTACGCTTCTGGAAATAGCGATCTATGATTTCCTGCACTAATCCCGAAGTTATGACAAGTCATTTCAGCCCTCGCTATTAAAATGATCGTTTCCAAGTCGCCAACGGTCTTAAACCCGCCAGATCTGATGGGTGCCATCTCCGCCTCCTGACAGCGTGGCATTCTGTTCTTTAAAATTACAGTTCTCATTTTTTCCAGATTGCCATAGTTTTCTCCTGATTTCCCAGGCTAGGTATCTTACCTTTCTTTCTTAGACTCCCGCATTTTTACATCCCCTTGGCCTGCCCATTACAAGTTGGAGCTCCCCCAAGGTTCTGCGCCCAGTTCTCTCTCTCTCTCTCTCTCTCTCTTTCTCTCTCTCTCTCTCGCCCTGCATCTCTATTTCTTGGCGTGCCCTCTCCTGGGGCAGCTCTATCCACTCGCCCGTCGTCAGGGTTACTGTTACTAAGGAACCAGTCCGGTTGGCGTTAGGCAGTGCCCTTCCATGTGTGACTGGTAAACCCTGTCAAACCCCTAACAGGATTTCTCTGTTTTCTAACAAGGATGCCCCAACCACAATGTGAGCTCATTAAAGTCAGCGATAATTCCTTATTCACAACAGTTGAATCCTGTGCTTGCTAATTAGTAGATGTTTAAATAAGGTTGACTTAAAGGAATCCACCTACGTCTTATTTGATTTCTCTTCTCTATAAGTAGCTACCTACAAAATGCAACAGCTCAATAGTACAGCTACTCTAACTCACGAGCGCTCAACCTTGAAACGAAAAGTCTGTTAGGATCCCTTGTGGCCCCGTGCAGGGATATCCGGGCACCCCCGGGCTGCGAGTGTGAGGACGGTCACCTCTCCCAGGCCGTGAAGGTGGCCGCTATGCATGCACAGCCGTGCCTCCCCCCTGGGAAGAAACCAGGCCCGGGAAAAGACAGCTCAGTGCTGGGCTGCTCGGCCCCGGCCCCGGCGGTGACAGCTCCTGCCTCCTACACGGGCAGTGGGGGCTCCTGCCCCCTGCACCCCCCCCCCCCCCAGCACTAGGAGTCTTGGTCCTCGGTATTGTCATCCTCTGATTCGTTCTTTAGGAACCACCTGTCCTCAGGCCTGTCCTGTCCACCTGACATCCTCGAGATTAAGGCTAAGAAAGTCAGCCCCCAGCACGGAGAGCCGGAGCCAGGGCTGACGTCGTGCCCCCAGCCTGGCCCCTGGACCTCCTCCCCTCCCGTCAGGCCGGGGGCTGGGGCTGGAAACGCCGATCTTACTACGATTTGTGTTCATTGAAGGAATGCTCCCACTAGTGGCCACATTTTATCTTTACGACATTTTATCTTTACGACATTTTTGATGAGTGAGAGAGAAAAACACAACCAATAGCACCGATGCCTGAGGATACAGAGGGGCGAAGAGGCCGCCCGGAGGGTCACACAAGGGTGAAGGGGCCAAATATAAATGTCAGAAGGAGGTTCGACTTTGGGTGGTGAACACACAATGCCATATACATGAAATATTACTAAATTATACACTTGAAACTTAAACAATTTTTATTAACCAACGTCGCCCTTATAAATTTAATTTAAAAATAAAAAAAAAATAAAGTCACATGATCAGACTAATATACTCCTAGTAATCTGACTCATTGCAACCTGTCCCCAAAATGATTACTTTTCCATTAGGTGAGCATCGTGTTGTAATCGGAACAGCTGTAATGTTAAGTAATAGTCATAATAGCATAATGATAATAATGATAATTGTCTCCGCGGAGGACCTGTCGGTGGACTGACTCTTCACACGCCATTGTTTTTAGCCTTTGGAACAACTTTGCGAGGCTGATCCCGTTCGCGGTTTGTGTGTGACTCTCGGTAGGGTGCTCACTCTGCCCAGCGGCAGGGGCCGGAGGAGGAGCCACAGGCTTGGCCCAGGCCCTCTGCCCCCCACGACCCGGCCACGCCCCCGGGGCGCTCGCCTCCTGCTTCTCGAGGTTGAATGAGACGCAGCGGCGACTGGGCCTGGCGGGGCGCGCGCTCGTGTGGCGTCCCCGGTCCATTCCCCGGGTTAGGACGGCGTCCGCGCCGTGTCCACGCTCCGCTCCGGCTGCCCCTACACTGTCCCTCGCAGGGCACCCAGAGTCGGAGCCTGTCGCGCCTCTGCTCAACGCGCTGGCCAGTGACCTGCGGACGCAGACCAGGCGCGCTTCCTCCGGCTCCGCGGGCCGCCGGGACGCAGCCTCCCCCCGCCCGTCCCGCGCCGTCCCTCCCCGCACGCTGCCCCCGCCTCCCCGCCCGCTCTTCACACTCCTTTGCTCCTGCTTGTCCTTTCCGTCTCAGCCCACGCCCACCTTACTCGGGGACGCCTCTCCCGGTCTCCCCGGCCGGGCCAGCACCCCGGCTGGGGGGTCCCAGCCCGGGGCCGCCCTTGTTGGTCTCCTGCCAAACGGGAATCAGGGTGTCACGGGCTATTTATCTGTGTGGCCCTTGGATGCATGTCTGTCTTCTCCAGTTAACCGAAGGCTCTCGAGAGCAGAGGCGATGACGTCTGCTTGTTTGTTTATCTTACCCTCGTATTCCCGAGACGTAGCTTTATACACGGTGAACACCCGGTAGCCGAAGGACCGAGGCAGGCGCCAGAGGGTGAGCAAGTCGGCATCGCGAGGCATCGCCGCCATTCCCTCCCCCTGGGTTAGTCCTGAGTCCCTTTCTTAATTACTCCGTCCCCATGGGATATGCGTGTGCTGAAATGCACCTGCAGTCTACCCGAAATTGAAATTCAGCTGGGCATCCCGTATTCTTATGCTAAATCTGGCAACTGTGCCCTGGACACTTGCTTTTTTTTTGTGCGACGGACCACCGAGTGTCACGTCTGGAGGCTCACGGTCCCGTTCCCCCACAGGTTTTGCGTGTGCCCTTTTCTCAGGGGTGAGAAGGTAAATCTTTGGAAGCCAGTGCCTCCTTCGTAGGCACCTGCTCCACGAGGACGCCTTTTAAATCCGCATCACCTGCATCTCAGGTCTGTCCATCTGTGTGTTTTTCCTTGTTTGACTGCAAGCCTCCTGAGGGGGAGGCTGTGCGCAGGTGCTCCGAGAGCATCTGCTGAGTGAACGGATGATGACGATCCCGAATCCACTTCTAGGAATCTGACCGGTGATCTGTAAATATTTGTGGAGTGAGTAAGATGTAATAAACTCCATTTCATGGACTAAGATCTTCTCCACTTAGCGTAGAGCATTTGAGAGGATGACTATTAGTAGGGGACATAAACGAAGTCATCCCCAAGAGGAAGACAACCTGCATTACAGGTCGGCTTCCGGCGAGCATGGTCTTCTGGGTCACTCATATGCCCAGGATTCTGGGGGCAGGTGCCTGACCGAGGTTGAAGCAGACGCTGAGCCCCAGGGATATAGTATGAGGCGTCATGTGTGGCTGGGGGCTGGGGTCTCAGTGAGCCGTGATTCCCTGCTTCGTAAATGTGATTTAGGTTTTACTGAGATTTAGGGATCTGTCCTTACGTGCATGTGCGTGCGTGTGTGTGTGTGTGTGTATGCAAATATATAAAATATACATGCAAATACATGTGTGTCATCTTTGCTGAGTTCACATACCATACACTTTATCCATTTAAAGTGTTACGACTCAATGTTTTTAGTGTATTCACAGAGCCGTGAAAAATCTAATTTTAGAATATTCTCGGCACCCTGGGACAAAATCCTGTGTCCGCCAGCAGCCAGATCTCACGCCCCGAGTCCCATGTTCTGTCTCTACGGATTTGCTAAGTCTGGGCACCCCCTGGAGACAGACTCGTGCTCATGGGGTCCTCTGTGACGGGCTCCTTTCCTTTGTCATGAGGTTTTCAGGGTTCACTTACGTTGCTGCGTGTGTCAGATCTCTTTTGGTATCTTTATATCGCTTTTGTGAATCACTATATTCTTATCGCTTACTCCGAGATTTATATAATTACATTTCTAGCCATTTATATATCACCCTACATGGTTATTTCTCATAGCCCCATCTATGCAAATAGTCTCCATAACTGTCCCTAAAATTAATGACCTCTCTCTGGAGATAATCTCTGTCTTTAGGACTTTCTTTCTTTCTTTCTTTCTTTCTTTCTTTCTTTCTTTCTTTCATCTATTTATCTATCTATCTATCTATCTATCTAACATCTATCTATCATCTACTTATCATTTATATCTATCTGTCATCTATCTATAGCTATCATCTATCTATCCATCCCTATCAATCATCTATTATCTATCTATCTACCTATCTATCATCTATTTATCATCAATCATCTATCATCTATCTATCTATCATCAATTATCTATCATCTATCTATCATCTATCTATAACCCTGTATTTCTTTGCTACTTATTGGGACATTTAATACAGCCTTTATGTTAGCATACATCTATCTATTATATTTCAGTAATTAATGAAACAAACCAATTCATGAAATGCAGTGTAGTACAGGCAGACGCCAGACTGTGTGCCTGTGTGAAAATGAAACTCTGTAACCAACGAGGCGAAGTGAAAACGGGCTCGGGCACGGTGCCCGTTTCTGAGACACGAGGGCTGATCGCCGCCACTTCTCTTCCCCGAGGACCCGAGGAGGACAGGAATGTAAATAACCAGAGGACACGTGGCCGCTCCGGCGACGGGTGTGTCTGTCGTGCTGCCAGAGCATCGAGCGAGTCACGGCCCGGGGAAGTCGGGGAGCATGACGAAAGGAGTGACCTCGGCATCGTCTCAGAGAGTGAGCAACAGTTCCACACGTGGAGAGGGGAGGAAGGGATGCCCCACGCGCGGGTGTGCCACCGCGAACGTCGAGGCGTGCGTGGAGAACGGAGAGCTCCCCGCGTGGCTCCATCCGGCGCTGTGTGCGGCCAGTGTGCGTGTGTGTGTGCGTGTGTGCGCATGTGTGCGAGGGTGTGTGTGTGTGTCGAAGGGCACTCTTGTGGCCATTGTGGACGTTACATCGAAGAGAAAAAGACGAGAGGCAGAGAAAACAGGGAGGAGACTATTGCACCAGCACGTAGAGCGGATCGTGAAGGCTTGAGACCCACACGGGGGGCGAGCGCGTGACGGGAGGGGGTGCGTCGCAGAGCGATTATGAAGCCGGATGCTCGGCGCGTGGGATTCTGCGTTGGAAGAAGGCGGCGGGGGGATCGAGGGCGACTCCCAGGTTTCTAGATTTAAAGATGCTTTGGACGAGCCAGTCTCCGACATAAAACCTTGGGAGGGCGATTTGGAAAGGGAGGTAGCGAGTGAGTTTTGTCCACATCGAGTTGGTTAAGCCAAAAGTCAAAAAAGCCGAAAAACACGTACAAGCTCAGAGATGAGAAGGCCACACTGAACCTTATTTACAGCAACCGTTTCGTTTGAAGACACATCCAAACAAGGAATGCCCTTCGTAAGAGTTTAAACCCTACCGAAGAAACAAAAAATATATATGTATTTTTTTCCCTGCCCTTAGACAATCTCAGTACTAATGGGAATGAGCGATGGGGTCCAGAGCTCAGACTCTGGACTCAGGGTGGTCCCGACGGAGACTCCCCGACGGGAGGCATTTCACAGCTATGATTGGCATGCGCACCCCAGGAGTTAAAGCACTTCTATAGCTATTATCTGATTTTTATCTTCATAATAAAACACAGCATTTTCACTCCCATCTTCCTAGGAGGAAATGAAAACCCAGAGTGTTAAGCGGTTAATTAAATGCTAACAACTTCAGATTAGTTATTTTACTTGATTCCCGCAATAATCCTGACTCTTCTGATTTTTCTTTCTTTGTTTTCTCCTTTTTCTTCCTCCTTCCCTTCCACTTCTTCTTCCTCCTTCTGTTCCTTGTTTCTGTTTTATAGGTGAGAAATCTGAGGCTCACGGAGGTTAAGTCACTGTCACTCCACTGGCAAGTACCAGAGCTCAGATTTGACCCAGATCTGTCTAAATCTAAAGTCTCTGTTCGCTAGCTCAGTCAGGATCTCAAATGCCCCCAGGGGCTGGACGGTGACATAAACAAGGGAACGGATCTATCGAGAGGGGAGGATTATTTCATTTCACCAAAGAAAAAGAAGAACACGAGTAAGACAGGAAAAGGAAGCTTACTGACACATCGCATGGTGGATACAGTCACGGATGCTCGAGAACCATAGAGCATAAAGATGTAAGCCCTCTCTGCTAGGGGCAGGCGCGAGGCGGGTCAAGGTCAGGCAGACTCACCCGTGCCAGATCTTTGGCTCTTAGAGGACAACCAGATATCTATAATCTTAAGAAAAATCTCTCCATTTCTAAATATTAATGATTCCTTACAAAACTGAGTGGGCAAAAACGAGGTGGGCAGAAGATAAGAAGGTGTCCCATCGTGACTGTCAGGCTCACGGGATGCCGGTTTATGACCTGTGCCCCGCGGTGTCCGGGGTGTGAGCCGTGCACCTGCTCCGAAGCCCTCGGGGTGCCCGTCACAGGCCAGGGGCGCAGCCCGCGGCCACCGCTCCCGCCGTGCCCGGGGCTCGGGCAGCCGCTACTCCCAGTGGATGTCGGGCGTTCTGAACGTCATTCTCGACTGGGTGCTTTTGTGTAAAATAGTTACCTTAATCCTCGCAGTAACTCCGCAAAGATGTAATCACCTCCACTTTGCGGATGAGTAAATCGATGCTGAGGTCGGTTATAAAGGTCGCAGAGCTGTAAGTGGCCAACCTGAGGTGCGAGGCTCGGCTCCGCTCCACCCTTCTCTTTCTGCCCCTCACCCCAGTTTTCTGGGGTCTTTGGGGGTGATTTCAGTTGCTTCCAGTTAGGGACCCTTTCCTCCCCATGTGTCTGCCTGGTGAGAATCGGGGCCGAGGAGGAAGGTGAGGGCCTGGAATCCTCTTTCAGGACAAGAGATACCTTCGTGGCCCCTCGTCAAGCCCAGATCTTCTAAGCGTGCAGAAGAAACTGGCAGGGTGCGAAAGGAGAACAGGAATCTGCTCCTCATAGCCCAGAAGCTTGGGCGCTGAGGCCAGACACTCCCACGCTCGGCAGGTGACTGCAAGGACAGGCGCACAGGGAGGGGACCGGCTGCTGGAATGCCGACCTGGGTGATGTGCCAGGCAGATGCCAACTGGTTGTCTCACGGTCGAAGGCAGGCCCAGGGCCCTTCATATAAGGACAGCTGTCCGGCCCGATGCCTCAGCCTGAATGACCGCTCACCTCAAGGAAGGTGCGTCCAGGGCCCGGGGGCTGGGGCTGGGGTGGAGACGACGCAGGTAAGGCATTATGGGGACGAAGCCGGGAACAGAAGCCGGAAAGCTGGGGCCCTGGAGCGAGAAGTCTGGCAGACTGTTCGGGAAGGAGTGAGCACTGGGCTCAGGGAACCTGCCTTCGGTGACCCCGGCCTCCGCCTCGGCGGCCACGATCGCTCACCAGGGCCTGTCCCCCTGGAACAGACGCAGACGTAATTTATGCCGTGCGAACAGAGCTGGGTGTAGGGGGCTTACAGTCCCCAAGGGCACACGAATTTAGATGTTTTCCATAAATGGAGAGCGGAAAAATTGACCCTTTAAGGTATTTCGGGAGCTTTATTGAGAAGCGTTTTGATGGATGAGCTGATTGTCAGATCAGCCACCCTGCCGTGCTGGTCACCGGGCATCCTAGACATGAACGAGTGGACTTGGGGAGGGCCCACGGGGGGTCGGGGGCTGCCTTCTGTTTCTCCCTGGCCGGGACAGTGTCGGATAGTGTGCATGCATCCTGTGTGTAGGCTTCCAGTGTGTCTGAGTGTCGGTCTCGTAATTAAGAACCTGGCGCCTGGCGGGTTGTCCCCTCCGAGGTGGCTCTGCGGTGCCTCTCCCAGGGGCTGGAGGGAAACCCTTCCTGAAGCCGGCAGGTGACTAAGGACGGCACCCGCCTGGGCACGCTGCCGGGCTGCTCCTGAGCCTCCCCGAGGCTGGTGTTTTGCGTGTGCATGTTTTGCATATGCCGCGTTTAAACGAATTCACCTAAGAAGACTGACCACAGGGAAGCGACCATTTCGCGCGGGGTTCGAGCTGCCCAGGGGCTGACCGGGTCCGCTACTCTCCCGTGGACGCTTTGAGTGCTGGTTCCGCGTGTGCGTTTTGACATGTTTGCACGCGTGTGTGCTGCCGGGTAGTGTGTGTGAGGAAGCCCAAGCTCCCATGGCTGCGGAGACCCCACTTTGGGCTACAGCCTGGGGAGCAGAGGTGACCCCACCTTCTGTAGAACTCCCTCCCACCACGTGGGCTCCCAGGAAGTGATGAGAATCCCCTTGTCAGCTCCGTCCTGTGCTGGACGCCCACCAGGGAGAGAGCCTGGACACCTACAACCCTGGCAGAGCCTTCGAAGAGACCTCAGATTGGCACCTGCCAAGTCGTTTGGCAGATCCAAGGCAGGTCTCTGGGGCGGTGGTGACTAATCGTAGTAAGTGCAGCTGACTCGGCAAGGATTCTGGGGTGAAGACCAAGCTGGTGGAGGAAAGGGCAGGGAAGAAGCGGGGTGTGTTGGCCTTGGTCCTGACCCCCGCACTCCCCAGTCCTAACTCTGTCTCTCTACCCTCAGGCCCTGCTCCCCCGTCTGTCTGCATCGGAACCGGAACCATGTGCGACCAGCAGCCCATTCAGTGCTGCCTGCCCCTCCCCCAGTGCTGTGTGAAGGGCCCCGCCTTCCGCCTCGCCCCGGCTCCCTATGCCAACAGCCAGGTGGTGGTGCAAGCCCCTTGTGAGATGCAAGTCGTGGAGTGCCCTGCGCCATGCCCAGTTCAAGTTTCCGAGGTGAAGTGCCAGGCCCCGTGCCAGCCTAAGACCACGGAGGTGAAGAGCCAGGCTCCGTGCCAGCCTAAGACCACGGAGGTGAAGAGCCAGGCTCCGTGCCAGGCCCAGACCGCGCAGGTGACGTGCCAGGCTCCGTGCCAGGCCCAGACCGCGCAGGTGACGTGCCAGCCTGAGGTGTGTTACGTGCAGTACGAAGCCCCGGGCCCTGTTCAGACCTACTACGTAGACCGTGCTCCAGTTTGCTACACAGAAACGTGCTACCTGCAATACCCAGTCCAGACCTACGCGCCCCAGCCAGCTGCCCAGCCCGTCCGGACTTACATGGCGTGTCCCCCGGCGTTCCAGACTCAGGGGAGATTCTCCACCCAGTACCAGTACCAGGGCGCCTACGGCAGCTGCGCGCCCCAGCGCCAGGCGCGGCCTTCCTTCCGCACGTGCGCGCCGCAGAGCCAGGCGCCGCGCCGCGCGCACAGCGCGGGCCGCTGGCTGCCCGCCAGCCCCCCGCAGCCTCTCTACCGCAGCTGCTCCCCGCCAGGGCGCGGGGGGCAGCCGCTCTACCGCAGCTGCTCCCCTCCACGGCGCGGGAGACAGCCGCTCTACCGCAGCTGCTCCCCGCCACGGCGCGGGCTCTGCTATGGTGACCTGCCTGCGAGGTGCGACGCCGGCTCCTACGGCTACTGCACCCCGCCCCGCCGCTCCGAGCCCATCCACAGCAGCGACTACTCTCGGGGTCCCGCCCCAAGCGCTCAGCGCTGCGGCCCCCGGCGCCGGATAGAGATCTCCTCGCCCTGCTGCCCCAGGCAGGTGCCGCCACAGAGGTGCCCCGTGCAGATCCCGCCCATCCGACGCTGCGCCCCGAGGCCCTCCTGGGGCGCCTCCTGCCCGGAGCTGAGACCCAGCGCGGAGCCGCGGCCGCTCCCCAGCGTCCGCCTGCGCCCGCCGTTTGAGCGCTGTCGCGAGCTGTCGCCGCCGCGATGCCCGCTCCCTGCGCCTCGTGCGCGTGCGCGCCCAGACCGGTGCGCCAGTCCCGAGCCCCGCCCGTACCCTCCGCTTCGGCAGCTCTCGGAACCCTGTCTGTGTCCCGAACCCAGCCAGGCCCCGCGCCCTCGCCCGGTGCCCCGCGAGCGCCCGGAGCCCCGCGCGTACCCGGAGCCCTGCCCGCCGCCCGAGCCCATCGCGCTGCCCGCGCCCTGCCCCAGCCCCGAGCCGCGCGCGCCGCCCCGGCGCTGCCCTAGCCCGGGCCCCGGGCCGGCGCAGTACGTAGGGGACCTCGGCTGCCAAGAGTCCCGCCCGTACCACCTGGACGGCGAGGCCCCCGGCTGTGGCGCAGTCGGTTATAACCTGTGTGGAGAGAGTGGCGCCAGCTATAGACTCGCGGACGTGTTCCCAGAGCCGCGGGGTCTGGGCGGCTATGCGGACTGCGCAGGCGCCGGTGTCGGAGTGAAAGGCGGGGCCGGGGCCGGAGCTAAGGGCGCCTACTTTTAAAGGAAGCGAGGCTGAAACACCCCTGCGTCCCGCCCTGAGACTGTTGCTCCCCCTTTCCCAGCAGCCATGCTTTCTGGGTTCTTGTGTGCGTCTCTCCGGAGACACTCCGAGGCCCCCTGTCGCGGAGATGATGCCCACACTCCTTCGCAGGTCATCACAGGACCCACGCCTGGGTCTCAGACACCGCTCCAGCCTCGCTCCCGACTCCTCCCCTGCCCACACCCCCAGTTCTAGCCAGACCAGTCTGGCCACCAGGGCATGTCGGGTGTTCCCCGGGACATACCTCAGATGCCCCTGCCCCCAAGCCTCTGTTCGTCCGGCACCCCCCATCCCCGCGCTGCTCCTGGACCACTTGGCTGCTACTCCCGGCTTCTGAACCCCAACCCGTCCTCCCAGACCTCCCCCTCAGAGCCTCTTCTGCTCACTCCTACCCCCAGAAGCCTGCACTGAGGTCCTCGACCTCACGCATCGTCCACACCACCCATCTGCAACTGCCTAGCAACGTCTCTTGAATTATTTTGCTTTCAGGTGTGTCTGTCTTACCTGACCGACTAGGTTGTAAACTCCCATTTGAGTGGAGTCAGAATATCCCTCAGGTTCCGTGCTTCTCCTGGGGCGGGCAGCTGCCCCACAAGACCTGTGCCTTCGCGGCTTCGGCCACAATCTGTCCCCACCAAGGACAAGAGGAAGCCATGTGACAATAAAGACGGACCACACTCAGAGCTTGAGTCCTGCCTACTGCCTGTTTGTGACTCCTTCCTGACTCTCGGGGACGGGCTTTTGCTTTTCTCATTCGCCATTTTCTTCCTGGGTTTGCTGTACCCCGGGCCGATCCTGCGCCAGGCTGGGCCGCGGCGGGCTGCCCGGCGGGTGTACGGTCTCCCCGCACGTCCTCTGTGCCTGCTGAGAAAAGCTTAAAGGGCGCAAGGATGAGGGAGCAGGGACGCGAGGTCAAGGTCTGGGGGCTTGGGCTGGGCCGGGCAGGGCGCCCAGCTCTGGGGCGGCGGTCACAGCCCTGCAGCCTCTGCGGGGTGGGGGTGCGGAGGAGGGAGCCCCAGCAGGCGGCGAGCTACTCTGCCCGGGATGTGCTGGTCTTGCTTTCAGAATAAACTATTCGTGTGCCTGTCCTCCTTCTTCTTGACAAAATAGAAAAGGGGATAACTGAGTTCTGACTCTGCACCCCGGTTGCTCCCAGACCCTGTTAGGCACGAGTGGTCTCAGCAGCACGAAGGTGGGGCTCGGAGGTGACGGGGGTGCTGGCTGGGGACCGCGTGTCCCTGAGGAGAGCCCCTCCCCATGGTCTCTGGGGGCTGAAGGGGCGCCTCTTCGGAGGACAGCAGGGGCGGCTCTGGGCTGGGCCCTGGGGGTTCGGTCTGAGGCCCCGGAGGGCCCCACAACTCCAGCACCAGAGCTAGCGGCGCCAGCCGCACCAGCCGCCCAGGGCCCGGCTCTGAACTTTTCTCTCCTGTGCCGCCCGGGTCTCGGCCGCCACAGCAGTGTGCCCCGCGACAGACCCTGCGACGTGCCAAGGAAAACCGAGGCTCTTGATGCGAAATCCACTCATTCATTCATTATCGACAGGTGACCCCTGCTCACTTGCTGGGAAGGCCCCCTAAAAGGGACAGACAGAGCCCTTGCTTGCTTTCAGAGAGCCGGCAGCCTAGCAGGCTGGAGGTCGGGGGTGCTGAACCCCACATGGAGGTTAGGGGTACTGAGCCCCATGCTGTCAAAATCTGCATACGACTTCGGACTTCCCCAAAACCAGTAGCCTACTGCCTTCCTGATAACATAAGCAGTCAATTGACACATACTTTGTATGTTTTTTTGTATTATATCCTGTATTCTTACGATGAAGTCAGCTAGAGAAAAATATTATTAAAAAATCAAAAAACAATATATTTACAGTATTTATTGAAAAAAATCCAAGTTTAAGTGAATTTAAAGTTTAAAGCCATGTTCTTCAAGGGTCAACTCCATAAATAAATAAATGTGCACACACGCACACACACACACACACACACACACGCATGCACACTCACGCATGCGCACGCACGCACACCCCAGATAAGGGATCCTCCTTAGATCCCTCCTCTTTTCCCTCAAACACGCCCCTGGACAAGGACCCCCTCGTCTGGAGTGCGAGTGGGGAGCAGGCCGCCCCCTCCAGGTGGGAAGAAACACAGCAGCAGCGACCCGGCCATTGGCACCCAGGAAGCCGCCCCGGCCCTAGGGGCGGGGAGCGGGTCACCGCACAGGCCGCTCAGCGTGTGGATCCGCGCCGGCCCTGTCCGGGGATCCGGGATCGGCCCTGGCCCTCGGGAGAACTAGGGGAGGGGCGTGACGGGGAGAGTACGGGGCCTCTGGGCGAGCCGGCCTTGCCCCTCCCGGCAGGCCCGCGGTGCGACCTCGTCCGGCGGCAGCAGCTCGGAGGAGAGGGGCAGCCAGGGCCGTGAGTGTCCGCCCGTCGTCCGAGGCTTCGCACATGTCCCGTGCCCGTGTGTTCCGTCTGCGTGCTTTGACAGCTCAGGGGTTACAGTGCGCTGGGTAGCGAGGACCATGACCTCAGGAACACAGCTTGGGACCCCCCGGAGTCCCTCAACACTGGCTGCGGGGGACCCTTCCCAGCCACCCCTTCCTCACCCGCCTTCCACCCTTCCGCCTATGACCGGCTTCCGGTTCTCTGGCTTCTCCTTCTACGTCAATTCAGCCATTTCAATTACAATTAAAGGGACCCAGGACCAGGGCTGAGGACTCAAAACTTCAGATAAAAAACACAAAGGCCATTCATGATTCCTTTTTGTCGCAGGCATGAAGCTCGGGCGAAATTACCTAGGTGCCCAGTTAAAGACACGGGACCCCAGGGTCCAGCCCAGACCTCTTTAATGTGACTTCCGAGAGAGAGAGAGAGAGAGAGAGAGAGAGAGAGAGAGAGAGAGAGATCTGGAACCTCCTCTCTAACCTCATTCTGATCAGCTGGAGGTAGAAACCATTGCTATGCTGAAGTCCCAGCCTCATGAGCTTGGTCACGGTCTCTACTTGTCACCAGGGCCACAGCACGGCAGGACGTGGTGGCAAGATGCAGCTGACTGTTTTTGTGGGAGGTTTGATGTAACTACCCGCGTGCGGAGTCGAATTTTCTTCTCCTCAGTCTGCAGGCACCTCAAGGCCCAGGAGGCTCCTCCTTCCTCTCGGTTAAACCCAGCCCCACAGCCCCACGGGCTCTGGCATGTGACTGAGGGACAGGGCTGGTCTGGCGTACGGTACAGGTGTTTTTCCAGGAGGCGGGAGGCCTGGTTTGGGATATCGCTCCCTTGTCCAGGCGTTACCCAAACGTTAATAGGGAGCAGGTCAACATGCCACGGTTCACCCTACAGACCAGGGTAGTCCTGGATGAGCCGGAAAAGAGAACCGTCACGCATAAGGGAGTAGGTCGGCTGTCTATAACGTACTAGGTAGGTGCTAGTTAGGTGCCAGGTAGGTGCCAGGCGGGTAGGCAGCAGTCACCAGAAGGTAGGCACTGCGCATGTAGACACTTTGTTGACATACAGGACAAGAGCCAAGCAGTGACCGAGACTTCCGACAAGACGAGCGCGCCCCTGACTTCCGGGGTGGTTAGACACCCCCGAGGAGCCACACGCCTTGGCCTGAACCTAGTCAGGAAGTCAGGTGATGCGTGATGAAGCTCCAAAAATGAAGCTTCCTGATCTGGACGAGTAAACTAGAAATCTCTAGAAGTCCAGGAATAACCCGAGGTGTGCCAAAGCCACCCGTCACGCCATGTATCCATGATGAAGATGGACCCCCGTTCTGAGGAGCTGACGCTCTGGGAGAGGAAGACCCATAATACACAATGGATGTGCTTCTAAAAATGATAACGTACTTAAATACGCAAAGTGCTTTGGAAGTAAGCCCAAACACAGCCACGGGACGGTCTAGGGGTCTGGGCGGGTGCCCCCGGGGCCAGAGAGGGGGGGATCCAGCTCGGTGTGCGGTGGGGGGAGGGGGCGGCAGGTGGGGATTTTGAACCAGAGGGAAAAGGGAGGCCTGGGGCAGAGGTGCCTGAGGCGTGAGATTGACCTCGGGTCCCCCACTGACTGAAAGAGAGATCTCAGCCTAGGCAATTTCCCCAACACTGTTCCTTTATCTATAAAACACGGCTAAAAAACACAAACAAACAAACAAAATGCCGACTCTTGAATAACATGAGTTTGAACTGTGCGGGTCCACTTATATGTGGATTTTTCTTTTCAGTGAATATTCTAAATTTGTTGTCTATTCCTTACGGTTTTCTTAATACCATTTTCCTTTCTCTAGCTGACTTTATCGTAAGAATACAGTATACAAAACGTGTAACACAAAAAACATTTATCGAAAAGACTTCAGTCAACAGTAGTTAAGACTTTGGCTACTAGTAGTTAAGTTTGAGGGTGTCAAAAGCTGTACCCAGATTTTTGACTGCGCGGGGGTGGGTGTCGTCTGTGCCTCTGACCCCCATGCTTTCGAGTGTCAATTGTAGACACCATCTGGGTCCCGCTGAGGATTAAATCAGGTAAGTTATTTAAAAACACTTTGCATGCTATAAAACACTACAAATCTACTTGCTCGTGGCAGTGAGATCTTCACACGTAAGGGGAGAAGCAGAGGAAAGGTGACTGCTGGCCCTGGGGTTTTGCCCATTTAATGAGGGAGCTTGACAGGAGACACAGGTCAAGTCCATGCCCCAGGGGAGGGGAGTGGGGGTAAGCGTGGGCAGCTGGGGCCAGTGAGCGAGGCTCGGAGGAGGGAGGGCGCCCGGGGAGAGAGGAGACGGGAAGGGCAGACAGGAGCCGGACGGGGCGCTTGGTGGGGGACGTGGCTTAGGCAGATGGCTCAAAAAGAGTGTTGGAGGACGGGAAGCTCAGGGCCAGGGCGAACGCGGTTCAAGGGCGGTGAGGTGAGCAGCTGCCGAGGGCGGCCACCGGTGCGGGTGCCGCCCAGGCGGTTAGCCACCGCCGTGGCTCCTCGGGTCGGCCGGGGGAGGGGAGGCGCCAGGGCGGGGAGGCGCTCGGCCCATCAGAAATACCTCCTCGGTTGGGACCGGACCCTTAGTCACCATGGCAGAGCCTTCCGACTTGACCCTGCCCAGATGCGAAGGCTGGATTGAGCAACTGTTTAGGGAGGTGGCTGTTTCCATGGCATGTCACGGGCATTCCTCAGAAGGCTGTTCGGATCGGTCAGCAACCCGGGGGCTGTCTCCAGCGAGCACGGGCTTCACCCTCCTGTGGCAAAGCTTCCCGCCCTCAATACGAGCGACACTCTGGGCTGGGGAAGTCTTGGTCCTAGAAGCGTCGTCCTGGGCAGCGGAGGGTGTTAATTTAAGCGGCAGCCCCTGCCAGGCGATGGTGTCAAACACGACCCCTCCCCCTCAGTGGTGACAACTAAAACACGGTTCCAGATTGTTCTGTGTTCCCCCCGGGGTGGTAGGGTCATACTGGGAGTGTGCCAAATCCACCCACGCTCCCTTACTGAGAGCCACTGAGTTAGGGGGACGAAAGTCAAGCCTTGTGCTCAGGTCCCTCCCAGCACGACAGACTCATCCATGAGCAAGGCTCTAGGGTGGAAAGGGGTCCACACGGACAAGGAATTCCAGCTCTAAGGATCTAAGGGAGTGTATTCCCCGCCCCGCCAGGGGATTGTGTGCTGATCACAGAAGGGCAGATTATTCTTGCCTCTCATGGCATTGTGAGTGGGTTAGCTGTGACTTTCTTTACTATAATAATTTAGCCAAAGGCTCAGAATGCTTCCTTTCTAATGCCGAGCATAGGAATGCCATTGGCAAGCTGAAAATACTGCACCGGGGAATTTCTATTGTCTTGAAAAATCACAAAAACATTTTAACAGAAAGAAAGGAAATTGCATAGATGGTCGGTTAACACGGTTTACAGGTAAGAGGGTGTTGGGGAGGGGGCGATGCTCCCCGGTCCCCTTCTCTAGTTCTGCGGCTAAGACACTGACCCAAGCCTAGATTAACGGGAGAAAAACCAAGTTGACATGTTGGAGGATCACGACATGATGCTCGGGTCCTCGCACGAGGCTCCGGGGTGGGACTCTGCTCCTCCTTTTTGGATGAAGCGGCAACGCATCCGTGAGGCATGGACGGGACAAAGAAAGTTAGTGCTCACTAGAAAGCCATCTGCGCAGGTCTGGGCGCCCGTGGCGGGCACTGGAGCGAGGTAGAAGGCCGGGGAGGGGCAGCGAAATGTGGTTTCAGAGACTCTCAGGCTCCGAGCTAACTCGGCAGGAAGGGGGCGAGTTCCAGGGGGCAGGGCACCCCGGCCCCGAGGAGACAGAGCAGGGTCGGGGGGTCTTTCCTGCACCAGCTGCTGGCCTCGTGACTTCAATGCGAGGTCCTCGAGGCGCCATTGTGGGATCTCAGACTAAACTATCTTCGGCCCCGACTGGGTCTTCAATAATCACGCCCGCCCCGCTGCTCTGCCGGGGCCCCCACCGGACATGATAAGACGATTGAGGAGTAAAGAAAACGCACCTCATGAGAACACGTTAGGAGTTAAGGCGGATGGCGTGATCGAGGTGGGGAGACCTCCAGCCGTCGGTTAAACACGGGGGGAACCCTGCTCCCCGCGGAGATTTAGGGAGAAGCTGGGGCAGCGAGGTGCTCTCAGCCACGGCAGGAATTGTCAGCGGGGAGTCGATGCTCCTTAGAAGCGTTAGCGCTCTGTGTTCCTCGAGGGACCCGAGGATATACGCGTCCCAGAGACCATCGTCCCGTATCGGAAACCCTCGGCGCCTGGGGAAGTTCGCTTTGCTTTTAAGGGAGGGTAGAGCGCATGGAATTCATTCGCGATGCTGCAGGTACACCCACGAGTCGGCCACGTCCCACCCCAACGCCAAGGATGTCACGGCGAGGGGTCTGGGCAGTCCAGGGTCCCCGCAGCCCCTTGGGGAGGCTGTCGATATTTCCACAACAGAACAAGTGAATATCCGTAGTAAAGCAGAGAGACCTCGCTGTCAGTTCAGGTCAGATCACTCTGTCACCAAATGAGTATTGTCACCAAGCATCTCAGTGTTCGGAGGTCACTGGATTTGGAGGCTGTGAATAATGGGCTGTGAGTCTGTAGTGACATTCGGGGTGTTAGCGGTCATGGCGTTTTCCCATCTCATGCCCTGCGGCCCTCGGCCTCTGTCCCGGGGTTTCCCATAGTTTCCTTCCGTGTTAGGCTCCCACACTAATGTGACTATCCCGACCCCGCTGAAGCGACAAACAGACAAGTGGACACGCAATAAAACCCGAGCGACCGGCCCCGGCGATGGTCTCCCCACAATATGGACCCAGTCTCCTTTCCGGCCCTATCCTGGGCCTCACTCTCCCCAGCACTCCGTCTCACAAGGTGGGGCCGCTCACCACTCAGGAAAGACCGCCTGCGGACCCCGCACCGGTCACATTCCCACACCGCCTCCGCCCTCCACCCGCCGTCCCCACGGGGCCAAGCGTCCCCACCTTTGACAGCCCGTGCCCTGGAGACCTCTTTGACAAACCTTGCCTGGATAGCCTTCGTCAGAATTCTTCTCTCTCACTTGGACCTTCGCTCTGGACATGTTATACCAATTACTGTATTTTTTTTTTTTTTGGTCTTGTTTGTTTATTTATTTATTTGGTCTTATGGGTTGATGGTTTTCATGAAATTGGGAAAAATTTTAAACAACATTTTAAAATATATTTCCTCCTCCGTTCCTCTCCTTCCGGGACTCCAAATACATGTACGTTAGACTGTTGGCTGTTACTCAGCAGATGATAATCAATCATCTCTTTATTTTATTCTATAGTTACCCCCTCTCCTCCTCAGTTCGAATGATTTCTTCAAGTTCAAGTTCACTGTCTTTCATGGAAAATAAAGCAACAGAGGACTCAGGGAACAGTGAGATCTGCTGCCCCTACCGCGTCCCTGTGTTAGGCAGGTCCTGTTCTAGTCCGGGAGCAGCTGCCCCGGCCCCTAGAGGGAGGCGGGAGGAGCTGCCAGTCATCGCCCGTCACAGGACCCAGGTGGGCGGCAGGGGGCGGTCCTCTCATGCCCGGGGCCTGTCTCACCTGCTGGGCAGAGCCCAGGCCAGGATAAAAGGGCCCCGGGGCCAGGGCACCTCCATCCACTCCCTCCCAAGGTGGTGACAGACCCTGTGCTGCTCGTGCACCTGGTAAGTGTCCCCTGGGACCGGGGCAGGGCCTTCCTCCCGCAGAGGGACGCCCAGACCCGGGCAGGCAGGCAGGCGAGGCAGACACCTGGGGGGGCTGGAGTTGTGGTCAGCAAGGACGAGGGCCCAGGAGCTCTGAAGGAGGCGGACTCGGGGGCGGTGGGTGAGAGAGGCTGCAAGTAACCGGAGCAATTTGTGTGGCTGGTGTTAGAGTTTTAGGGAAACCAACTTGCTTCCAGTTGCTGGGTGTGTTTCTCTGGTTTCAGGGAATAAGCACACTGACCACTAGGTTATGCTGGAGTGGCTTAAACACGGCCATACCCAGCTGCAGAAACAGTGTGCTGAGGACCAGGGGCCTTGACAGAAGAGAGAACCACAGACGTCTGGGGATCTGCCTGAACCCCAGCAAGATCCGAGCGGGGAGCGGGGGCTCGCTGGAGTGCAGGAGCCCTGTGGCACGCCCGGGGGGCAGGGCCGTGAAGGGCAGGGTGTGGGGCAGGCTGGGCATGGAACCTGCATATGCTAGTGAACAGCCCTGAGCGAATGCACCTCTTTGGGTTTGAGTTTCTTCTTTTATAAATTGAATTGGTTGGGATAAATTGAGCCCAAGGCACTGTGCAGTCACAGTGCTCTGCATTCTGCAAAACCAAAGCATATCGGAAATCCTTCCAAGAGAGAATGGGTTTGCTTTTTCCTTCAAGAGGCATGCGGCTCTACAACGGTCCTACACTGGACATTTTCAAAGTTCTTGGTGATAGGCTAGAATGACCGCTGACCTGCGGCCGATTTATTGCCTGGCCTGTCCTCTGACACTGGGGACGTAAACGGTCATCGACTGCCTTATGTGTTTGGAGGTGATGTTGCTCTATGACCTTCCGAGTGAGGTTTGAAAGGGAACTGAGACATAAAGCACCTGGGAAGCTGGTCAGAGCGATGGGAACACCGGAGATGCCCGTCCCGTGTCTGATCTCACGACTTCAAACTAAGGGCTGGAAACGAAGCCGGGTGGGGCCCGGGAGGGCGGGGCGGCCTCTGCGTGGGGCTGACTGTGTGTCTGACTCTCCGCAGCTCCTGACGCCCGCCTGCTCACCCTCCCGCCGAGATGTCCTGCCAGCAGAACCAGCAGCAGTGCCAGCCCCCGCCCAAGTGCGCCCCAAAGTGTGTCCCCCAGTGCGTCCCCAAGTGCCCCCCAAAGTGTCCCCCAAAGTGCCCTCCAGTCTCTTCCTGCTGCAATGTCAGCTCTGGGGGCTGCTGTGACCTCGGCTCTGGGGGCTGCTGTGGCCTCAGCTCCGGGGGTGGCGGCTGCTGCAGCTCCGGGGGTGGCGGTGGTGGCTGCTGCCTGAGCCACCACAGGCCTCGCCGGTTCCACCGCCGCCGCCACCAGAGCTCTGAGTGCTGCAGCCAGCCCTCGGGGGGCTCCGGCTGCTGCGGCGGGGGCTCCAGCTGCTGCGGCGGGGGCAGCAGCCAGTCCTCTGGCGGCTGCTGCTGACGTGGACCCTGGGCCAGGAGGAGCAGCATTAGAAGCGCTAAAGGGATGCATCCGTCCTCCTCGGGCCTGCCTGTGTTGCTGAGACATTTTAGTGAAGACTCCAAATTCTGTTCTAGAAGATTCTTCTGACCTGTAATGCAGAAATCTGTGTCCTCTCTTAAAAAGTCATCTTCTGACCTCTGACCCAACTCTGCAGCCTGCCGCTGGAACCGCAGAGAGTAATTCTTATTCCCCACCCGGAGCGAAACAATAAAGCAATCCAAGCCACATCTGCTTCTAGAATGTTCTCTCTCTCAGTGTGAATGCGCCGGGAAGTTGAGCATGGCCGGTCTCGGCTCTGTCCCTGTCACGGGGCCCATGACCAGCATTGCTTGCTCTCGAGACTCCCAGAGTCCTCATGAGGATGATTCCATTTCTGGTCGTCATTAGAGCTGATGCCGGTCCCCCTGTGAGCCCAGGTCAGGAAACAGAAATCATGGTACCTCCTATAACGGGAACTTTATCTAAAGAATCTCTAGCTTGGTATCGGAGGACTGAAAAGGCCAAGAAGGCAGATAAATGTTCACGAAGGTAGAAACTTCAGCGGCTTAACCACCTTGCAAGTGGGAGAAATGCTGGAATTATTAAAAACCAGAGCCTCGCGGGTTGGGGGTCCCGTGGATTTGGGCTCAGCCTCATCCTCTGTCTGTCCTTGATCTGTATTCTGATGACTGGGCGGCATAAGAGTCAATGACCCCGAGGTCTCAGGTGCTGTGTGAGCACACCGTACACATCCTGTGACTTAACCCTTAAACGTTCTAAGAGGCAGGTCCATTTTTAATCTGATTTTCCAAAAGTCCAAGGTTGAAGCTGAAAGAAGTAAGGTGTATTTTTCAAGACACTGGCTACAGATTCCATCAAAATAAAATTTTCTGCACCTCCAAATACACAAAGCAAAATAAAAAGTCAATGAACCACATGTAAAATATTCAATAAGTATTTATGAATTCTTAACTTAAAGCAGGCATTTGTTTAGGCAGTTAAGATATATCAGTGGACAAATAGAAAAAAGATCCCTGCCCTCACGGACTTGATTGTATTGGCAGATTTTCAATGATCACTACTTCATAAGTTTCATGTAATAAAATACATGATATCTTCATGTATAAAATTCTTATATTACAATTTTTAATCAAAATTTTAAATTACAGCTTAAATCAAATTAATTTGACATTAAATGATTTAATCGAGACGTTTTAGGTTATTAATTTAAATCATTTAATTTTAAAACATTTAAAATTTAAATAATTTTAAATTACATATTTTTAATTTCTTTTGAAAAATTGATATTTAAAGAGTATAAGTGTTAGTCAAGTGAATAATTTCTTGCCTATGACCCAGACTAGGACATAGAAAATATCTTTTTCCTCTACTCCAGAGCTAATGAATATCCTGACATCGAGGTTAAGTATTCCTATGTATCTCTTTAAATGTCTATGACATTGTAAGTCTCCTTAAAACTGTTTACGTATTTTCAACTTAAACACTACATACTTGCACTCTTAAGCAAATTCCTTTTCCTATCACAGGATCATCTGTGAGATATTCGTGTGGATCAGCGTAGCTTGGTTCATTTTTGATCTCTGTATCGTACTCTACCTTATGACTACACTGCTATTTACTTAAGCAGTTTCTTATTAATGAATATAGCCCGATTTGTGAAATTTTTGCTTTATAATTTGTGGTTTTGGTGCTTCGTTTAAGAAATCTTCATCGCTATTTATGAAAAGCATTTTCCTATATTTTCTTTCTAGTTTACAGAAACTTATATTTTTATATATTTATGTAAATGTTATTTCCACCATATAGGTAATGATCTGGCCATCACGAAACAGTCATCATTTCCTGTTTGGGTATTTGCACACATCTAAAACTAGGCCCGCGATTCTGCTCCATTGCCCAGGGTCTGGAGCCCTGTGCAGTCGTCCACTATCTCTCATTACTCCAGCTATATCATCTGTCATGCTACCCCAAGCGTGTGTTTCGCCATGCAACTCTTCGTATGAGCTTGTCACGTTCCACCGAGCCAAGAGAAAACGAAGTAACGTAAGATGCGACGTTGGAGTTTGGACGGGCGTGGTATTAAGTGTAGAGGACGCTGAGGTGGGGGCAGGGGGCAGCTGGGATTTCCGTCTTACTGATATTTACCATCTCTTCCCATACACCATCAATGTGGCGTAGCTCTCTAGTTATATAGATCTTCTTTGGTATCTTTCAATAAAGTTTTAACGCTTTATACATATAAACGTCTTGTTCATTTAAAAATATGCGTTATTACATAATATATATTGTGCTTTTTTTTTTAAAAAAAAAGCATCTTTAAATTTCTTTTATCTTCCAACTGTTATTTTCAAAGTATGAGACTATCGATCTCGGGTCTGAAAACTTGCTGTATCCTTATTGTCGTAATTAACCACAGGGAATGTTCTTACCCGTATATTCTCTTCTTGTCTTTCCCTTTCCTCCTTAGGCTAAATTCCTAGATCTTCGAATGCTGGAAAATGCTCGTGTTACATTTCGATTCATTTACACATCATAAAGTATGCATTGAATGAATGAATCATCGCATTACCATATGTAATAATCATGCAAATTTATTTTCAAACCGATGCAGCATGAGTGCCCGGATCCACGTACACCCTCCACACTGAGTTTTTGTGAAGCGCTCAGTCTGTGCCCATCTACTCTGATGTATAAAGTGAATAAACACCGCACCATGAGAAGACAGCACATTTCTTTTTGATTTTTCATTCTTTGATGAATAGTAAAATTGAACGTATTTTCAATTTTTTTTTTTCTGGCCACTGTATTTCTTTTCCGGGATGTGGGTTCCCTGCTCACGTCCTTTGCTCGTCCTTTTTATTAGTATGCGTGAGTGCTTCCTACTGACGTGTGAGAGCTGTTTTTCTGTATTCCCAGTAAATGTTATAATTTCCCCCAACTGATCGCTTTTCTTCCTGTCTTATTTACAGTGCTATTTGCTAATATAAATATTTAACTTTTAATATACGCATGTATCATTTCTTTCTTTTATACTTCCTTTTATTTTTTTCACTCAAAATAATTTCTTTCTCGATGTATTAGGAATCATAAAAGTTTTTCCTAATAATTTTCAAGTGTGTTTTTGAAAAAATTTGTAATGCGATATAATTTTTTTTTTTGTATTATGATATTTCTTTTGCCAAGGCTCCGTCTCTGGAAGGGGCTGCAGGGTGTAGGGGACAGTGAGATTCGCACCGTTTTAATGACTTCCCACGAAACACAGCAGCTTTTTCTCTTGAGGGTGGGGGAGGACAGAAGCTCTTGACAAGTAACCTCAGACGACCAACCCCTTGTCATGAAACATTTTTTCTATCGAGACATTATCAATTGCCATTGCCATCTACTACCAAGGCTTAGAAAGCAGTCCGGAAGATATTGCAACCTCATTGCTAACGCATCACCTACCCTGAAGTCAGATCGTTGATGGTCAGGTGCCGCCCTGCCTGGAGGCAGATGCGTGACCCAGTGGCCTCTCAGCCCGGTCATCCCAGGAATCCGCAAGCTGGGTTTCTGAGTAGTTCTACCTGAGTGAGCCAGAGCATCAATATCCTGACCTCTCCTCCCGTACCTAAGCCCTTGGACCAACATGAGTGATACAGAGGAGATCCCGGAAGGATGATACAGCCAACGCTTAGCACCGCGCATGTCCTCACGTCAGACTCATCCAAACGCCTAACTCACACGGAAGAAGCCACTCGCCAACTCTCAGGCGCGCTGAAATGCTGGCGATGTGACCACGTGCGTGTCTGCGTTCGAGATGCTGACGAGGGATGCGAACACATCGCACTCGGACTCTGCCCTCGAGCAGCATTCGATCTCATACCAGAGATCGGTCACTCGAAGGAAACAGGCGAGGAGCGGAGCCGATCAAGGCAGAGCGAACGGGCCAGTCGGGCTTAAGGGAAGGATTTAGGAGAAGAAAACCCTGCAGAAACGGAAGAGTGTCATACTGCGTAGACATTTGAATGCCAGGGCGAGGAGTCTGGGTTTTATCCTGGTTCGGTGAAGGCCCTTGGGAAGATTTCACTTAACGGTAGTGAGGCTGTATGAATTATCCAAACTGGAACACAGTCGAAAAAAAATGTTCATGATCATCTATTTGTGTTGGGATAAAAAGCCTAATCCAAAACTGTCCGTGGCAAACTGGGATGTACGGTCGCCCTATTAAATAGACATAGGCAATTATTTCTAGAAGAATCCAAATGAAGAAGAGATAGAGGGAAAAACCAGGATGGTGAGAGCACAAATCAGCCACCAAAGCACCTACACACACACACACACACACACACACACACACACACACACACTATAAAGTGTATGTAACGTTTATGTAAACACGCACGCATTTAGTCTCTCTTCATTACACCCAAAAACACACGCACAAACGCATATTTGTCTCTTGCACCTACACGTTAACTGGCTTCATTCTTCCTCCAATGACTTTTTACATCATCGATGATTTCCAGATTCTGGAGGATTTAGACTCTCCACCCGCCCCCAACATTTCTACCATGGACAAGGAGGGGCTCTTTTTTCATAGGCTTCTTCGGGCTTCAATGTGCCTTCTCCTTATTAATTAATTAGTTCGCTATGGGAAACCGTCACCATGGCGTTGTGCACCAGCCTGAACCAGACGGGGACACCTGGACGTGACCTTCATCCCCTGAAAATACGGGGGCGGACAAACTGGTCGAGCAGAGGAAACGGCACTGAAAAGCTTGGGACGCGACTTCGTGCCTGGTGTAGGGAGCCGGAGGGATCGCTCCGCCGCCAGCCCCGCCTCCCCCCACCGGTCACGTGTCTGGGACCCGTGTGTAGACTCTGCTGCCACATGGCCCCTGGCTTAGCCGACGACAGCGCAGGCAGCTCCCTACCACCCCGCCCCCCAAACCCCTTTCCTGGTGGCACTTTCATGGTCAAATGCATAGAGATGTTTAACAGAACAAAAGAGCCCCCCTGATTTTTTTAAGTAAATAATTTGGGAAAAAATACAGATTTATTTTCCTTTGAAAGAAACTATGACTTCAAAATGATATCTATTTTTCCTTTTTGAATCACTATAGGCGTCTCATTATTCGAGGGTCTCCCACGTTGCGGGTCGTCCATCGGGCTCAGTCTTGGTTTCTTCTTACTGCCTGGCACAAATTCCTGTGAGATAGTCTTACCGCTATTCATACTTTATACTAGAGAAAACAAGCAAACCAACCAAACTAAAACTGAGTCGAGTTAGGGAACTTTCACGAAGACACACAGCTCCCAGGTGGCAGGCTCAGCACTGTTTTCTGGGTCTGTCTGATTTTCCCTAGCAAATGTTGAAGCATGAAGCAGCCTTCTTGGCCTGCAGGCTGGACAGAGTGGGCGAGCTTTGCTGGCCTCTGCTAGCCTGGCTGGGTGCCTTGAAAGTAGTGGAGAAATGTGAACACATTTCTCAGTTATAGCCCAGAACAGGCTGCCAAGGCCGCTGAGTTTACATCAGCCAGAGGAAGGGAAGAAAGGGGTTTGGGCCCAAGGCCCAAAACCAGGAGCCAAAAGGCCTTGGGGCAGGGACTTCCTGCGGAGAGGAGGCGGGAGGGGCAGGTGAGTTCCCCAACCTCCCACTCCTCATTCCTAGGAAGCCCTGGGCCCCTAGAGAGAGGCGGGAGGAGCGGCCAGTCATGGCCTGTCACAGGACCCAGGTGGGAGGCAGGGGGCGGTCCTCTCATGCCCGGGGCCTGTCTCACCTGCTGGGCAGAGCCCAGGCCAGGATAAAAGGGCCCCGGGGCCAGGGCACCTCCATCCACTCCCTCCCGAGGTGGTGACAGACCCTGTGCTGCTCGTGCACCTGGTAAGTGTCCCCTGGGACCGGGGCAGGGCCTTCCTCCCGCAGAGGGACGCCCAGACCCAGACGGGGCAGGAGTGCAGGCAGGTGGTCGTGTGTGCATCTGGGGGAGGGGGGTGTTCTTTGGTCAGAGGGAGGCCACTTGGCCAGAGGAGGGCTCAGGAAGGCTGGGGGAGGGTGCGGGGAGGCGTCTGGCAGCAGGTGGGGACGTAGGGAGAAGAGCCAGATGGCTGAGCCTTGGGCACTGGAGAAAATGAGCTGATCCACAGTGGAGTGGACTTCTCAGGATGGGGGCGCGGGAGCACAGGGCACCGTGCTCCCCTTGGACAGGTGTCAGGAGAGACCACAGCCCTGCCCCTTCCTCCCGGGGTGGGAGCAGAGACCATCGACAGGGACCTCGCACTCCTTCGGGCTCATCGAACCCCATACCAGGGCTCTGGGAATGTTCTATGACCCTCCCATGTTGATTGGGACATGCCAAGCCTGAGGATGACAGGGTGTCCCATCAGCTCGAGCAGGTGGAGGAGGTGGGAGGAGACCTGAGCTCCCGACGGAGGTCAGGGGGCTGGGGTTAAGGTCTCAGGTCTGCAGTCCCCGAGAGCTTCTTCACGTCCCTCCCCACGATCACGGGAGCATGCTGAGGGGCGCTCTCCAAGGTCCTTGGCTGGCCTCCCAGAGTAAAGTCATCGCGGAAGTTACAAGAGAGAATGATGACTGCACCTTCCCTGGAAGAAATTACATCCCCTTAAAACGGCCTGTCGATGGCACAGTGCCGGTTCGGAGGGCATGGCTGGGATCAGTTCCATCTCCACTCACGAGACCCTGGACTCTTGGACGTGTTTTGCAGCGTCCTTTGCTCTTAGCTGCCTTTTGCACAATAGAAGAAGGTTCTCGTCTGACTCACAAGGCTGTGCTGAAGCCCAGACAGGCGAAGCAGGGGTACGGGGAGTCTATCGAAGTGGGGAGCCACTGGAGAGTGTAAGGGGTGCAAGGAGAGCAGGAGAGGGGGGGCGGCCTGTGTGTGGGGCTGACTGTGTGTCTGACTCTCCGCAGCTCCTGACGCCCGCCTGCTCACCCTCCCGCCGAGATGTCCTGCCAGCAGAACCAGCAGCAGTGCCAGCCCCCTCCAAAGTGCGTCCCCCAGTGCGCCCCCAAGTGCCCCCCGAAGTGTCCCCCGAAGTGCCCCCCAAAGTGCCCTCCAGTCTCTTCCTGCTGCAATGTCAGCTCTGGGGGCTGCTGTGACCTCGGCTCTGGGGGCTGCTGTGGCCTCAGCTCTGGGGGTGGTGGCTGCTGCAGCTCTGGGGGTGGCGGTGGCGGCTGCTGCCTGAGCCACCACAGGCCCCGCCGGTTCCACCGCCGCCGCCACCAGAGCTCTGAGTGCTGCAGCCAGCCCTCGGGGGGCTCCGGCTGCTGCGGCGGGGGCTCTGGCTGCTGCGGCGGGGGCAGCGGCCAGTCCTCTGGCGGCTGCTGCTGACATGGACCCCGCCCTCCTCGTCCCCTGGAGCTCCCTGAACAGCAGAGGGGTCCCAGCAGAACTGGAGCGCGCCCCAGAAGACCCCTCTACCCTGGTGTCCGGAAGCCTGAAACCTCTCTCTAAAATTCGGTCACCGACCCTCTTCCCTCCATCTGTGGCTGCCACGGGCACCTGCTGCGCCCTGCTGCTTGAATTGAAACAATAAATACGAAATCTGCTCACTAACTTGGAATAGATCGACTTCGTTTCCCGCCTGCGACCACTCTTCCGTTCCCTCCTCTCCTCTGCTGGCGGCTGCAGAGGCCTCAGTGGAGAGAGGGCAGAGCCGAGGGTCAGGAGAGATAAATTTGTGTTTTTGTAAGTCTTCGTTTCCCTCTAAGTCTTTGTTTTCTCTCTTAACCACGGTCCTGAAGCAGAATCGATTGTGCACATCGCTGCTTCACCTCCAGGCTCCCTCCAGCCGTCTGACCCCGCCCCCGGGCGTGGCCAGGAGACAGGAGGGTCCTTTCCCACCGCCGTCCCCCCTCACCTGTGTTCCCCGTTCCCACCCTTCTCCTCTTCAGTCTCCTCTTGACTCCTCCTTCGGTTTAAACAGACGTGCGCCTGCGCGCGCGCGCACACACACACACACGCGCGCGCGCACACACACACACACACACACACACACACCCTTACATTACATGAATACGTCCTTATTTTTTAAATTTTAAAATCAATTTTATTGCTGTGAAATTTATGCACCATAAAATTCACTAATATTCAACCTACAATTCAATGAGTTTTGTGAAATACATGCAGTCCTAAAACTACTAATGCAATCAACACCCTAAAAATGTGCTTGCTAGTTAATTGTACCAGGAGACATTTTTCAGAATAACACAAAAATCTATAATATATAAAGGAATGTGTGGACTCATGTAATGTATGTGTTACATGTGGGAAAAAAATAAATTCTAAGTAGTAGAAATCACCATTAAAAAATGGAAGGATACAAAATTAACCGGGTGAGAAGCTCAAAGCCGTCCTAAGATCAGGTGCGAGGCAAGGATGTCCTCTGTCACTGCTTGCTTTCGACGTGGTACCGGAAGTTCTAGCTACTACGCTAAGACAAGAAAAGTGAACGAAAGGCATACAGATGGGGCAAGAAGAAATAAACTGCCATTCGCTGGCGACACGGTCATCTGTGTAGAAAATCTGACTTGACAAAAAACCCAACTGGTACTAATAAGGAGTTACAGAGCAAAGTGCAGGATACGAGGTTAATACGCGAGAGCCAATCACCTTTCTGTACGCCCGCAGCAAGCAAGCGGGATTTAAAATTAAAAGGACGATACCATTTAAAATAGCACCTACCAAAATGAAATACCTACGTACATATCTAACAAAATATGTAGAAGGTATTCATGAGGAAAGCTACGAAACTCTGATAAATGAAATTAAGTTGTAACTAAGAAAATGAAGAGATAACACATGTTCACAGGATCGTCGAGACGTCGGGTCTGCCCAACTCGATCTATATGTTCAGTGCGATCCTAATCAAAATCACAGCAAGTTAGTTTGTGGATATAAAAAAAAAAAACAGATTCTAAAATTTATATGGAGAGGCAAGGACCCAGAACAACCAACACAATGTTGAAGGTGAAAAACAAAATTACAGGATGGTCACTACCAACTTTAAGATTTATTGTAAATCTACGTAATGAAGACAGTTTGCTATTGGCAAATAATAGATAATAGGCCTGTGGGACAGAAATACACCCCACGAGTATAGCCAACTGATCTTGACAAAGGAGCAAAAGTAATACAGTGGAAGAAAGATAGTCTTTTCAACAAATGGTGCTGGAAAAACGACATCACACGCAATTAATTAGATGAAGGCGAATTAGACCTAGGAGTACTTATGAGAAGAAAGTCCTCCCTCCATCAGTGTCCAAAATAATTCCCCGGGTCCCGAGATGAGGTAGACACGACACAATAATATGTATACACAGGTCATCGGGTCCCGAGATGAGGTAGACATGACACAATAATATGTATACACAGGTCATAATTGATAAGGAGAAGCAACATCTGTGGGCATGCGATTGGGGGTCTCTTAGATTGTTTAACTGATTAATACACACACACACATAATATATATATGGTATATGGACTTAGATAGATGTCTATATAGAATCCAACATTTTCTATTACGCTCGGCATCCGACATCGCGACCCGCATGGCTTCCCTAAAGCCCCACTACCTTCCATCTGTGTGTTTCCTCCTTGGTTCTAGTCTTCGCTGGCATCCAAAAGAATTCTCTGGTCATCATCTCCCACTGCAGAACCCTTGACATTTAAGGTAGCGATGATTACTTAGACCTAAGGCTCACGGAGCCTTTACATACCTGTTGGCATTTAGGGAGCCCCAGTCGGGTTCCACGGTGCTTCCAGGATCAAGGTCGGCATGTTGACTGGCAACCAAGCCTCTGCAAAATATTGGTACAACGACAAATGTGCAAATGTGCAACTCTGTAAAGCTACTTCGATGTCTATTTCGCTTCCCAAGAAGAACTGGCTTATTAGCTGTAAACGCGTCTCTCCCAGCCTTACTCTTTACACGTTTTCCCAGGATACTGCTGGAGACAGTTCAGTTTAAGTCCTGCTTGCTCTATGATTCTTTATGTGACATGTCTTACAGATGAGATGTTAACAGACCTCGTGACGGCACAATTTGCGCTTTATTCTTATTCCCCATCAGCAACTAAGACAGTGTTAGGCGCGTATGGGTGGTTAATAGATTTTTAAGGATCCTTTCAGTTTTATATCCTGCATACGAGTGATTGCATGTGGTTTTCAACTTTTTCTGTCTGACTTCTTTCACTTAGCACGATTGTCTCAAGATCCATCCACGTTGTCGCGAATGGTGATATTTCATCTTTTCTTATGACTGAGTAACACTCCGTTGATACACTCGAAACTTATTTGATTTTTGTCAATTAACATCACTCCAACCATGTTAAACAAACAAATAAATAAGTGAACAAACAATTAAAATCTCGTCACTGCATTAGCACCGACTTTACAGTTTACAAATGGCTGTCCTTTATGACCCACGGAGACAGGCACAGTGAAGTGTGGTGGCCACACCCGCCGCAGAGAACTGCCACCATCTCACCTGGGGAAGCCATCTACTGGTCGTTCGGATGGGCTTAATTATGGGGCGTGGCCAGGATCCTCACACCTTGGATGGCACAGGAGCCCAGCTCCCAATTCCTCGAATGATGGGGTGAGGAGGTCGCATGGTCCACACCTCTGCCTCGAGGCCGGGCAGAACCCGGACTATCAATCTGCTTGGACTTAGGTAATGAATCAGCAGTGTGGTTATAACCACAACACTTGGACCTGACCCTTTGGCCTTGGATATTGGTTATCAATGACTTTGGGACCATCGAAGAAACACTTTTGACTAGGAAAAGCTTTCTGAGGTCACCTATTCATCTAAGGTGACTATCTCTAGCTCGTTTTTCTCTAGTCTTCTCAGGAAACTGGTGTGTCTGTGGGGGGGGGGGGTTGGGCACTGCTGAGATCTCATGGAAAATAATTCAGACTGAATCAATTCTCCTCTATGTCCTCCCACGGCCCTTCCTTCTGGGCTATGTCCAAGCACTTTCACAAATTTTAAGGTGTCTTCCTTCTCTCCGTAGATCTTTCTTATAATTATAAAATATGAAACTATACTCTAAAAGAAATAGGAAATATTGTTGCCTAATTATTAAGTAGGGAATTTTAACTTGGCGCAATTTTTAAAATGGCACAAATTCTATAATATAGAGAGTAAAAGTTTGATAAATTATGCTGAAATTTAATTTCATATGGTAAACTTTACCCCATATAAGGCAAAAACAGAAATAATCAGCTGGGGAACACACAGGTAACACACGTGCCAGGTAAGGAGTGAATGTCCCTAGTATAAAAATATGTCTTACGAATTAAAAAGTAAAGAAGAATACAAAAAAATCTAATGGACAAAAGACAGAGGTAGCCCATTTTCTCTCGCACACGTATTTACACACACACACACACAAAGGCAAATAAGAATACTCAACGTTATCAATATTTTTAAAAATGTCAAACAAATCAAAGAAGAATCATCCTCTTTGTGAGATGTAGTTTTTGGATATGTTTATTTATTTCAAAATAACGATGATTGTAATGGCTAACAACAAAGCTCAGGATGTGAGAATTTATGGTAACACGTATTCATATTTGGGGCGGCAATATAAATTGGCAAAATTATTCTGGGTGACATTTTGGCACTTACTGGTGTGTAATCAATTTAAATTTTAAATGAAGATATTCTTGTACACGATAATTTTTCAAGGAATTTAGCCTAAAAAAAATAAAGATATGGCATAGGAGAAATAAATGCATAACAATGTTCATTGCAGAAAATTAGATGTGAGTCCAATAGGAAATGATATGTAAAACTAAAATTATACTTAATGATACCGGCAATGACATATTTATTATAATTGTTTCATATGAGAATCAACAGATGCCAAAAAAAGTTTTGGGTAAATAATTGATAAGATATAAGTATCTAAATACTAGCAAAGTCACTGCCTTAAGTTATTAGTTAAAAGGAAAAATAGTAACTATGCAGATTTCACCTAAGCCAAGTGCCAAAGTGACATCGCCAGTAATAGGACAACTAGACACCGTGCAAAGCTTGACATCAGTTCCGACAGGGACATGGCATGGCTTCTGGGGGCTCCCTGCACAAACGCAGCACCGAATCCAGTCAAGAAGAAACGTCAGACACACCCGAATGCAGGATATTCTACGGACACGGACTCTTAGAAAGAGTTTTAAGGTCAAGAGAGACAAAAAGCCCACAGGACTGTCACAGGCGGGAGGAGACTAACGAACGTGGCCGCGGAGTGCGCCCCTGGCTCCCGGCTGGGATTCGGAATCAGTGAAACACGCTCTGCTATAAAGGACACTCGTTAATGGCACAGGTGGCAAATCTGAACCAGGTGTGCGGGGACCGGGACCTCAGGGGAACCGGGGCTCGAGGGCGCAGCGGGAGGAAGACTACGCAGCAATGAGCATCAGACGAGAGAGCGTAAAGGCAGAATCTTCGTTTTATTGGTTCTCATGCGGCGGGCGTGGGCCCCAGGTCTGTGCCCGTGGCCGCCCAGGGGCGGCTACACGTCTGGGCAGCCGGGAAATGCGGTCAGGGAATGGGCTTCGGAGCGAGTTTGGGCTCCTGGTCACCAGGGCCCAGGGAGGCTCAGGACCAGATCTGGAAGGCACACCCAGGCCTCAAAGCAGCAGGACAGGACACACGGGGCAGCAGAGCGTGGTGGGGGAAAGGAGTGGGCCGTCTGCCGCCCAGGTCAGCTCCTCCTGGCCGGGGTCCACGTCAGCAGCAGCCGCCAGACGACTGGCCGCTGCCCCCGCCGCAGCAGCTGGAGCCCCCGCCGCAGCAGCCGGAGCCCCCCGAGGGCTGGCTGCAGCACTCAGAGCTCTGGTGGCGGCGGCGGTGGAACCGGCGGGGCCTGTGGTGGCTCAGGCAGCAGCCGCCACCACCACCCCCAGAGCTGCAGCAGCCGCCACCCCCGGAGCTGCAGCAGCCGCCACCCCCGGAGCTGAGGCCACAGCAGCCCCCAGAGCCAAGGCCACAGCAGCCTCCAGAGGTGACATTACAGCACGAAGAGACTGGAGGGCACTTTGGGGGGCACTTCGGGGGACACTTCGGGGGGCACTTCGGGGGGCACTTGGGGGCGCACTGGGGGACGCACTTTGGAGGGGGCTGGCACTGCTGCTGGTTCTGCTGGCAGGACATCTCGGCGGGAGGGTGAGCAGGCGGGCGTCAGGAGCTGCGGAGAGTCAGACGCACAGTCAGCCGCAGGCACAGGCCGCCCCGCCCTCCCGGTCTCTCCAGTGCCCATGTGTATGACAATTCCCCAACCACCTCTGATCTGCACCTCATTTCGAGAACTGCTGTCCCCGAGTCGAGCCTTGTAAAGGCTGCAGTGGCAACTGATCAGCCTCCTCCCTGAGACCGCCCTGGGGCGTCTGTGCGGCCAGTGGCCTCCCCGCCCCACCCTGGGAGTCCCGGGCACCTGCTGCTCCCCCCAGGGCGCAGGAGCCCTCGTCACGCCTGTCACTCCACAGCCTTCCCGCCTGCTCCCCGCTCCATCCTCTGGGCCTGTCTCTCTCCATAACATGGACCCCAGCCGCTGAGGGCTGAGGTCCCACTGCCTGCACTCCTGCCCCGTCTGGGTCTGGGCGTCCCTCTGCGGGAGGAAGGCCCTGCCCCGGTCCCAGGGGACACTTACCAGGTGCACGAGCAGCACAGGGTCTGTCACCACCTTGGGAGGGAGTGGATGGAGGTGCCTTGGCCCCGGGGCCCTTTTATCCTGGCCGTGGGCTCTGCCCAGCAGGTGAGACAGGCCCCGGGCATGAGAGGACCGCCCCCTGCCGCCCACCTGGGTCCTGTGACGGGCGATGACTGGCAGCTCCTCCCGCCTCCCTCTAGGGGCCGGTGGCAGCTGCCCCTGGACTGGGAATAGAGCTGCTTAGAAATGGGGGTGGGGCGGGAAATTCCCACCAAGATTCTGCCTGGTCCCCCCTGGGGCGAGCCTGCCTCGAGGGCAGCTCCTCCTGCCTCCCTCTAGGGGCCCAGGGCATCTACTTCTGGACTAAGAACTATATGACCCAGCAATTCCACTTTGGGGTATTTATCCAAATAAATTGAAAACACTAATCGAAAAGGTATATGAACCCCTATGTTTACTGCATCATTATTTACAACAGACAAGATATAAGAGCATTTTAAGTGTCCATCAAAAGACAACTGGATAAAGAAGAAGAATATTGTATATATTCTATATACAATAGAATATTACTTATCCATAAAAAAGAATGAAATCTGGCCATCTGCAATAACATGGATGGGTGTGGAGGGTATTATGCTGAGTGAAATTAAGTCAGACAGAAAAAGACAAATACCATATAACTTCATTTATATGTGGAATCTAAAGCAAAACCGAAACAAACTTATAGATACAGAGAACCAAACGGTGGATGGGGAGAGCCATGGAGCTCCCCGGACCTGGACTAATGCCGGTTTCACAGTACGTGGGTCACTTTACGCAGAAGGAACCCTCCCAGAAGGTGGTCGAGGTGTGCGCACTTGTGTGTACTTCCACTTAGAGATATTGCAGAGACTATGGGAGAGACCAAGCACACGCACACACACGCACACGCACGCACACATACACGCATACACATGCACGCACATCTTACTGGTCCTCTGGGCATCTGGTAACCCTTAGATTGCCTGCCTCTCACCTGCCTTTCCTCTCCTTCATCCTGGTCCTCATGAGGCTCCCTTCCGCACCCCGGGAGTAACTGCCCCAGATCACGAAGGAGGATCCTGGGGCCCCCACTGGGACTCGATGAGCTTCAGCCTCTACTGGGTGACGTTTGGGACTGGTGTAGCACGACTCCGTGTTGCATCTCCAGTCTGGGCCTTGCTACCTCCCTTTAGAATTCTTCTTGAGCTTAAATGGTCAGTTTCTACTACTTTGAAGTTGCTCCCTCCTGTCAAACTTCCATGCTTTATCCTATGATTGACACACCTCTAAATCAGTGCTGTTGAAATACAACTTGTGATACGACTCCTTTACGAGTCTTCGCTTTCATATACACTTATCCTAAACTCTTGCTGAAACCCTAGCTTGGGTCTTGTATATCTATATCCATCAGCCGCTCCAAAGAGAGGGCTGTGCATTCAATGGGTAATCCATCTAAAAATCTATTCATTAACATTAGCCTTAGCTTTACTTTGATTCTGACTTAAGCCACTATCATCAGAATTCTCACTCTGAGATATTGACATTGCAATGCGCTAGCCTTATCACCCTGCAGAAATCTGCCCCTGAGCTGCCCGGGTACGGCTCGTGCTGTTTCAGAGCGTGTCTCATGAGAGTGGAGTCAGGTATTGATTCCCTGGCTCACATAGGAAGTTCTGATTCAGGAGCCCAGCTCACCCATTCCAAAGATGATCAGACTTGGGAGCTATTCCAGCACATGCCTCTGCCATCATTAATCTGACATGAGTTCAGGTGATAACAGTATGGCATGATGCAACAGTCTGAGGACGGGCATTGGAGCTCAGTGGCCACCCCTGGGTACCATTTTTAATAGAAACAATATGCGGTAGCAAAGGACTGATTTTCCGAGGATATTAATTATGTCATCAGAATCTCAGAATCTCAGGACCCAGGAGAGGAAAATGCTGAGACCCGGTGAGAATTAATTCAGATTCAGTGGATTTTACTCTGTGTCCCGGAGCCAGCCCTACAAGTCTCTATTTATAGTAGCAACAATAAGTTAATACTCCAAAATTATGAGGATATGTACCTAATTCTTTCTTTATGAATAGTTGGATGAAATATTTTAAGCATGGCAAAAAATATCGACAAATTTTGTCACATAGAAAATACTCTTCCTAGTAGAAAGCATCATAAAAAAGATGGAGAAAAAATAATGGCCTGAGGAAAAATGAAATACACAAGTCAGAAATAGAATAAAATTCATAATAAACGGTAAGTCCTTACAACTTTACAGAAAACAAACAAACATATCTACAAACTAATGGGCAAAGCACACGAATGAATAGCTTAGAAGGGAATACAAATGACCAATAATATTAGAAATGTACCGTTTCATGTTTGTGCATATATAAATAACCAAAGAATTACAGATAAAAAATGAGGATAACTTTCCAGGGATGAGGTCTATCAGATTTATTCCTTTATATTGAACTAAAAAAGGCTTAAAATGAATAATAAAACTCAATTTTGATAAAGGTGATCAGAAATAGGTCTTTTAATACGGGAAATATAAATTGGCATAAGCATTTTAATGGAAATTTATTGATTCATTTTTCAACAAATAATTATTGTAATGCATAATAGTTAAAATTTAAAATTTGCATACTCTTTAATACAGCAATTGAACTCCTAAGATGACCTAAAAAAAAAAAAAGATTTGACACAGAAAATTACATGCATAAAAATAATTATTACAGGAAATTAAAATGGACAAAAATTCCTTTCTAGGTTGATAATGACTTAATTTTTAAAAGAAAACACATTCTTACAACTTAACAAAAACAGAGAAGAGGTTGCTGAGCTTATGAATGAATGTTCAAAATTTCTTAAAATCATGTACAGGGAGAACAGCATAACGTTGCAAAATTGAGGCTCTATTAAAAATAAAATGCCTTTCCATCAGATGACACCCTCGAAAAGCAAACAAGAAAATAATTATGGAGAAAAGACATACACGACTCATTGACTAGTAGTGAGCTAGTAACCAGGATCTGCAAAGAACACTTACAGACCTCAACAAAAAGAGACAAACAGAAAAGTCGTTTTTAAGTAAGAACAGACGATTCATGGAAGGCAAAATCCAAATGACCAACAAGCGTACGTGAAGATGTCCACGACCACAGATGAAAACGACGGCGATTCACACGCATCAAATGGCAATGGTTTAGCTTAGCGACAAGGTGAGGGAGAGAGTGAGATCATTATATACCACGGGCTGGCGGAAACAGAAAGGGGCAGCGCCAACGCGGAAAATCGGGTCTAATCTAAAATCCAACAGCTCCACGCATGAGCTTTGGACCTAGAGACTCGCCTACATATGCGCAAGCGCCGGATGCAGCGCGAAGCGCCAGCATCCTCAGCGCGCTCACCCGAAAGGACACGGGCGAGCAAAGCGAAACGTGGCCGCACTGGCGGGATGCACACCCCGCAGGCGTAAAGCCGGACGAGCTTTAGCTACGTAGATCCTGAGTCACTCACGAGAAGAACAGGTAAAGGAGAGAATAAAGCACAGACGAGAACCTCTAGAACGATGCCGTTTCGCAGACGCGCACGCGCTCGCGGTGCAGTGCGCGCTGGGCCAGGGCCGCGGGAACAGCAATAAAAACAAGGAACGGTGTGAAAATGACACATTGTGTGTGGTCACTGAATTACCAGCAGGGAGGCAAGAAAGGGAGTGCTGAGGGGGGCTTCCGAGAGGAGAGGTAGGCGCCCTCGAGGCAGGCTCGCCCCAGGGGGGACCAGGCAGAATCTTGGTGGGAATTTCCCGCCCCACCCCCATTTCTAAGCAGCTCTATTCCCAGTCCAGGGGCAGCTGCCACCGGCCCCTAGAGGGAGGCGGGAGGAGCTGCCAGTCATCGCCTGTCACAGGACCCAGGTGGGCGGCAGGGGGCGGTCCTCTCATGCCCAGGGCCTGTCTCACCTGCTGGGCAGAGCCCACGGCCAGGATAAAAGGGCCCCGGGGCCAGGGCACCTCCATCCACTCCCTCCCGAGGTGGTGACAGACCCTGTGCTGCTCGTGCACCTGGTAAGTGTCCCCTGGGACCGGGGCAGGGCCTTCCTCCCGCAGAGGGACGCCCAGACCCAGACGGGGCAGGAGTGCAGGCAGTGGGACCTCAGCCCTCAGCGGCTGGGGTCCATGTTATCAGAGAGAGACAGGCCCAGAGGATGGAGCGGGGAGCAGGCGGGAAGGCTGTGGAGTGACAGACGTGACGAGGGCTCCTGCGCCCTGGGGGGGCAGCAGGTGTGCGTGCGGCTGCCCGGGACTCCCAGGGTGGGGTGGGGAGGCCACTGGCCGCACAGACGCCCCAGGGCGGTCTCAGGGAGGAGGCTGATCAGTTGCCACTGCAGCCTTTACAAGGCTCGACTCGGGGACAGCAGTTTTCGAAATGAGGTGCAGATCAGAGGTGGTTGGGGAATTGTCATACGCATGGGCACTGGAGAGACCGGGAGGGCGGGGCGGCCTGTGCCTGCGGCTGACTGTGCGTCTGACTCTCCGCAGCTCCTGACGCCCGCCTGCTCACCCTCCCGCCGAGATGTCCTGCCAGCAGAACCAGCAGCAGTGCCAGCCCCCTCCAAAGTGCGTCCCCCAGTGCGCCCCCAAGTGCCCTCCGAAGTGCCCCCCGAAGTGTCCCCCGAAGTGCCCCCCAAAGTGCCCTCCAGTCTCTTCGTGCTGTAATGTCACCTCTGGAGGCTGCTGTGGCCTTGGCTCTGGGGGCTGCTGTGGCCTCAGCTCCGGAGGTGGCGGCTGCTGCAGCTCCGGGGGTGGCGGCTGCTGCAGCTCTGGGGGTGGCGGTGGCGGCTGCTGCCTGAGCCACCACAGGCCCCGCCGGTTCCACCGCCGCCGCCACCAGAGCTCCGAGTGCTGCAGCCAGCCCTCGGGGGGCTCCGGCTGCTGCGGCGGGGGCTCCAGCTGCTGCGGCGGGGGCAGCGGCCAGTCGTCTGGCGGCTGCTGCTGACATGGACCCTGGGCCAGGAGGAGCTGACCTGGGCAGCAAACGGCCACCATCGTCTCTTCTGCCAGCCAACCTGGGAGTCTAGGGGCCCAGAGGGGACTCTGACGTCTTCCCCGCACCCCAGGAACTCCCCCGTCTCCTGCGCCCCAGCCACTGGTCTCAGACCCCGTCTCCGTGGCTCCTGTCACAGCCTCTGCCCTGTCCTCTCCCAAGGTGCTATCTGATGGATGTGAAACAATAAAAAAGCAATCTGCCGCATCTCGTTCTGGAAGGACCGTTTTTCCCCTGGGCCGCCGTGTCAGCCTCTCCCCCGTCCTCTGCAGGGGGCGGCCTTGCAGCCTCGGGGACAGAGGGGCCCTGTGGCCTCGGTCGGGGTGGGTGGGGTGAGCGCGTGGCAGAGACAAATGTTCCCAGGTCTGTTTCCTCCTGTGTCATCCGGGTCCAGCGTTGCTGCGACCACGTCTCCAAATGAGTTTTGTAAAAATAAATTCTGGGGCTTCTGGTCACCTTCTGGGTCCTAACGAGGTTGCCCTGTCCCGCTCCCTCTGGGTGTCCACCTGCTGCTGCTGACCTACCCGGCCAGACACCCGCCCCCCCCCCCCCGCCACACACACACACACACACACAATGAATCAATAATGGGACAAATAAGAAAGAGGAAAAGCAGCGTGAACCACGATTCCCGCCGGCTCGCCGTCGGGTGTGCGGTCCCTCTCGCGCTGACCTCCCGGCACGGCCCCCCTTTTCCTTCGCTTCTGCTCCCGCGAGCCCTGCACACCTTCTGCTCAGACACGCCGCGCTCGTGGCCTTGACCCCCCTCCCCCCCGCCCCGGAGCCAGCGGCTCCCTGCGGAGCGGCGCACATGGTCCTCAGCACCGCATCTAGAAGCTGCGCCCCGGTTCTCAGTGTCTCGGGGTCGCCGCTCACCCCGCCCCGGGACGCCCGTGTCCCCGCCACGCCGGTGGCTCACGCTTCCCTGCTCTCACGGAGACGCTGCTTCTCGTGGTCCTGCTGTCTGGAAGCGGTAAGAGCTGACCGTCCCGCGCTCAGGGTCCAGCGCGGTGTCCTCCACTCTTACTCGCAGGCGCCGTCACGGCCGCGACCGTGGTCACCCCTGCTCCGACCAGCGGCGGCCCTCGCTCTCTCCTCTCCCTGGCTTGGCGTCAACTCCTTCTCCATCACCCGGACACGTGACAATTCTGTCCCTCCTCGAAGGCTCGCCATCCTTCTGTGAAGCCTTCTCTACTCGCCTGAGTGTCCCGTCGAGGACACAGATGTGCGGTAATCTGTCTGCAGCCCGCACATGAACAGCCTCGCTTGTAGGATGACATAAAATATAACTTTCTCATTACATGCCGTTGTCCTTAAAATTTTACTCAGTGGGACAGAGCCCCAGATGAGGCCTTTGGAAGGCCTGGTACCTCGACAGCTCCTTCTAAGTAATAGAAAGTGATCTGTCGTTTTAAATGACAAACTCGGGCTCAGTTTGGAAAGTAGACTACCCAGCCTGCGCCACAGGGACGGCGCCGTGTCCGGCCCGTGGGCTGGCCGGCCGCGGCGGGAGGGGCCTGGGACGCCTACCCCGTGTCCTGCCTCAGATGGCACGTCTCTTCCCGTTTTCCAGATGCATTTTCCAACCCCTGCGTGACGATCAGGGGACGCGGCACAGGCTCACGTGTGGGCACATTGTGTGTGTGTGTGTGTGTGTGTGTGTGTGTGTGTGTGTGCGTGTGTTGGATAAAACTAGGTGGCAGAGCCGAGTTTCTGACTCTTGTCTTGGAGACATCTCAGCGTCTCCCCCTTCTCTATGGTATGACCACGGCAATCGCTCCAAGGGCAGCCCAGGTTCCAGAATCTTCTCTCACACGAGGGACTAAATGGCTCACAAGCAGTTGTTCTCTGCACCGTGATGAACGTCCGGCCACGGGAAGTGTTCACGCGCCCTTCAACCCGCAGTGTCAGAGGACCGAAAACTCACCTTTCCTCAGGTGACAGCGTCTCCTCCCTGTTTCCTGAGGCCGGAATCGGGTCCCACTTCCCCTGACCCCGCAGACCAGGGCGACGTCCAGCAGGAAAGAGCACATGGGGGCCGGACCCCAAGATCCTCGCACTCAGGACTTCCCTTCGCTCCCTCTGCTTCCCGGAAACCAGGGTCCTCGTCCCGTCCGCCTCAGGTCCCAGGCTGACAGAGAACGCACCTTTCAACCTGTAAACCCCAGACCTTGAGACTGTTGTCAACCGGGTAACTGAAGAAATAGATTGTATAGAGGGATTTAAAATGTGAAAAGTGGGTGTCAGTTGTCGGGGAGGAAGATCTCAATATGCAGAGTCAGGGAGCCTGGATAATCGAAAAGAGCCTGGTAATCGTAAAGTCTAATTTAACGTCGTATGGCAAGACGGGTTTCATGGGGTAAACAGTTCTATATTTGGGGAAACTGAAATAATAATAATAAACCTTATAGCCAAATATGTTTTATCTCAGGATAGAAAAACAATAGTATAAATATAAAAACAATTAAGGAAATTATTTTTTTTAAAAGGCGTGAATACACACATATGAAATGAAAAGTTTTGTGACATGAGGACAGGAGAAACAAAACGAAAAAATTTTTTTGAAAATTTTTAATATATGTGAAATTTGTATTACTGTTTTAATATATATGAAGTAACAGATATGAAAGTGAACTAATACCTTAGTACATACGTATACGTAAAATCCCACCTGTTAAATGTTTAAATAAAATATTTCATGCAGATCCATATTAAGGATAGTAGCGTAAGGAACATCGGGGTGATTCTAGAAGAACTGAGCACATTCAAAAACGTATTAAACAGCAATGGATGACAGGAAGACATAGTCGAAATAAATTGGGAAGGAAATGACCAGAGTTGTTTGTGTAACCGTCCCGTGTGGGACACGTTGCATTCCTTTGATTTGCCTTGCATTTCGACTCTGGGTCTCGGCCACGTCTGCGCCCCATCCTCACGACAGAAGACCTAGAAAGCCAATCATGTGCCTCATAAAAATGTTCTTATTGCACTAATCTCACTGACTGACATCACACACTCAAGTTAAGGACACCAACTGTTTGTGGTCTCAAATGTGCAGCCAACTGATCACCTGACCTATGTCAGGTCGACTGAGGGGTTGGGTCCCAGTGTCTGGAGAGGCGTGGACCACATGAGCCCCCCGACCGGCTACCTGATTATCGGTGCCCTTGCTGCGTGAGTGTGACCGCGGGAGTCAAGAGCTCGCTGTGCCGGCCCCTCCCTGACAGCGAACCCTGTAGCAACAGCCCGGGGAGAAAGGCAGAGGCCGCTCAGGTGACCCGGGGCCGGACCTCTGCTGGGCACTATGTCCTGCCACACGCATCTGCACACTCCAGGGCTCACGCCGCTGGCCTGAGTCCTGTGGACACACTATTTGTGACCCGTGAGTCCCATGGAAATGCCAGCTTCACCCGTGACAGAAAAATCCACTGATTGCCACAGCGTGCATGCGGAAGGTGACTAAGGAGAATGACAACTATGGCGATGACGACAGCTCTCGGTGTGCACAGAATGTGTGAGGCGGCCTTGTGAGACTCACTCCTAACAAACTCATGAAGGAGAGGCTATTAAAATCTCCTTTGCACTGGCGAGGGCCCGGGGGCAGAGGAAATAAACCGTTTGCCCCAAGAGATGTAAATAGTTAAGTGTGGGAGCTGGAATTTACGCCCAGATCAGAGCCACACACTTCACATCAGTGTAATTTTTCTAACCCAGTTGGATAGTTAAGAGCGAAATCCGCTTTGGAACGTGGTCTCCACGCAACACACGCCAGACGCACGTTCCGCTCTTAGAAACACGCACGGGCGTGACCGGAGAGCACACGCCACCAACAGCAACAGGCTGGTCCACGAGGGCGAAATGGGGCGGCGTCTCCGGGTCTCCGTTTAAGGCGGGGGGCTGATGGATTAACATGGCAGGAGGAAGGAAAGTTTGGGGGACCAAGCTCCGTGAAGAGAACTGAGAGGCAGGAACCGCTGAGGACGCCCAGGTGGCCGATGATGGAGGAATTCGGGCCACGCCCCCCTCCTAAGCGCTGCCCCGGCCTCTAGAGGGAGGCGGGAGGAGCTGCCAGTCATCGCGTCACAGGACCCAGGTGGGCGGCAGGGGGCGGTCCTCTCATGCCCAGGGCCTGTCTCACCTGCTGGGCAGAGCCCAGGCCAGGATAAAAGGGCCCCGGGGCCAGGGCACCTCCATCCACTCCCTCCCGAGGTGGTGACAGACCCTGTGCTGCTCGTGCACCTGGTAAGTGTCCCCTGGGACCTGGGCAGGGCCTTCCTCCCGCAGAGGGACGCCCAGACCCAGACGGGGCAGGAGTGCGTAGGGGGGTGAGGGGCTGCGGAGCAGATGGTGCAACTGCTTTCATGGGAGCAGAAGAGCGCGTGTCAGGGGGCTGAGGGACGGGCGCCGGGGCCCCGCTGGGACGGGGGCCGGAGGGGTGTGCCATCGCGCCCTGGCGTCGTGAGGCCTCACGGCAGGAGGGTTGGCGCGCTGACCTTAATGCTGACCTAGGCCTTCGTTCCGGAAGGGAGTCCCATCCTTGAAGGCGTAACGGTCCCTGCCGCAAAAGTCGTGGTGTGGATAGTGGGTCTCGGCTGGCGCAGGGGAGTCAGGGCCGACCGACCTGACTGAGGTCCGCAGATTAACGGGTCTGCAGAAGCGAACGTGCTTCATGGGACTATTACGTCCCACGTGGAGGGCATGAGACCGTCTGGGCAACTCCTAGAAGTAATGCTACATCAAGCAGTTCCTGGAGATGAGGGGCTGGAAACGGAGCCGGGTGGGGCCCGGGAGGGCGGGGCGGCCTGTGCGTGCGGCTGACTGTGCTTCTGACTCTCCGCAGCTCCTGACGCCCGCCTGCTCACCCTCCCGCCGAGATGTCCTGCCAGCAGAACCAGCAGCAGTGCCAGCCCCCTCCAAAGTGCGTCCCCCAGTGCGTCCCCAAGTGCCCTCCAAAGTGTCCCCCGAAGTGCCCCCCAAAGTGCCCTCCAGTCTCCTCCTGCTGCAATGTCAGCTCTGGGGGCTGCTGTGACCTCGGCTCTGGGGGCTGCTGTGGCCTCAGCTCCGGGGGTGGCGGCTGCTGCAGCTCCGGGGGTGGTGGTGGCGGCTGCTGCCTGAGCCACCACAGGCCCCGCCGGTTCCACCGCCGCCGCCACCAGAGCTCCGAGTGCTGCAGCCAGCCCTCGGGGGGCTCCGGCTGCTGCGGCGGGGGCAGCGGCCAGTCCTCTGGCGGCTGCTGCTGACGTGGACCCTGCACCAGGAAGAGCTGAATAAGAGGCAACAAGTGACCAAGTCCTTCCCCCTCCGCCCGTTGTGGCTCACACGTGGCAAGATGTCCCAGTGAGGCTTCTCGGCTCTGACCTGTACAGTCCCTCTGCCTGGGACTCGGAAGGGTCACATGTCCCCCAAACCTATGTGCTGGCCTCAAACATTGACTTTACCGTCCGCCCCGGCATCCCCCAGCCACGGCCCCTCTCCACTCACCACGCTGCCTGCAGCCTCAAGCAAATCAATAAAACAAAGCACCTGCTCGCCATCTGTCCCCGACCATTCTTTGCCTGCTTGCGCCCCAATGTTCTTGTCACCACTGTCCATTCTTACGCTGCCCGGAGACCTCGGAGATCAAATGCATGCCGGTCGCGCGGGTGGAGGGAGGAGGGAGGGCACGGTGGCCTGCTCCCTGCCCTGCGGCCCCGGCGCAGGCGCACTCCGCCTGAGCGCCCTCTCGGGCGTCTGGGGAACACCGCTCCCTGGACCTCGGGGCCCAGCCCCGTCCCCGGGGCAGGGCAGGGACACAGGTGCGTGTCCCGTCCCCCTACCCATGTCCTCGTTCCCTTCGGGGTGCTGCCCCGACTCACCCACAGATTTCTTTCTCCTCTAGTAAAAAAAATATATATATGTGTGTTTAGAAAATTACACATGAACCGTCGGCCCATAGACCACAAATGTCAATTAATTCTAACCAGAGATATTTGGAGAGCATGCGGCAAAGAGCATACAACTCTTTAATAAGAAAAGAATCAGGAATTTTTTTTAAAAAATCAGTGCTTTCTCCCTTTTCTTGAGTCCCAAGTCCAACTTTTCAGGTCAAATTTTTTTCAATTATAAATTTCACATGAGATTTAATCATTGCGAGTTTTCTGAGTTATTACACCTTCCTAATCTCAACATAAACTGGACAGGCGGCCAGTACTTTGTATTTATATTTAATCCGTGAAAAACGTCAGGCGTCTGAGGGGCCAGGAAGACTCCTCGGCGATGGGGTGGTTCCCGCCTCGCAGCTGCTGTGCCCGACATGGCCTCTAGGTGTCCCCACATCTTCCGTCACTCGCTCTAGAGTCACAGTCCTGCGAGGGTCGCCAGGGAAGCCACCCCAGGAAGCCGGAAGAGGGGTCAATCTCCTTGCTTTCTGTCAGGACAGGGGACTCAGACACTGCACACATTGCAGGCCCCCCCGCCAGACCGTGGCTGGCGTCGGCCCGAGTAACAGGGGGCCCCCATCCTGTGGGGCTGGGAATGCTCAGACAAGGCATCCGGCAGCCCGCAGGATGTCACGCTCCAGCAAGGTCAGGGGTTCTTGCCCTCGCCGCGGACCGGGTGCGTCCTGAACACACGGGCTGCGCATCCGTGTCCGACCGGAGTCCCGGGGAAGCAGAGGCTGCCGTGTCCCCTCGGGATAACGGAGGGTTTTCCTGTGCGTTTCTTCTAAGCGTCCTATCGCTCGGACCCCTCAGTTAGGTCCTCGACGCATTTGAGTTATCCTCTTCGATGTTATTTTTTTCGATGTTGTTGGTCACTCTTTTCCACGTGGATGTTCTGTTGCCCTGACACCATTTTTTTTGAAACGACCGTTGCTTTCTCAGTGAAGTGCCTTGACACCTTGCCAAAAGCCGGCTGCGCACACCCACGTGGCTTGTTTCTGGTCTCCTGGGGACCTTCCGCTGGGCTTTATGTGCCTTCGCGATCCAGGCTGCTTCTCTTACTTTGAGTTTGTTGATATTTTGGAAACTATTGCTGTGCTTCATCAAATTTGAGGCATTGTCGGCCGTCGTTTAGAAAGCATTCTGCAAGCTGTTTTCTGCAAACGTTGGTGACAGGGATTTTTAAAAACCTAGTAACCATCGTGTTCACCGAAAGGGGACAAGATAAATGCTACGTAGCCCCGTGTTTGAAATTTTACAGCCTCACACAAAAAGAAAGAGAAAAAGAAAACAATCGTGTGTGATAATAAATGATACAGGGAACCCATTACAGACAACCTGGCATTGAGCTCGGTCCTTGGAGGACAGATTGCCCAAAGAGAAGAGGGGGCGGATACTCTCAGAGGAGAAATGAGCACAAGAAAAGAAAAAGACAGTGAGGGGAGAAGGGGAGAGGGAGGGGGGGCAGAGAGAGAGAGAGAGAGAGAGACGAGGTCACAGGCGCCGGGAATGAGAAGAGATGGTGGCTCCCAGGTCTGGGTGTCTGGGGACCAGGATAGGGTGCTAACAACGGTGGGAGCCGCACCATCTAAAATGACCGTCAAACGGTTTGGGCCATTTAAGCCGACTAGTGCCGTTCGCGTTCTAGAAGCGGAGTTCGCCTCCTCCCCGTCTGTCTTGTGTTATCTACTGACGCGTCCGCGTCCTGTCCGGAGTGAAAGCTTCGCAGCACGCAATGCAGCGCTCACTGCTTCTCGTATGCAGGACCCAGTGGGTGTTTAGTAGATAGGAAACCGTAGAATATCATAGACTATCACAGAACACTCGTAGACGCGCGTGAGCCAGGGAGACAGATGGGGAGATTAAATCCGGGGGCCCGGACCTGGAACCGGCGGGAGTTGGCGGTGCCGTCGGGGGACAGGGCAGCTCCGGGGCCCCAGGAAGGCTGACTTGGGAACACGCAGAACCGATCGCCGTCCCTCCTCAGATGCCTCTGAGGAGCAGTCGGGGACATTCTGATGCCTGGGGGCGGGGAGGAGAGGGAGGAAGAGGAGGAGGAGGAGGAGGAGGAGGAGGAGGAGGAGGAGGGCCCATGAGTCAGGCACCCTCTCCAGGGTGCTGTTCTGCTGGGGCGAGGCTCCCCCCTTCTGGGTCACTCACAAGGACTTCGCTGCCCCTCGTTCAACTACATGGCAAAGCCCTCCGTCCCCCTGGGAAACTCCTGAAGCAGGTGAACCCTGATAATCCGGCCCGATCGGCAGACGGGGGGCTCGAACAATACCCTTGCCTGGCGTGGCCTTGTTCTCCACCCCGGTGAGGTATGTATCCCCCACCCCGTACCCCAGCCCTGCGACCTCTGCCCCGTATGTGGCTAGAAGCCTCTTAGGACTGCTCCTAAAACCAGGACGTCCCTGTATTTTTCCATCTTCCTCATTCGCTCAGCTCTTCCCCGAGTCCCCGCCGTATCTCAGGCCGGTGACACGACGTCCCCACCGCCAGGGAGCCGCATGTGTGCCTCTCGGCTCAGCCACGCACACCAGCGGCCACTCGAGGCGGCGTCAGCGGCGAGAGGTGGCACTAAGGTGACCGACCGTTGCCACTCCGAGCTCAGCTGACGCGTGTTCGCGGAGGACGAAGGATCCTGTGGCTGCGTGGGAAGCTGCCCCCGGGTCCCTGGGTAACTGCGTGTAAGGCCAGCGAGGAACGCTTCCTCGCCACACTGCCCTCGGGGTGTTACGTGGCGTGACATCCGCCCGCACAGGTCCCTGTGCTGTGACCGAGGGGTGTTTCACGAAGGCTTCCGGTGAAGACGGGGACTCGGGAAGCCGGGTTCCGCGAAGCAGAAACGCGTGGGATTCCGTGGCCCTCCTCCTTGTCGCCCCCAGACGCAAACTCTGTTCGACAAACCGCAGACCGCTCCGTTCGACAAACATTAACGAGCATCTTCGTTGTGTCAGGGACGGCGTCAGGCCTGAGGAATGCAGGAGCGATGCAGACGAGGTCCCCGTCATCAGGGGCTGTTCAACAGAGAAGACAGGAGAAGTATGTAGGTCGCCTCGACCCCGCGAGAGTTGTCTGCGAAGCTCAGACACCGGAGGACCCAGGGTGGCCGTGAGACTCCGTGCAGGCGGTGACATTGAGCGGGATGATGGGCGGGGGCGGACGAGTGGGGTCTGCCCCAGGCCTGAGTGGTGCTGAACTTGATCCTCCCCCTCCAGCCCCAGACCCGGCTCTACAGCGGGCGTTTCCCTACTCAGCCCCCAGGAATGCCACCTGCACGTGGTCATCCCCACCTCCGCTCCGGAGGCCCCGGCCTGCCGGCCGCCCACTCACCTGGGCATCCCTCGGACCCGCTCACCTCCTGTGCGGAGCTGAGGGCTCCTGCCCCAGGGCTTGTGAAACGTGGGGGTGGCTCATCTGCTCCAGGGCTGCCCTCCAATAATAACAGAGCCCAGGCGACTTATAAAAGGCCTCTTCCTTCCTGGCCCCGCGAGGCCTCCGGACTCCTGCAGCGGTGACTTGTGACACGTCTTCCTCCAGGGTGAGGCTGTGCTGGGGGCGGGGAGGACACCAGGCCGTTTCTTCCTTGGATATTGCTAAGGAACCTCGATCTCCCTTCCTGTCTCTCCCTGGGGAGCAGATAAGCCAGTAGGAGAGGTCTGGGCGGGACAAAGGGAAGGGACTTGCGTCCCCACCCGGGACCTCGAGCGTCCTCGCGTGGGAGGGGGCGCGGCAGCAGCGGGGGAGACGCGCAGGGGCCTAGAGTCCCAGGGCCAAGTCAGACGGAGCGAGGACCGGCGGAGACAGACGCCTGCCTGGTGGAGGGGACCGTTTGAGGAGAGCAGGTTCTTGGCCTGGTGCCTGGGGTTCCCCAGCAGGGTTTGCTCCCCACACGCTTAGCCCTCCACAGCCACCTCCGCCCCCTGTCTGTGGGGGGTCCACGCGGACAGCGGCCCGAGGCCCCCCCGAAACGGCGCTCTTTGTCTTTCCAGCTTGGACCTGCCAGCCCAGGGATGTCACAGCAGAAGCAGCAACCCCGGGAGCCTCTGAAGGCTCCGGAACGCGCCCCTCCGCAGTGCCCGCGCCCCTCGGCTCCCTGCTCTGCCCCTCACTGCACCCCCTGCAGCCCTGGGCCCCAGAGCTCCCAAGCTCCCGGCCCGGCCAGGGCTCGGAGGGCTCCCCGGGAGCCGCGCTGCCTCCGTGGGGGCTCGTTCTTCCGCATCCAGGAGGAGGAGTGCTGAGGGGGCCGAGGGGGCGGGGCCGAGGGGGGCCGCGACCCCCGTCCCACCCCACACACACCCCAGTGCCACACAGCCCCCCCCCCCCCGCCCCGGGCTCTGAGCCCCCCCACGGCGCGTGCACCCAGTCCACGTGGGCGCCCAGGCCCCCCTTCTCTCTCTGGCCCCCAGCACTTTGGAGGTGAGAGGTCAGCTAAGCGGCACTTCTGCTGCTGCCGTCCACCCGCACTCAGCTTCGCAGCTGTGCGGCGACCCTCCGGCCCGGCCTGGACGCGCAGGACCTTGCAGGCCTCGCGGACGCCGCCCCGAGGATGGCGGTGGCCTGAGACCCGCGCCTGAGTTCTCGCCTCCCGCGTGGCCATCGGGCCAGGCCACCCACGATCCAGGCACCCAAGGCTTCAAGGCAGCAGACCTTCGCTGAGCACCTACTGCGTGCTGGGCTCCGTGACCACAGATGCAAGGAGACGTGTGTCTGCTCCAGGGTAGTTGACAGTCTACCCTGGGTGGAAATCTGTGGACCAATAAAGACAATTTCAAGCCGATGGCACACTTTTTCTTCTCCCTTTGTGTCTAAAAGAATTCGATGGGGAAAAAAAGAACTAAAGGTCAAGGACAGCAGGGAGAGGCCCACCCTGAGGAACCGGAACGGGCAGCGAGCGCCCCAGGGGACAGGTGGCAGCCGGGGGGGCTGGGTCACCTAACGCGGGTGCTGCCGGAAGCCTCCGCTCTCCACGGCGGCGTCGCCCGGCTCACGGCGTGTTCAGAGGAGCAGAAGAAAACACGTGGACTGCAGCACGAAGGCGGGGACCGTGGGGGGCTCCCCCGGGGGGCCACCGCCTCTAAGGGACGAACGCCGTACAACTACAGGGTCGCAGGAGGACGGAGCAGAAGGTCCTGATGTCAGGGCTGAGCGCGCAGCCCCGGAAGCCCGAGCGAGCTGCCTGAGGCCCCCGCCACCCCAGTCCCCCACACTCAGGTTTCACGCCTTCCCGGGCGACGCTCCTGCTCCAACCAGAAGCGGGCTCTGCGGCGAGGCGTTGGCAAAAGTGCTGCCTCGCTCTGGAGCCACGTTCGTTGCAGCACGAAGGCCACCGTCTGTCGACACCGGGGACAGGACGGTGGTGAGGCTGTTAGCACGGGCTGTGGCGAGCCAGAGGCAGCGTCAGTCCAGGGGTGCCTAGGCGTGGGGGGGTGACGGAGCCAAGGGCCGCTCTGCTCCCCCTGGGGGGAGGACCCCAGCGCTGACCTCCAGAGGGAAGGATGAAGCTACACAGGAGTCAGAAGTCCCTGTCATTGCAGGTGGCGTTGGGGGAAGACTTAGAAATATCGCCTGGGGTCGCTGCTGCGGGGAAGGGCAGCCCTTCCTGGCGTAGGACTAAAAGGCACCATGCAAGGGTGACATTTGCAAATCCAAGACCCAGCAGGATGCCTTAGCTATTGCCCTGCTCAGTGAGGTCAGCCAAGGGGCCAGCGTGGAGTCCGGGGTGGACAGGATCCTCGCGTGTGTGGCACAGGGGGAAGGGTCGTCACGGCTACCGCAGACGATGAACCGGGAAGTCGCCCCGGCTCCCACGTGATCCAGCAGCCGCAGGCACAGAGACCAGGGTAGAAGCCACCACAGCTCATGATACGATGAGGACGCTGAGGCCGCGGAGGGGCGAGTGGCCCACGGCTGGTCAGCGTCAGGCCCGAGCTCCGGGCACCGCCTGCTCCTTCAACTAAAGGCCTTTTCCTCAGCAGAAGATGCTATGGAAAAGGGGAGCCATATGCCGGTGACAGATGACATGGTGTGTCCCTCAGTCCCCAGGAAGGGGACCCGGAAGCTGGGGGTACCGGGGACGGCACTGTAACTACAGCTTCCACGCCACCGAATGCCAGACACGGCCGGCCTCGTCGTCCATGACACCCCCTCGACCACCACGCACGCATGGCGGGCCTGTGTCTCTACCTCGCACCATACACACTAAGGGGGACCCTCGGCTTGCGGGGCTGCCTTGTGGGAGTGATGGGGACATGTTGTGCAGAGTAGGTCTTGTCCCTTTCTTCGAAACACAAAGCGGCACAGGACCACGGGCCAGGAGCATCCCCTCAAGCCCAGGAGAAGCAGGAGCAGCGCGGGCCCTTCAGACCCAGGTCTGGCCTCCATCGCCCTTGGGAGGGCCGTGAGTCCACTCCAGGGCTCCTGGCTAGCGTCAGACCCACGTGCAGCCCACCCCCAGGGTGCCGGCCCCTCGGAAGACTGCTCAGAAGTCCGGCTGCTTCAGGCGGAGCAAGATCCTGGCCCGCCTTGCTTCTGTGGACGGGGAACCAGCGTGATAAGGATCTGGTGCATGCCGGTGCCTGGCCGGAACCCGCCCTTCTATTAAGGGGCCCGCCCAAGACAGGCAGGAATCGTAGCACGCCCGAATCCTCCGCAGGCAGGCAGGCCGGAGGCAGTGCTTGGGCAGATGACGGCAGAGTCCAGGAATGCATGAGCCTTGCCCAGACAGGCCTCAGCCAACGAAGGACCCTCCGATCCCCCTCCGGCCGGCTCACTAACAAAGTGGTGCCCACGTCCAGCTCGGTCATCATATTCACCCCACCATTCGCCAGAGACGCCAGCTTCCTCAGTGACCAAGTCCACGCGCCTAAGGCCACCTGACCAGAGTCATCCTTCTTGAATGTAAATCTCAACACGTCCCTCTCTTATTTAAATGCTCAGGGATGCCCCAGTTGTCTCTGGGCAAATTTTTTAAGGGGCACGATTCTGTTTTCAAATTAAATTCAGTGTATACCTCCGAAATGTCAAGCAGGTACAGGTATAATTACTCTGCAGCTAGGGACAGCTGGAAGGCCCAGGTTGTTGTCTGCTTGGGCTCCCCTCGTACCCCACCTCCAGGCAGCCCAAACAGCCAAGCACTAAGGACTTATGGCATTGTAAAATGTGACTCAACATTTTCAAGAACTCGCATGTAAATAGGACGACATGAAGGAGAAGAAGAACATCAAGATGTATTTTTAACCTAGTGCCTGTCGAACGCCTTTTGCATTATCACACCCTGATCGCTCCGGGAGTCTCTTATCATTAATCCCATTTTATAGATTAAAAAAAAAAAGACGAGGCTCAGAAAACACGAACGGACCCACAGTGCGAATGCCAACGCTCTGATTCCAGACCCACAGAACGTTCTTCCAGCTTCTATGCCACTGAAGACACGAAGCTGGCGGAATGGCGGAGGCCGGGAGGGAGGCCAGGAGAGAGGCCAAGAGCACCCCGAGGCCGAGCACCTCACTGTCGGGAGGCGGGGCTCGGGCAACCGGTGACGTCTGACCTCCCCTGACAACAAGGCTGGCATGTTCTGGGCCCTTCCTCCCTTTCTGTCCAGCTAGCTGCCCACTCCTTACCCTTCTCTGATATTATGGCCACTCTGTGTCCGGCGAAGACCCAGCCATTTCACGACCCCGTGTCTGCGCAGGGACCCCCGCTTAGAACGGCCCCTCGCCCCGCCCCCGACCAAGTCCCATTTCTGTAAAATGGGACTAACAATAAGACACTCAGAGAGCTGCTTGCTGTGCAGGGACAATGCAAAGAACATGCCCGGTGGATGGGAAAGGTCGAGAATAAACTTTACCCTCTTCCCTTTCCCTCCTGATCATCCCACCTGCGCCGTTCCTTACGCGCAAAGAAATATCTTCCTCCTGGAATTCTCCAAACGCTGCGTAAACAGGCACTCAGTGACAGGGTGGCCGAGCGGCGTTTGGGCCCCGGCCAGGGCCGTGGTTGTGACCTTGTGACAACGCCAGGCTGCCAACGTGCCTTTTTTTTTTTTTTTTTTAAACAGCATCCAGGCTCGGCCGGGGTTGAGGGTTTGTCAGGCAGGAGCGCTGACAAGCCAGAGGGGTGAGAGTTTCTCACCTTGGCGAGGGTGGTTGGAACGGTGGGCTCAGGAGAGCCAGCCGGGCGGCGAGCTGGGAGCAGGGGCCGGGAGAAAGCGGGTTCCGGCGGGTGTGACCACGCGGGTCCGGAGCCGAGCGCGCGGAGCCTGGCTTCGCAGTGCCGGGGAGCTGGGACCGGCGTCGGCTCGGGCTCTGCACAACCCCCAGCGTCTCCCTGGCCCCCCGACTCCCACTTCCCTTGCCGGCGTGTGACGTGCAAGTAGGGGACCGAACCCTTCCCGGCGGGGCCTTCCTATGACACGACACTGTCGGTCCGTCCACGTTTCAGGCGCTGGGGACCTGAATCCGATACGAGCCCTTGCAGGGGCTCCCGGGTGCTTAGGCCCCTGGTTCCAGACCTGTCCCTAGGACCTCCAGAAACTCGTAGCCACGTCCTGGGCTTGGCCAACGCGGGTGGCTTCAGCTTTCCATCTCAGACGTGCTTTGGATCCTTCCAGAACCCCCAGGCTCAACCCCCGAGCTCTGCCAGTGTGAACTCCCTCGTAAACCAGGATCCTATCTTTATGGAAATACTTTCGGGATTTATGGGAAGATCCTCGTGATGGTCCCGTAGCGACCGAGTGTGACGAAATGGCAGAATGACAGAGCCACTGGAATGTGGGAAGTCGTCGTCATAAGCACCTGGCAGGGGACGCAGCTGCCGTCAGCCGGGCTCGCTCCCCCGGGGCGGGTGTCGGATGCATATAAAAGGCCTCGGAGCACACGGGCTCCTTACTGTGCTGGACGCTTCCATCTCGTGCCTGACGTGAGGAGAGCGAGGTGAGTGTCCTCACCGGTCTGGTGGCAGTGAGGGGCTGGCCGGGGCTGCCAGACCTCAACTGACAGGGACGAGGGCCCCCAGGCGGGAGGGGACGGGGACGGGCTGGTCACCTCAGGAAGACCGAGCACATGGGACTCCTCATGTTGGCTCCAAAGCCGCCATCGCAGAAGAGATGAATGTCACTGGAGACGGGTGGAAGGGGATGGGGGAGGCCAGCCACACAGGGCTGACGAGTGGACCAAAGGCAGAGCCCATGACATAAGAGAGAGAGAGAAAAGGCGGGAGACGACGAAGATGGAGGGTGTGAGCCGGACTCGGGCCGGGCGCCAGGTTCCCGCAGCACATGCACCGGGTGCCGTGGAGCCCCCGTAAGTCTTTGGGAATCGTCTGGCACCCAAAGTTGCCGCCTTTGAAGCCAGGAGTCTCGGGAGAACCGGGACAGGCAGGAAGCTGTTACCACCCTCCCGCTAACCCTACTCCCCTGCGGGGAGCCCGCTGCTCTGCCCAGCGGGCCCTCGGGCCACAGCGCCCGCCACGGGCTCCAGGCTCGACCAGCTGCATCTGCGTTCACTAGACTTTCAAAATCATCCGCGTTGCTTTTTTAGAGTAACCGAGCCTTCTCCGAGATGTCCTACCAACAAAACCAGCAGAAGTGCCAGCTCCCTGCCAAGTGCCTCCCCAAATATCCACCCAAGTGGCCCCCTCGGGCCCCGGCTCCTTGCCCCGCTCCCTGTGCCCCTGCCGCCCCCTCCTGCTGTGTCCCCAGCTGCTGCCTCTCTGGCTTTGGAGCCTGCTGCTCCCTGGTGTCTCACCGGTTCCCAGGCGTCTGCCTCGGCCGGCCCCAGCCCGCCCTGTGCTGCGAGCGGGAGCCCTCTGGATGTTCCGCTTATTGCCACGGCCTCGGGAACTGCCACTGACCGGCCACCTCCACCCGCCACCACAGCCGAGGCCCAGCCGCGGGTGGGCGTCTGTCCTCACCTTCAGCCCGCTGCCCCCCTGCTCCGAGCCAAGCCGCCCGGAGGGTGGGTGATGCGCTCTCCAGACCTCCTGACCTCGGCTTTGGTCCTAGATCAAGGAGACGGGAACATGGCAGAAAACTCTGCTTCCCAAAGCCTCGTCAGCGTGCAGAAATAAAGCCTACCTGTTGGGCACCCTGAGCTTCCCGGTGTCTGTTGATTCCCCATCCTCGGCTGGGTGGGGGGTGGGGGGAGGTCCCATTAACCTGGATTCTTCGGGCAGACCCCACGGGGAGCCAGCCAGATGGGACATTCCCAGGGAGGGATACCCCGGGTCTATGCGTGTGGCAGGGCTGTGAAATGGAAAGATCCAGAAGGGAGGAAGATGTGAAGGTTCCCCAAACACCAGCCGTCCCACAGCCGCTGTGGCAGGGGCCCCCAGCTCCGCTGCTTCCCAGCCCCAGAATTTAGCCTCCGGACCCTTCAGATTTGGGGGGACCTCGTGCTCAAGAACGAAATGGCACCGGGATACCTGAAGTTTCCAGACCTCAGCTCAAAAAGCCCTGACGAACGCTCTCCCTGTGACTGTCCAACGAGCCATACTCGGGAGCCAGCACCCACCGGGGCCCGGGGGCCACAAGGCGTCTGTCCTCCTCCATTCGGTGGGACAAAAGCCGTGGCTTGGGGGCAGTTTCTCAAAGTCCTGCCCTTTCCCACCCAACGGTGGGCCGGAGGCGACCGCGGGGCTTCTTGGCCACGGTATCCAGACACACCGGCGCGTGTCGGGCGCGTGGGGGACAAGGGCACGGAGTTTCGGTCAGTAGCCCGGAAACCGCGCACGAGCCACAGCCTGGACCGACGAAGCCGCAGCTACTCGAACGTCCGGCTGGGCAGTGTGTGTCGTGCTCGAAGGCCCCAGGCCGCCCGTCCATCCATCAGTCCATCCGTCCGGCAGGGCGGGGCCTTGCAGCAGGGGGCGCGGGGCGCGGCTGCTCCTGCCCGCGGCCTTGGCCCAGAGCAGCGGGTCACGCGCCGGGGCGGCTGGAGTGCAGCGGCTGTGACCGCCTGCCCCCACGCCGCAGCGGCCCCCGGTCCCGGGGCCGAGCGCCCGGCTCGCGGTCCTCGGCCTCCGACCCACCAGGGCCGTGAGGCGCCTGCGAGAGGAGCCCGCGCGTGCGCATGCGCGTTGGAAACGCCACGCGCTATTCCGTGCGCTTGCGCAGCAGCGCCAAGGCCCAAGCGGCACGTGATCACGCCCTGGGGACCATCCCACGTGATCACGCCCTGGGGACCATCCAGCTGTGCAGATGTCAGAGCAGAAACGATAACGTCTCAGGGTGCGTTGTTAAGGTCTTAGTCATATTTATTGATTTAAGGGGAAATATTCTTTTCCCCCTTAAATTAGGGGACAAGACCGGAGCTTCACACTAGATCCATATCCATATTTGACATATTACATATTGCAGCTCATTGCATTGAACGTGCTCCCGAGTAAGTCCAGGTGTGTCGTGTCACCTGAAGTGAGACACTTTAATAACCGGTTAACAAGTCATTTGCCATACGTAATAATACATTGTTAAAGCTAATTTTTGTACTAAGTGTAAGTTTTCTTATCTAACTTTGCATTTATAAATGCCTATCTTACATAAAGGTAAAACAATGCCTCTTTATATTAGAAATTCTTCACCGATTAAACAGAAGTTTTTAAAAATGACTGCGACAGCTGATGGGCCTAAAGTGAGACATTTTGTAGTGATGGCAGCAGTGATCATGTTGATTACATACAGTATACGAAACATGTGCCCAAAACTTTACTCTCATATACCCTAAGTAGTACATTATAACTATGTTGTTTTTCTCACAAGGATGCAGCTTTTATAGTGACTAAGAATAAGTTAAACCCCTGACACGTTTTATGCAGTGAAATTTTGCAAGATAACTTATGGCAGCCGCTTCTGTAACATACATGGCCTTGAAATAGCTGAATGTTGATTTTAAAAAGTACAGAAAAATTTAAATCTGGCCGTGGAAATACATTTATATTAGATCTAAAGTGGGTTTTCCCATTGTACGCGAGGGAATAACATGCCCCACTAGAGAACGCCTTGTTAAAAATCACGTGCAGTTGACACCGTCCGAAGTAGGTTAGGTGGCGGGCTGATCAGGAAATGCAATTAGGATCGTTTGCTGGTAAAGAAGCTCAGAAAGATTGTAGCGTGACCTCTGCCACGCTCCATGAATTATTCTAAAGGTCAAGGCCGCAAGACACTTGACAATAAAAACTCGACAGGAGTATTGTGCATGGCTGTTGAGAATCTTCCCATCTTGCTCATTTTGCTGCCATCTGTTAGGCGTACAGCTGTGAAGATGACTGACATGCGCTCAGGGGAGGAAAGCAGCTGTGCGCCGTGAGGTCGGGCTTTTAACACGTTCTTAAATGACGCGGCAGAGGGCGGTGTTTACACTGATAGTGCAAAAACAAAGGCAAAAAAACCCTGTAGGATCTGTGATTTGTACAGACACTAAGGCTAATATACGATGATGTAATTATGCTGCATGAAAAGCAAATGGATTTAATAAGATGCTGACATATTGTTAGGTCCGATACATCCACTCGTAAAAGCGGGCTTGCGCCCTCTCTCCCTGTCTCTCTCTGTCTCTCTCTCCCTGTCTCTCTCTGTCTCTCTCTGTCTCTCTATATCTTTTTCTGTTTCTCTCTGTGTCTCTCTGTCTCTGTCTGTCTCTCTCTCTCATACAAACATACACACACACACACACACATGCACACGCACGCATGCACGGTGCCCTGAAGACTTGTGTTTCTCTGACAAATGGACTGCATTATGGCCTGGAAGAGTTGCTCAGTGGAGACAGAGACTGGAATTCGCAGGTGGGTAAAGTTACTGCACGGGGACTTGGGGTCCCATTCTTGGGCTGATGAGTGGGCCACATCTCCCACTGGGGGCGGTTTGGCTGAGCCTAGACCGGACGTTGCCCCTCCGGCGTATTCCCCAGCTCCCTGGAAGTCTTCACGCTGTGTGGCTGCCCCATGGGGCATCCTAAATCCCTGCTCTCGGCGAGGTCCCCGGGGCTGAGAAGGAAGGGGAGAGGGGACAGCCACAAGCACCTCCAGGACGAGGTCTTTCGATCGGAGTTCGGACCTGAGGTGTCTGACGGGGCCTGCGAGAAGGCCGTGATTTCTCGGCCCCCGAAAAGCAGAAGCGTGACCGAGAGGAGGGCAGGCAAGGCTCAACTTAGAGGCGGCAGCTTCGCTTCTGCGGCCCGTTTGGAGCGGGACTCGGGAGACGCCGCACACTGTCCCGCCCAGGGCCTCGGCCGACCCGGCAAGCTGATGCGAGTTCAGAAATGGTTCACGGGCTGCTCAGGATGTTGAGGACTAGAGATGGCCCCGTATTTGCTCCCATTTTGGTGGCAGCTGACCCCATGGTCCCGGGGCACCCTGTGCTTGCCCGGCGGTCATCACGGCCCCCGTCCCCCTGTCCCCCTTTCAGAGCTCTGAGAGTGAACCGCAGCCTCCCGAGCTCATGTGCTTCACGTTTGGGACAGGCCCAGGGGACAGGAGACGCTCAGCACACTTTTGTGCCTTGGGCTTGTGTTTTAGACATTTGACCATGATGGGTGGTGATCTTGGTCCTTCTGCCTGGAAACCCAGAGGCGTCCTGCAGCCCAGCCAGCAGGAGGTGCTGGTGAGTCAGCCAAAGTCACAATCCAGGGCAGAGAATGACCATGTCACAGAGGCCCGGAACCTCAGAATCTTGGCGCTGGGAGCCAGAAGAGGCCATTGGCTCCTGACGGCCATGGACTCACGCCGCTGAGGGAGACCACGGTTGTCCTCAGGAGCCCGGTGGGAGCCATGAACTGAGGAGGCGGAGCAGAAGCGGCCAGACCAGGTAGCGGCCCGGGGGCCCCCGTCTCCCGCAGCTCCTCATCACGGCCCCTGCCCGTGTTCATCATTCGCTCCTTCCTTGTGGACTCCCACGTCACGCCACACGCTGACAACCATGCTGTCAACCATGCTGAGGACAGGGGCAAGCAGCGCCGCGAGCCCGGAGGGGAAGCCAGACGATTCAGGAAGTCCTAATCGCGATCGAAACGTGATGGGGTGGGGGGGATGTCCAGGGAGCCCCGAGGGCAGTGAGGGAAGTGCTCCTCAAGGGCGTGCTGTGCAGGCTGCGGTTTCCGGTCTGAGTGAGGGACAGCGAGGGGCCGGGCCGGGGGCGAAGGCGCAGACAGGGGCGGGCGGGCGGTGGCAGGGGCCTGCCCTGGGCCAGTCTGGCAGCGAAGGGACCAGTGGCTAGAGGGAGGAGGTCGCGGGGCGGCCTGGCTGTCCTCTGGGCAGTGAGGCGATGGCTCGGGAGGCAGGGACCTGAGGGGACCGTCCCTCCCTCCCTACGCACAGTGCGCGGGACTGACTCGTGACCTGCTCTCCCCCTGGGACGTGGCGACACCCCTGTTGAGGACCTGTGCCCAGGGACCTGCCCACAGGGGACATGCCCAGGAAAGCCCTGGACGGGAGCTCCAGGTGGCCCCTGGTCACCGGGACGAGAACGGCTTCTAGAAACAGCCCAGCCCAGACCTGGAAGGATGGAGCCCCGCACGCGGGACCCCCGAGGGGACAGAGGGCTCTGAACTGTCGACTCAGGGCCGCTGATCTTCGTGGGGGGGGGGTTGGGGTAAACCCCAGGCACAGAGGAGGAGAGAGGGGGAGGGGCAGAGGGAAGAAACCACTAAGGAGGCAAAAACCTCCACAGACAGAGAAAAGCCACGGCAGAGCCTGGACTCGGGTCCGGCCCCTAAGAGGGCAGACGGCAGCGACACGGACTGGGGGGCCAGGCTCCCTGCGCACACACGCACACACACGCGCACACACGCACACGCACACACACACACACACACATGCACACACACGCACACGCACACACGCACACATGCACACACACACGCCCTGACTCCCCCTCCCCACGGCCCCAGCTCTCACGCTTCCCGGCAAACACTCAGAAGCCCGGACGAGGCCAAGGGGCCGTGGGGGGCTCCGCAGCCCGGCAGGCCCCCCCTTCTCCCCCCGTCCCCCTTCCTGTGCTGATGTCTCTGTCCCGTGTCCACTTCCCGAGCGTCTGCCCTCTGCCCTGCCCACTGCGTCTGGCTCCCTCCCAGGGCACGAAGGGCAGGTCTCAGCAGCCCGGCCTCCTCGGAGTCTTCTGACCTGGCAGGAGGGGGCGTGTGACCTGTCCCCGCCTCCCGTGGCTTAGCCACCGGTCCTGTTCTTGACACTAAGCAGAAACCTCTTCCTACGTGACACAATTATGTCCTGAATAACTGGCAGGCGCGGAGTCCCGAATGCACCAAGGCTGACACCCCGCCCCAGAGGTCACTTTCCCTGCGTGGGCGAGAAGCTGCCCCTGACCCAGCTCATGCTGCGGCCACCGAGCCAAGCATGGAGGGTGTAGACCCGGTGGCCAGAGCCCTGCGAGGTGACCCCTCCCCCTCAAATTCCTCTCTCCAGGTGCTCTGGTTCAGGAGGTTCAGGAGGGGACCCCAAAGGGGAGTCAAAGCATAGTGACGGCCTCCTCAGGCACATGCCAGGGGCCCCCTCCCACCGGGAGACCCCGAGGTGACACTTGGAGGGCTCCCAGGTGGGGTGGACACAGGCTGGGCTGGGCAGGGCCACAGCTGTCCGTTCGGCCGTGTGGGGGCGTCGCCATGCGAGCCGATGGAGGTGAACCCCCAGCTGGAAAGGGTTGCGGCTAAGCGCCTACCACCCGTTTTCGGAGACAGCCAAGGCCCTCGGCTTCCGGCAAAGCAGGGCACCTGGCAGCTTCCCGTTAGAAACCACCTAATTTGAGACTCCTGCACACCGTCCGTGAGCAAAAGCTGTGGCAAGGAAGGGTTGATGCGGCTCTCTGTCCCACTCAGGTAGCCCTCAGGAAGGCTTTGGGGGTGAGGGGGACGCCCCAGGAGTCCCCACATCCACAGGACAGAGAAAAGAATAGAACGTAGAGACGACGGGAACACTCTCTAGGCGTCGGGTGGTGCGTTTGGAGCAGGGCTGCGAGGGAGCGGCAGGATGGAGGGAGGCGTAGGGGCACGGAAGGGTCCGTGGGCACAGGGCACAGGCGGGGACAGAGCCCCGCGCCTCACGAGCCCCTCGGACAGGCTCCGATTTTAAAGCCTGGGGAACATTACGGAGAAATCTCCATGCGGTCCAGACGTGCAGCCATCGTCAGAAACCTCGAGCTCCTCCTTCCTCGTGCTGTGTTTGTGCACGGGCACACGTGGCCACACACGCACACACACATGCATGCGTGCACACGCACACACAGGCATACGAGCATGCGTGCCTAGTAGAAAGCCCACAGCAGTAACTGGTTCAGTTTTAAAAACCAGTTTGGGCCAGAGGCTCGTCTGAAACTGGCAGGCGGTGGCGGTCCTGCCCGAGCAGTTAGTCCTCCCTCCAGCTCCCCCCTCCTCCTTCCCCTGGGTGACAGGGCTCGCACAGGCCTGGCACCTCCCAGCCCCGGTCTGAGTCACCTCTCTGCAGGTGGATGGATTGGGGGACGGGGAAGCCGGCCGCCAGCTCTCCTCTGAGAATGATCCCTCTCTCCTAGGACCAACAAAACGCTGGAAGATGAGTGACCAACAGAAAAACAACCCGTGCTGCCCCCCCAAGCCTCCGTGCTGCCCCCCCAAGCCCCCGTGCTGCCCCCCCAAGCCCCCGTGCTGCCCCCCCAAGTCCCCGTGCTGCCCCCCCAAGCCCCCGTGCTGCCCCCCCAAGCCCCCATGCTCCCCGCCCAAGCCCCCGTGCTCCCCGCCCAAGTCCCCATGCTGCCCCCCCAAACCCCCTTGTTGCATTGAGCCCAAGTGCTGTTCTCTGGAGGCCAAGCCTGAGTGCACGTGCCTGGATAAGGGGTCCGAGCCCCCGCCACCGCAAACTCAAGATAAGAGCACCCAGAGCCAACAGCCGCCCCCAAGTCCAAAGCCTGCACCCAAGCCGGGGACCTTGGGGCCGAAGGAGCCAAACAAGTAGACGGGCCAGTCCCACCTCCTAGAAGAGCGGCTTCTCACTGACCCCCAGTTCCTGCCACCCGGAGCCCCTTCGGAGCCCCCACCCTCTGGAGGCCTCTGGCTGGAAATGGAAGGCTGGCCGAGGCGGCAGCCATCTCTCCTAGCGGCCCTGATGTCGGCGCGAAAATAAAAGAGCAATAAAAAACTCAGCTCCCCGTGCTCCTTCGCCCGTGAAACCACGTGAAACGGTCTCACCTGTGAACCCGGCTCACCTGTCTGGCCTCATGCCAAGGAAATGTGTGGGGTGGGTGGTGCAGGGCGGGGGGGCCGGGGGAACCCGGAGCCCAGGAGCACAGAGCCTCAGAGAGCCAGAGTCACCCTAAGAGCTAGGATTCCAGTGCCCCCACGTCCCCGGGGACTACGTTTGAGACCAGAATGAGCAAGAGCAGGTCCCCAGGAGGGGTCCCCTGCCCCACCCCACAGGGAGGCCTCCCGCGACCCCACAAAGCTCGGGGCTGGCGCGGGCGTCGAGGGCTGTGACATCAGCGCCCGCTCTGACCCCGAGCGGTCGTCCTGTCTTCCAGGCTCATTGGTAGAATGAGCTTTAATTCGCATTTCCTTAATGGCTCGTGATAATTGAGCATCCTTCTGTCCCCAGACCTCCTTCCATGAATTATCTGTTCAAATGTTTCCCCCATTATTTTGCTGGGCTGTTCTGCTCCTTCTACTGAATTCTGAGGGTTTTTAAATACATACGCATTATGTATTCTTGATATGAGTCCTTTATCAGGTAAGTTATCTGTGTATATTTTCTCCAGTCTGTGGCTTATCTTTTCATTCTTTCAAAGAGGAAGAGTTCTTGATTTTGATAAAATCCAATCACAGTTTTCTGCCATTATCTGAACGTAGGGCGTTCCCATGAAACTTGTCATAAACCAAAATGGCTTTCTGGAAATTGGCATCACTCCACTTTTGGAAAGAAGGAGATATCTGTAACCGATTTTTTTTTTTCTTTTATCAATCTTGTTTTTGGTTTCATGGCTAAGAAATCTGTGCCTAATCTTAGGACACCAAACTTGTCCATTTCTACCCCCCAAAAAATGCCTGCTGAGATTGTGACTAGGATTGAATCAAATCTACAGATTCAGCTGGAAAGGGATGAACATTTTAATGATATCAAGTCTTTTGATTCATAAACGTGGACTATTTCTCCATTTGCTTAGGTTGTGTTTAATTCCTTTAAAGTTTTGTAGCTTTCCATGACCAAGTTTTGCATATTTTACCTGAGTATTTCATATGCTTTGATCATATCATAAATGGTATGATTATTCATTGTTAGCCTATAAAATATAATAATTTGTTTATTGATCTGGTGTACCGCTTATTAGTTTTAATATCTTCATATAAATTCCACAGGATTTTCTCCATGCATCATCAGTTATATTGAGATGATCAACGATTTGACTTGATGGATTTGTGAATGTTAAAACGAACCTACCTCCTGAGATAAACCTTATTTGGATCAAGTTCCCTAATCCTTTTTGCATGTTTTTAGATTTGATTTGCTAAAATTTTGTTAAAATTTCGTCTCCATGTTAGAGGGGGTATTAGTCCATTGTTTTCCTTTCTTTGTCTGGGTTTGGTAGAAAAGTAACACTGTCCTTAGAAAATAAGAAATGGTCCCTTCCCCAATTTTCAGATCAAACATCAACGAAATAAAAAAACAAAAAATATAGAAAATCAACGAAACAAAAAAAAACTAGGTCTGTCTGGAGACTGATGAAAACAGGAGCCAGACTGAGCAGGGGAGAAATAGCCAGGGGCTCCTTGGGCTGGGCAAGAGCAAGGTCAAGGCCTCTGCAGCTGTCACAGGATGTGAGCTCATCCCCATGCTGGGCGGGGCTGGACAGTTATCCGCACTCATCATGAACTGCCCCCCAGGCCTATGAGGTCACCCACACACGTGCTAAGGGGATGTCCCCTATGCACATGCCTGTCTGGCCCCCAAGTGGGGCCACGTGAGGGCAGAGCATGAAGCCTCTGAGCCCCTCAAATGCTGGGGCTCCACACACCCCCTCTCGGCTCCACACTCCCCCCTCCTTCACATACTCCAACTTTGCCCAGCAGCCAAGGACTCCCACGCACTCTTCCCCCCGAAGCTTTCATTATCCTGTGAATCAGAGGGCAGGAGGCGGATGTGGAAACCCTTGTGACCAGTGTGACTCCCTCGAGCAGGGTCTACCACCCTGGGCCTGACTGTCATGAGCTGGGGAGAGGTGGTTTCCTGCCACATGAGGTGGGCAGCAGAGCTCAAGGTCATGGGTGCCCAGGCGAGGATGCTTGGCTGGTGCCCCACACAGGAGTGGGGGGCGGGGGAGGACTTTCTCTGTCCCATAATACAGCAGAGCAAGGTCCTGGGGAGCAGAGAGCGCCCGGGGAGAGCCAAGCCCTCCAGAGCCAGCATCCCTCCATCTGCCCCTCCGGACCAGGCCGCAGGAGCTGAGCTAACAGCGCAGACATGGCTATCAGGGGCTGTGAGGACGGCGTCTTTCAGAAAACCCACGAGGAGTCAGGACACTCCTCAAAATTCGCCCCAGAGATGACTCTTGGTCTTCACCTTGTCCTGATAGTTCTTTTTTGATCAGGTTATAAAGAAGAGGGTTTAAATCCACAGTGTCCGTGGAATAAGCTATAAACCCATCATTAAAAAGAAAAGCAAGTCACGATTCAAACGCCATAAGTGTAATTTCCCAAGCAGTGCGGCGGGGGGAGAGGGGGAGTTGGGACACTCTGCCGCGTGGGGAGGGGGCACTGCTGGCGATGCCCCCCACCAAAGCCCCCACTCCCCCTCCCCACACACCTAGAGCAGAGCCCTGGGGACTCGGGGAGGGTGGGGGGCCGCCACCCCACAGGCAGAGCAGGGCAAGGCAGAGGGAGACGCGGGAGGGGCGAACGGGGCGCATCGGGCAGACCGCGCCGAGGCCCAGCCCGCACCCGCTCTGAGGGCTGCTCAGGCTCGCGTAGGAAGAGGTCCCATCCTCCTCCCACCTCCCACGTCTCCGAAAACAACCGCGCCAAGCGGCTGCCGTGGCGCGGGAAGCGCGGTCCTCACTGTTGCCTGCACCGCGAGCTTCCGCCAGCGTCCTCGCCCGGACTGCGCCCGGCCTCGCGGTGCGTTCCGATTCTTGGGCACTTCAGTGACCACAGCCTCGGCCGGCCGCGGCCGGCACACAGCTGGAACCCCCGCGAGCCTTCCGTTTGTCCCTGCTGGGACGCGCGTCCCCTCTGGCTCGGGACAGAGGCCACTTCCTTGCAGAATGGAGTTCCAAGTCGGTGCTGAGGGCGCTGAGCGAACGGGACGGCCGCGAGAAGCCCCCGCCACCCCCGGCCTCGGCGACAAGCGAGTCTTCCCGCTCCAGCCGGGACGCCCCGGACAGACTCATTTCACACCCTTGGAAGTGAATCTGTCAGCCTAATGACGGAGACAAGCCCATGTTACAGGTGGAGAAACTGAGATTCGGGGATGCTTGGCTGAGCTCACAGAACAATCGGGAAAGGGAGCCAGTTTCTGAGGTGCCTCCCTCACCTCGCCTCATGTGCCCAGGTGTCCTGAGCAAGGCAGGCGGGCGTGGCCGAGGCCCCTCTGGCCAGGCGGGAGCTGAGTGTCTCTGTGAAAAGGGGCCCCCAGGGATTTTCTGCCTCAGGTGCCTGTGATGAGTCTGGGAGGGGCGGGAGGAAGTTGCCACTGGAGTGGGGGAACCAGTCCATCTCCTTGGACCCGGGAAGGAGGCCAGGCCGGGGACGGTATAAAGGGAGCCCCGGCCCCGTTCTGCTCAGCACTGCCCTGGAAGCCTCTGCGGCCGCCCTTGCCCTGAGCCCGGTGAGTGTCAGCTGGTGGCGGCAGCAGCGGGGCTGGGACCAGGGGCCTCCGGCGGGCCAGCGTGCGGCCAGCGTGGTCATTTGGGGCGGGCGCAGGGGTCACTCGTGGGCCAGATTCAGCTGCAGCCCCTGTCCCAGGAGGCCTCAGGTCACCTCACCAGGTCAAGGGACAGGTGTAAGGAAACAGGACAGACGGCAATGTCCTCATGTCCCGTCTTTTCTTGGGACCATATTTTGGAATGTGTGCGAGAGAGACAGAGAGAGAGACAGAGAGAGAGACAGAGAGAGAGGCAGAGAGAGAGACAGAGAGAGAGAGAGAGAGAGAGAGAGACGAGAGAGAGACAGAGAGAGAGACAGAGAGAGAGAGAAGATTGGGGTGCAGGAGAACATGGCCAGTTTCTTTCCTAAACTTGAGTTGACGTGATTTTTCCTCCTTCATGGGGGCAGGGTGTTCGCAGAAAGGCTGTAACTCTTGGCTCTGTGCCAAACGGGGGGTGGGGGACTGCAGAACAGGACAGCTGTCTGCGTGGGGGACACCCAGGCAGAGCAGGGACAGGAAGACGCACCTCAGAAGCGGAGCCGTGGAAGAGCCGGCCCTACTCTCGGCAGCCCGCCGCCGGCAGCCCGCCGCCCGCACCCCGCGGCCCTCGCCCTGAGCTCTGAGGTCGGGAGAGAGAGACGCTCTGGAGCTGAGGCCCAGAGGGGCTGAGTGCCTTGCCCAGGAACACACGGCATTCCAGGGGGAGATTTAAGCCAAGCATATGTCGTGTGAGTCCCGTCCTGGGCTCACGCCATGGCCTGTCAGGCCCTCTCTGGCGTGGGCTTTGACTCAGGAGACTATTCCCTTCCCAGGACCTTCTCTCCACCCTGGTGAGTGGATGTCAGGATGAGGGCGGAGACAGGAGGAGACCCAGCAGGAGGCTCCCCAGAGGGCTTCTCCCCACCCCTCCCTACTCCCAGCCTCACTCTCTGCTTCTGGAGAATGACAGCTGTGGGGGAGTACCCAGCTCCAGGGAAGAAGGGGTGCACAGAAACTGGGTGCTGCGGCAGACTCACCGGGATTCGTCTGCTTCCTCTTTTCAGCCAACCTCCGGCCCCTCCTGTCTTACAGGTTGACCCAAAGCAGCTTCCAAGATGTCCCAGCAGACCACTCTGCCAGTGACCCTGCCCCCCGCCCTCAGTCAGCAGCCCCTCAAGCCTGCTTCCCCTCCCGCCGACACTCAGCAGGAGCAGGCGAGGCAGCCAACTCCGCTGCCCGGCGCGTGCCAGAAGGCGCCCTCCGAGCTCCCAGGGGAGGTCCCCTTGGTGCACGGGGAGAAACACGCAACTCCCGTGAAGGGGCTGCCAGAGCAAGACACTGAGCCCCAGCGGCAGGAACAGCGTCTGGAACAGCCGCAGCAGCAGCAAGAGTCACGGGAGCAGGAAGTGCACCTGGAACAGCACCTGGAACAGTACTTGGAGCAGCAGCAGCAAGAGTCACAGGAACAGGAAGTGCACCTGGAACAGCACCTGGAACAGCACCTGGAGCGGCAGCAGCAGCAGCAGGAGCAGCATGAGAACCATCTGGAAGCAGAAAGCGTGGAGCAGCAGCTGGAGGGAGAGAAAGCGCGGCGGGAGCAGCAGCTGGAGGGAGAGCTGGGAGAGGATAAGCAGCTCTTGGACCAGCAGCTGGATCGAGAGCTGGCAAAGGGAGGTGAGCAACTGGAAGAGAAGGGGTGGCAGCTGCTGGAGCCCGGGGAGCAGCGGGAGGGGCGGCTGGAGCCCCCCGCGTTCCTCCTCGCTCCTGGCCAGGTGCAAGAGACCCGCCCAGTCCCGCTACCGCAGGGAGCGGTCGTGCCTGCGGCAGAGCAGCAGCAGAAGCAGGAGGTGCAGTGGCCTCCCAGACATAAGTAGCCAGCTCCAGCGTCCCACAGGTGAAGAGAGAGCCAGTGGCCTCGCTCACCTCAGGTCCCCAGCCTGGGCGGCCTGCCTCATCGGTGGACCTGCCCGACCTTGACCTTCTGAATGTCTCTGTGATAGGGTCGGGGGAGGGGGAGGGGCATCACTGCCCAGCAGCTGCTCCTGACGAGCCCAATTCCAGCCTCAGGTGGCCAGGGCCTCTGCCTGTGGACGGCCCCGCAGTCCTTCTGCGGTCACCCCCGTGTTACGGCCGGATCTGTGAGCGCACAATGACGCTGAATAAACTCTGGACGTCCCGGGGTCCTGTGTCCTTTTTCCCTTCGTCCCCTGTCTCTCTCCACGCAGAAACCTGTGTGTGACTCGAAGGTTGCCACCGACGCTCGGGGCCAGCTCCCACAGGGGGCGCGCATCTCCACCCCTCTTTAATCTGCTCCCAACTCCATCCAGTACATTCCACAGCTTCTGAAAAAGAAAGCAAAGCAACATAATGAAAACAAAAACGAGCTTGTCAGGCCCCTGGAAGCAACGCTCACTGGCCTCAAGGTGGGGCCGTCATTCTGGTGGGGGGCAGGGGGAGGGTCCCCATCTCGGCACCGACTCACACACACACCCAGCCCAATCCCAGTCCACGGCCTGGGGGCAAGAAGACAGTGGCTCTGGGTTCTGGACCCTTCCCGGGCTTTCTCTCTGCAGAGGGCCCTCGCGGTCCCCAAGAGCCTTGTGGCTGCCTCACTGGTTAAGGACGGCTTGAGGGCAGCACTTGGAGCAGAACCGGGAAAGGCGGAGAGAGGAAAGGCTGCCAGGACTGCCCTCTCATGGGGAATGTTCGGTAAAGGAAGTGAAGGTCGGGCCAACTGGAAGCCAAGTTGCCGAATAGGCTGGAGAAATAGGGTCCAAGGTCACTGCACCTGACACCCTCCCTGACACTTCTGTGGCCTGCACTGCCATCGGTCCCCCAGGACTTGGGGCTCCCTCTTTCCTGGGGCTCCCCTGCCTTCGACCTCTAACCACATTGCCTCAGGCAGATCGTCTCAAGTCACTCATTTTACCAAGAGCACGGGCTCACGTCGGGGACGTTGCTACTGGGACCCAAGTCAAAGGGTCTGAACGGCACTTAGCAGCCCCTCCCGCCCCGCCCCCCCACCTCCGGCGACACTCGCTGTCTCTCTTCCTTAAGTGTCGTCGCCTGGGTAATGGCACCCCCGTCTGTGCACCCACCTGGGGACTGCTACCCGCAGGTCCTTCGGGGGGGTAGTTCTCCCCTCCCCACCCAGCTGGCTCTGCCGAGACCTTCAACCGACGACCAGGAGAGGATGCAGGGCAGATCGTGAGACAAGTGTTGTCTTACGAGGCAGCTGCTTCGGTTGAGGATTCGTCGTCGTCTTCGGCCAGTGGGGACCTGGGGACCGACATCTCCTAGGCAAGGAGAGCGGCCCCCGTTCTGCAGGCTGGGAGAACGCCGGAGATCCGGGGGTTCCCTGCGATGAGGCGCGAGGCTTGCGGTTTCCTTTCTTCCTTCCCGAGGCTTGAGGTTCCGTGCCTCTCCGTCCGAGTCCCGCCCTTGGTGCAAGAAACAGGCGGATGCTGCCCCTGTCGCCCCTGTGAAGGTCCCCGTCAGGTCTCGGGCCCGCTGCGGGCGGTGACAGCCTCTTTAAACGCCGCCGCGGGGGCCTTCCGACTTCCATGTCAGGTCTTAAGATAACGGCTGGACGGCCCGCGCTTACGTTCTTCTCTGTAAAGCACCCATCACATCTGGCGACAGTCAGCTAATTCCGCCGTCCTCAAAGCTATCACTTCCTCCATCCATCTCAAACGTCAAAGATGTCACACAAGCCAGGCCAGCGCCGTCCACTGCATCTGCCCGCATCCACCACGAGAGACGGTAATTACAAAGCTCTGACGTTCTTGGTGTCTGTGAAGAGCGAGCTGACCCCAAACCCCACCCCGAGAGGCGGCCTCCCAGAACCACAGCCGGCAGGACTCGTCCCCCGAAGCGTTTCCTGAGAGGAGGCTTCTTTTGCAAGTGGTTCACAAAGGCAGCGCTTCTCGGGGACACCAGCACAGGAGCAGGACAAGCGGGACTGCGAAGGAGGGGAAAAAACGTGGTTTCAGGCAAAGAGCATGGAGCGTAGGTAGCTTCGCCTGATCCTGCAAGAAACTTCCGGAAGGAGCGTGAAAGCAGCCTCGGAGCTGTGCTGAGAGGAGACTCCAGAGCCGGCTCCCCTACCCTCGTTCCCGTGGGACATTGGCTGAGGGTCACCCCAAGGCGACGTGACACCCACCCAGTCACCCGAGGGTGGTCACTTGAAAAAGTGTCACAATATGAGCAGGTGGCATCGGGTGACTCCGCGAGGCCACAGCCCACAGAATCCAGGCGTGAAAAAACTCGGGATGACAAATAACGGCGTGGTCTCGTCAATAAAAAATCCCAAGGCGACAAAAAATGCACAGACGTTCCGACGATTAAAGTAAATGCAGTAGGTACAGCCACGTCCTAATGCACTGCCTTGTGTTGATCCGTTTAAATAAACTGTTAGAAAATCAATGACCTTCGTGAGATGACGGGGAAATGGGGACCCTGACTGGATGTTTCACAGCATAGAGCTTCGTTGACAGCTTTAAGGCGCGATAACGTTTAACGCAGCAGCTGGGAGAGTCCTTGGTTTAGAGAGATCTACAGAGAATTGACGTAAGTCTGGAATTTGCTTAAAAAAAAAAAAACAACGCCGGAGGGCAGATACAAATAAGACGAGACCGACGATGATTTTATAGTTATTAAAGGGGGCGACGTGCATGGGATTGATCCTCCTCTTCTGTCCCCTTTTGTATGTGTGTACAATTCCCACAAAATAGTGAAAAACAATGATTTCATTGAAAAATGCCAATATATACGATATAGAAATTGTATCCCTTGTAACTAGTTAAACACATAGCAAAAGAATTAGATTTCAACTTAAAAATGTGAAGAACAGTGGCGGGGGCCGGCCAAGGGCAAGGGCACCTGGGTCGGCCGGCCGGCTTCCCACGCGTCCGTGGGCTCTTGCTGCCCTCTAGTGTCCGGATGCAGAAATGCAGGGCTGGACGGGCGGCGCCCCCTTCCCCCGCCCCAAGGCGGTTGGGCGGTGTCCAGGCTCCACGTGAGACGCCGCCTAGAAAATGGTGACGAACAGGGTAGTTTGCGCCCTGAAGCATTCGGGGTGAGCAGAGGCGTGAGACAAAGCACAGGTCACTCTACTAACAAGAACCGTCACCCCTTAGTGAGCGTCCGGTCCGCCCGTCACCGCGTCGAAGGCTTTACAGGCATGACCTCATCTTCCAGGCACCGCGAGGCCGTGACGTCAGCGCAATCATCCTCCTCACCCTGGGGACGAGGAGACCGAGGTTCAGCGAGGACGAGTCACGCACCCAAGGTCACCTGCTAATCACTGAGATGCAGACCCGGATATGTCTGAACCCCAAGTCCCGGAGGGGGTGGCGTCTGAGCTGGCCCTGGAGAATGAGCACCACGTGCAGGGGGCGGAGCAGGGTCCCCCGGAGCAGGGTCCCCGGAGCAGGGATCCCCGCGGGCGGCCGAGCGCGCGCACAGCCGGGGAACGCGGGGTATCACCGCAGCTGAGCAGTTGCGTGGGGCTGGGGCGCGGGAGGCGGGGAGCCGGACGGCAAAGCCGGCGGCCTCCACTCCGCGTCGCGTGTTCTTGCTCGAGACCCTGTGCTAGGCGCGAGGTGGCTGGAAACGAAACAGGAGGTGCGCTTTCTCGCCAACAGGGCAAGGCAGAAGCCACCAGCCGCATCTCGCCCCAAGGGGACAGCGGGGGTGCCCCGAGCCGCCGGGGCCTGGCCGGAGGCCGAATCGGTAAGTACAGATGGCACTTCCGCCCCAGAGAAGATGAGAGAAGATTCTTTCCTCGGAGGCCACGCGGGGGGCGACCCTCTGCTCTGGACCTCGGTGGGAGCGCGAGGTCTGCCACGAAGCGCTTTTAAACGGAGGCACTTTCCAGAAAGGCCTGACGCCCGCGCAGCCAGACGACCAACGCTGGCCTTCGAAGGTGCCTCGCCGCCACCCGCCAAAGGTCGGTTTGCTCCTGGCCAAACTGAGAATAAAGCTGCAGAACAAAAACATGCCTTCTGGGATCTGAGAAGGACCCGCGAGGAGGCGGGGCGGTGTCCGGGCTCGGCCCTCCTCCCGAGTGCGCCCAGGGGGACCCACCTCAAGCAGCAGGCGGGTCAAGTCGCCCCAGCGCAGACCCCTGCGCAGCCCCGCGCGCCACGGCGCGGCCCCTGCCGCTGCCCGGCGTCCCGAGCCCGCCCGCTGCCTGCCCGGCGCGCTCCCGCCTCGCGCCGCTCCCCGGCCGCGGCGAGACCAGTCCCCCTCGCGGCCTTTGCGCCAGCCCCAGCTCTGCCTCGATCCACAGACCCCCCTGGGACCCCCGTTCCCCCGCGCGGCCAGCTCCCCTGTCTCCGTCACGGAGGTGGCTTCCTCTGGAGCAACACGCAGTGCTGGAGTTTCTCCAAAGCCCTCAGCGACTTACCCAAAATCTCGTCATTGACCTACTTATTTCTCGGTGGCTCGTCATCACCTTGCTTTACCCTGTGCGCTCTGCACCCGGGAGCGGCCTGTGCGTCTGAGTTTTCCCCGTGTGGCATGTTCCAGGGGACTGTCACCCTACCCGCCTGATTGGGCCTGGCAAAGACCCCTGAGGTGCAGCCAGGACAGTCCCCCAACCCACGGCCCGTGAGCCTAGAAATCAGCCAGGGGCTGGACTCTCTCCAGATGCCCAGCTCCTGGGCCCTTTTGGACTTAGGAGTGTGACCAAATGGTTAGCCAGAGAGCTGGGGTGGGGGCGAGGGGGAGGGCAGACGTCTCTGAACCAGAGGGATAGGTCAAGTTATCCACTCCAATCCGGAAACTTCTAGGAGAACAGGGAGGGTGTCCTTGACCTTGGCTCGCCATAGTGCGTTGAGGAGATGGCACAGAGCAGCGATTACAACCCCCCTCCCCGGCCCTCCCCGGAAGGCTTCGGCAGCGCCCCCTGGCTGGTTTCCAACCCCCCCCACCCCCAACCTCCTGCAACAGCCTGTGAATAACTCCACCAACGCATGGACCACATGTGCGCTAAAATCGTTGGTACAGAGCGTTACTTGCTCTAGGTTCTGAGAACTTGCAGAGCAGAAGCTCTCTCATTTACTTCTGAGTCCTCAGTGTTGGGGTTCAGTGCCTGGACATAGTAGGTCCTCACCGAGTGGCGGTGAGTGGATGTTTCTTTAAGGTGTGCCTGAGGGCGTCCTCTGCTTCCGCACGACCCCTCCCCTGCGGCTCCGAGTGGTCTCACCGTGCAAACAGCTACTCAATGCCATCAGCATCCCAGACCACACCCTGCGTGGCCTCACCCGGGCCTAGCGCTTGGACCACGAGGAAGAATTCCCAAACAGTCACGCAGCCCAAGGAGGAGCCCGAGAGGCAAATCCGGGCCTTGCATCATCCTTTCCTGCTCTTCCTTGAAGGGAAACAGACGTATCTATAAACAAAAGCTCTTCGCACACCTAGGACGACAAGCATGCGTGTGGGGGGTTGGGCTGTGCGTGTGTGTGCGTGTGTGTGCGTGTGTGTGCGTGTGTGTGCGTGTGTGTGCCTCGTTGGGCATGAAGGGTGAAGAAGCCGTCGCCTCTGTGACTACCTCCCCGAGCTCAGCCTCCCATAACCTTCGGTTCCGACTATTCATCCGACAAACATTTATTGTGTTTGGCTTCGCACTCATCTGAGCTTGCTAGCAGGCGGCCATGGGAAACTGATGCTGGCCGCTTCGTTCCTGAAGACCGTGACTCCCGCGTCCCCGAATCGGAACCTCTGTCGGCCACCGGCCTCCCCCGCGGCCCGGCGTGGCCCGTTCCCGGGCCTTTCGCTGGGATCCTCTGTGTGCCCGGCTCCGAGAGGGTCTTTGGGGAGGACGTTGGTGGCTCTGTCTTCCAGCGTCTCGGGCCATTGCGATTATGTCATACGCCCAAACATCTCAAGAACCAAGAAGAACATTCGACACGTCCTAGCCGCTGTAGGAGAGGCCGTGGACCGGACACCGTGACTTTGTTTGGGCGGAGGGGACATTTCCTCAATTAAGATTTCATGAAGAAGGTGCATTTGAATTTTATATTTCAAGGGTTCCCTCCCGCCCCCTCTTCTCTTCATAGGAGACACTCAAAACGCCACGAGCTATGCATTTGAGATGGAGATGGGGGACTTGTCACGGCACCCTCAGCCCTCCCTCTGGAGTGTCCAAGCTGCATTCCCGCGGGCGCTGGCTTGTCTCAGGTCACCTCCGGCCGCCCTGCCAGGCTCTTCTCCCCTCGCCATGTCAGCCCCGGGGTCCACCATCAGCCCCGGGGCCCACCGTCTCCGAGAACGGCCATCGCGCCCAGTCCACCGCTCGCCCCCTCTCTGGCCCCGGCCCCCAGTTCTGGACGCCTCTTCCCAGGCTTCTCGTCGCTCCCAGGGCCTCTCCGTTGGCCCCGTGAGGCCCTCGGCCGCAGGCCGGCCCTGCCGTATGACCCTGCCACTCCCCCGTCTGCCCCCTCAGTGGGGATGATGAGGACAAGCCCAGGCACAGCCCGGTCTCTTCACCCCAACTCACCACGGTTCTGTTCTCTCCCGAGCAGATCCTGGAGGCCTCGTCCCCTCCTCAGAGAGTCATGTTCCTGCCCAGAGCCCAGGATCCTATATTTACATAAAGACTGAGCTCACCTTGCTCGCCTCTCTGCTCCCTGGCTGAGGGTCTGCTCTAAGCAACCTGCAGACAGACTCTTCCCACACTGCCCCCCGCTGGACAGAGCTCACCTCTGCACTCGGGGCCCAGCAGAGGGTCAGCTCGCGGAGAGAGCCCCTGACCCGCGGCATGTGCATCCGTGCGTGTGAGCGGGTGCGTGTGCATGCACACGCGTGGGCCATGTGCGTGTGGCACAGGATATGGAAAGACCTGCCCTCGTGGAGCCTTGGCACGACTCGTCCTGCCAGGCGCACAGTCCTGTCTCTACCCCGAGGCGAGCGTGATGCGCACACACCCACGCGCCCGCATTCTCCCTGCCGAAGGGCGAGCGTGGAAAAGGAGGGGGAGGCAGGGAGGGCCCGCGCGGCGGGCGTCTGCCCGGCCCCCACCCAGGCCCTCCTCTCCCCGCCAGGCACCATGTCCCGTCACGTGCCCGTAAGCGGTGGAAGGCCAGGACCCGGCCCTGCGGCCTGACCCTTTGCTGCCCAAAAGGGAACTTCAGGCTGCCCTTGACCATCGTAAGGCTGCGTTTCATGCAGACAGTCACGTGTTTATGGAGTCCCATCCGTCTAAACGAAGTCGGGCCAGCTCTGCAAGACTCAGCATCATATTTGGAACGTGACCTTTTTGAAACCTGCGTGTAATTGGATAGTTTTGCGGCTTGCTTTAACAGACCTGTCACTCAAAGAAGTACCTCGAAAAACAATTATTTTACTCAAGGTTCCAGGAAGAATGCCAAGGAAGGCTTCCGTTAACCCTCAGGGCGAAATTTCTTATCTCGACATAGGTAGTTAGGTGAGTCGGATGTCACACAGGCAGACACTGAGCCGCTCAAAAAAACAAACAAATACACACTCTCCTTCCCTTTCCAAGCCACCCAGAAACACCGCCTCCCAGACTCCGCGTGCGCGAGACCCTCCCTTCACTTCCGCTCTCGGCCGTGGCGCCGTCACTTAGCAGGAGACCGACTTAGCCTTCTGTTTTCCCCGGCTCAGTTTCGTTTTTCTCCCCTGCCCGTTTCTCTGATTCGGTACGGAAAGATCCGGGCGAGCCCTTTCTTTGCGGGACAGGATGGTTTGTAGCCGCCTGTCATATCGTCCCTTTGATCTTCGCAAATCTGAGGCTTCAGGAGATCGGTGGTGCCCCCGAGGGACCAGACACCTGCAGATGAGTCCTCCCGCTCAGGTCAGAGGATGCTCAGGTGGACCTTGCATCCGATGGATCCGGGCTGTCCAGGCCAGGGGACATCCCCTCCACCGACCCCAGTCACTGGAGCTGAGCAGAACGTCCCCTTGGTTGAGGAATGGGGCATCTCGTACATACGGTTTCAAAGACTCCTGGGAAGAAGGGAGGTGCCCCTGGCCCGCCTCTCGCCCCTGCCCTGCACCCGCACACACAGGTGTGAGCACGCAGAGACATCTGGCCTCCGCTTAACTTACCTGACGCACCTGGAGGGGACTCTCCCGAGGGTTGCCGGTCTCCTTTAAGAGAATCGGGAGTGGAGCAGGGCCCGGCTAGATGACGAGTGCCCTCTCCCTGGGTGACAAGGGACAAGACCGAAGTCCAGGGGTCCCATCGGGAGACTTTCGTCTCACCAGAGGTCACCCTGACGCTCGCTGCACCTGTCCCTAACCCACGTAGATCACGAGCTGTTCCTCGGAAGCCCTCGGGTCTGTATTGCGGGGACAGGGGAGCCAACCATAGCCACCTGGAGGGAAGAGCTCATGGGGGGACGGCAAGCTCATCCGGCCGCATCCGCCGTTCTCTCTGACTAGTTCCTCCGACTTATCCACCCGCCAGACGCGGCCGGCGGGCATCGGGGATCCGCGAGGGAAGGCCGTGCGAGGGAAGACTCGGCGATGAGAAACGGCGGGTCGTCCGCCGGGAACCTCGCGCAGGGCCTCGCGGGAGGCGGGCGGGGCGGTCGCGGCAGGATCTGGACTCTGTCCTGTAGGTAGAGGGAATGAGGGCCCTTCAGGGAATTCCGTGTAGGTGGATGGCGTGGGGTCATTTACATTTAAACTGTGTTTGTTTAAAATTTATTTTAACATAATTACAGACTTATAAAAAAATGTCAAGTACAGTACTAGGAGTTCCCGGACATCCTTTATACAGATCCACCTAGATACCCAAATCTGTCTCTGTGTTTACATGTATACGTGCATACACATCTATATACGTTCAGGAAGAAGAAAATAAAACAGACGAATAGAGACAAATACATACATATCTACATACGTACATAATACGAAGCCAGGGCATATCTACACGCATGCTGTATGTGTCTATGTGTGTACGCGTATGCACATTCGTATGTACATAGATGTATTTCTACATATTTGTAGCCATATGTATACATATGCACATGTTTCCGTATCTATTTATGTTTTATTTTCTTTTTCCTGAACATTTGGAGAGCAAATCGCAGACATGACGCCCCTTCACCCTTGAATACGTCCGTGTAGATTTCCTGAGAACAACATATTCTCCGACATTTGCGTTTCTGAGTCTCCATCCTTCAGCTTCTAACTGGAAGACGGTGCCCAGCCGGAGAGACGGCCCCCGGGGAGAAGGGGGGGCAGGCTTCTGGTGGGACCTGCAGGCGAGGTCGCAGGCGGTGCTGCTGGTCACTGGAATGGGGCGTGAGCAGCAGGGGCGCCGACAGCCGCCGCTGGGCTTGTTGACACCCGTGCGCCTTTGACACATCCAGATGGAAATGCCAAGGGGGCAGCGGGAGGCGCCACGGACCCGAAGCACGAGGCAGAGGCCTGGGCTGGGCGTGCAGATTTGCAGGTCGTTGGTGTAAAGGGGGCCATCCCAGTGCTGCCGGGGACCAGGAGCCTGCAGGCGGATCGCTGGAGAACCTCAGCCTTTAGGGACCTCGCCCCGCACTGGGGGACATACGGAAGAGTCAGCCTTAGCCCCCTGGGGTAGCCAGTTTCCCGGGACGTCCCTATCATGACAGCGAAACCACCGGTTCTGCACATGGAAAAGCCAGGTGGCTGAGGAGCCAGCCGTGGGGGCCTTGGAGGTGAATCACTCGCTTCCCACAACCGGGGACGGGTGGCTTGCAGGAGGCTGGGTAAGGCAAGAGAGAACAGGCCTTGCCTCGGCGTGGTGGCCGTGCAGGCCACAGCGCGTCTCCGGAGGAGAGGGGAGCGAGTCGCCGGAGCCTCGCCTGGTGTCTGGGGAGTCTGAGAGAAGTCGGGGGTGGGGCGTGGGCTTGGCGTGCGAGGGGTGCAGGCAGGAGGGGAGGAGACGCCCCGCTGAGGTTCTGACATCAGCCTGACTCCCACTGCGTTTGTTCGGTTGGCTGGTTGAGTTGAGTTGGGTCGAGTTGGGCTGGGGTTTGGGTCAGGCGCCCGGAATTCAAGTCCTGCCTCCGACATCTCACAAAACGTGACCTCGACGAAGTCGCTTCCCTTCTCCACTCGCCTTCGTGTTCACCGTCCCTTTGATCGACGAGGGTCACTGTAAAACCATGAGCTCCAGAAAGAGCATGGTCTCAAAAAGCAAACTAAACACGAGACCTTCCTAAGACACGAAAGCCGGCAGCCTTGCGCCGACCTCTGTGAACACGTCCCATTTCCCGGTGGCCTCTTGAGGGTGTTACCGTGTCGACAGACCGTGGCCCAGGAACTGGGAACGTGTCCTCCGGTCACTGGGCTCCTTCCGGCTCTGTCGGTCTGTCACCTGTTAGTCTAGATGCTTTCTGACCCCTGACTCAGCCCTGCCACTGGGAAGGAGGACGGGCCCTCGGGGACCCGGAGTCTGGATGCTGCGCTCCTTTGCTAGTGCTCAGTGAGGAGGTCCCTCCTTCCAGCCCCTCACCACTCCCTCCTCCGCCGCTGCCCGCTGCCCGGCCACAGCCCCCTGGGTGTCCCGCTGCCCCAGACCCACGTGTGGACAGAAACCGCCTTCTCCCCGCCGCCTCCCAGCCCTCGTCTCTGCCTCCCCAGCCCTGCCCCCGAGAATCCTCCCTCCTCCCCCCTCCTCCCTCCCAGTCCTGCAAGCCTGAGGGTCCCGAGTTCGAGATCTCGTTTTTTTGTTTGTTTGTTTGTTGTTTGTTTTTTTAACATATAAGGCTTTATGGTAGAGAGCTATTCAGTTACACGTGAGGGGTTCTGTCATTAGGCTTTATAATTTTATTTTTTAGTTGAATCTTAATTACAGTTGTCATTCAATGTTACGTGAGTTCCAGGCGGATGACATTTACACGCCTTACGACGTGGTCCCCGCCATCAGCTCGTCCGTCATCGTACGTGGTTATTATGTTACCGACTGTGTGTCCTGCGCCACGTCTTACCGCCCTGTGACTTCCTCATCTCGTAGCCGGAAGTTGGTACTTCTGGATCTGCCTCTGCTTCCTCACCCGGCCCCTCGCCCCCTTCCCCTCCGGCAACCACCGGTGTGTTCCAGTTCGTTTCTGTCTTGTTTTGTGTGTTTATTTGCTTCGTTTTTCAGATTCCACACAGAAGTGAAATCGTATGGTATTTGACTTTCTCCGTCTGGCTTATTTCTCTCAGCCTAACACGCTCTAGGTCCATCCACATTGTCACGAATGTTCAGATTTGATTCTTTTTTTTTTTGTGGCCGGGTAATAGTCCACCGTGTATAGGTGCCACATCGTTACCCAGTCGTCCGTCGAGGGACACATTTAGGTGGAATCCACATCTTGGCCACTGAAACACCGTGCTGTGGGGAGTCAGGACCATCCCTGAGCCCACCCCTCCCTTTCCAGCTCCACCGCTGTCCATCCTGGCCCTCTCCCGCTGACCACCCCGGCCCCAGCTCCCGCCTCCCGCGCTCAGCGCCGCCTGACTCAGCTCCACACCCCTCCTCCGTCGGCTCCCTGCTCCCTGTGGGCAAGCCTGGCGCGTTTACGCCTGGAGGGGGCCTCGGGGATGATCATGTTTTACAAGGAGAAAACCTGAGCCCCGGGGAGGAGAAGCCGGGGGTCCTCACACACACAGATAGGCGTCTGAGCCAGACGCCCGCCAGGGCCTTCTCAATAGGAGCGGACGCCTTCCTACCTCCCACGCCAAGCGCTGGGATCGTGGAAAAGCCACCGCATGGGAAGGATCCCCTCCGCCCCGCTCAGGGCGCGGGCCCCGTCTGCGGACCGTGCCGTCTGGGCTCTGCGGAGCCGCCCGCGTCCTGCCCTGCCCACTGCCAACAGCGCTTGCCCCCCACTGCGGCCCGGCCAGCCTCTCGCCTCGCCCCAAACACACCTCAGGCGTCTCCCCAGGCCGCGCGCCCTCGCGGGCAGGGTCCTCGTTCCCGTCACGGACGTTTATGGAGCCAGAACCGCGCTAGGTGCCCGGATGCGAAGGACAGCGGCGAGCCCAGTCTCTGCGCCGTTCCCGTCCTCCCCCGTGCACAGCTGCCCACAGCAGCCTGGCCCAGACGGGCGACCTCTCCCCGGAGCTCCTGTGCCGCCCGTCCATACCATTCCCCAGGGCCTGACTCACGGGGTCTGCCTCCCGGCTCCCCGTCACACTGGGCTGGCTTTATCCCCCCGGGAAAATCACATGCTCCCCGAGGTCCAGGCCTGTGTGGCACACGGTTCGCCGGTCCCCTAGAGTCCTCGCCGTGGTGTCTGCTTCCTGCACGTTTGATGAATGACTAGCTGCCCGCCAGACTCGGCCCTTCACCCTTCTACCCAGCCAGGTCCTGGTCCTGCTCAGGCCAAACGCGCGAACAAGCAGGTGCCTGTTTGCAAGCCAGAGGCATCCCGGGGGATGAGGCCCCCCCCCACACACACACACCGCCTCCTCCCCGGTGCACAGCTCTCACGCCCCTCCCCCGCCGCCACGTTCCTGTCCATACAGGTGAAGTGAGGATGAGATGAGCAGCAAGGAAAGCCCGAAGACGAAAAAATGTCCTCAGGAGCCCGGCGGGACCTCAGGCATGGGAAGCACGTGAGGGCCGTGGGGGCCACGTGCCTGGGCCGTCTGGGCCCGCGGTCAGAGGTCGACGCGCACGTGTTTTAGAAACTGGTAGAAAGTATCGCCTTCCAGCCCATCAAATTTACTGGGAACCGGCCTCACGCCCCGGTAAACGCGGGGGGCTGTGTGTGCATGTGTGACTGAGTGGTGTGTGTGCGTGCGTGCGTGCGTGTGTGCGTGTGTGTGTATGCGCGCGCGGTCGAGCCACCGGCAGCCGTGAGTGACGCGGTCTGAATGCCCGGAGCGCACGCTGCCTCGGCCGGGCCCCCAGGCCGCCGCTCCTTTTCCGGCCCCCGCAGTGGGACCAGCGCGTTCCTGAGGTAGCTGACCTCGCTGCAGAAACGCTGCTCTGCGTGGCTGGGGCTCGTGCAAGAAAAAGCCGACAGGTTTGCCAGCCCGGACGCGGGAGGAGCCCACGCTCGCGCCTCCTCCGGCCCTGCGGGCTCCACACCAGCGTCCCCTGGGCTGGGTTTCCTCGGCTGGTCCGAGTCAAAGACTCGAAAAGCATCTGTGAGAGTTGGACGTAGGAGGAGGATGGATGTGAGGGCGTGGTCGGTGTCCTCCCCGGGCCCCAGACCTGCCACCCGGAGCCCCGCTGCCCCGCTGCCCCGGCAGGTCCCAGGCCTGGCCCTGGCCCGTCCCCTGCACAGTGCGCGGGGCTGCTGAGCGCAGTGCCCCCGAGGGGCCGGTGGTGTTCGCGGCACGACCGCTCCCCGAGCCTCTCTTCCCGCGGTCGGGGAGGCACCTGAGCCAAGCCCTTCACAGCTCTGTGGCTACTTTTTTCGCGGTGACACCGGGTCCAAGGGATTCTCCTCCGACAGAGGCCCCCGTGCCTCTGGCTCCCGCTCAGCCACTTGTCCTGTGCCCCCCCCCCCGCCCCGCAACTCAGGACTGCGGTTCGGGGAGAGACCGCGACGCCCAGACCTGCTGGCTGCCCGGGATCCCGGGCGTGGGTGAAGCTTCTGGAAGACCAGCGGCCGCGGCCGTGTCTGAAGCTTAGAATGCGCTGCCCTCGGGGCCAGCCCGCCCGTTGCCAGGTCCCCCAGGCCCGGTCTCACGGCCCCGGTGGCAAGGGCCGCCCCGGGCCTTCCCGGTCTGCAGCGCCGCCCTTCTAAGAGCGCGGTCCGCCCCGGTTCTCAGCACGCCCGCCGCGGAGCAGCTGCGGTGGCCGAGCACGAATGTCACATGCCACACGCTGCGCAGCCCCTCCGCCTGTGGTCACCTTAACCTTGCTGCAGGTGAGGAAACTCAGGGCCGAAGACGCCGCATGCCCAAGGCCGCCCGCCCGGGGAGGCCGGAGCCCCCTGCACACCGCCTGGGGTCTCTCAGGCCCACACCTCATCCCGTCCGGGTCTGTGCCGGCCCTGTGCGTCCCCGAACCTCTGACAGGAGTGGGCGGCAGGGGGAGCCAGGACGGGGTACCTGGGATGCAGGACCCGGGCCAGCTGACTCTGCCATGAGCACGTCCTCATCCGATGCCTCTCAGACCCTCCGCCTTATGACAATCCTGTCCCCCAGAGTCTGGGGACAGAGACGGGCCCTGCCTGCTCCGCTGTAACCACCCGGTTTCTTTTAATGGAGCCTAATGATTTCCTCAACAGAAGATGCACCCCCCCCTTGCCCCCCATTATTGCTCCAATGACAACAGGCAGGAAACTAAGGCCACTGCCCCCAGGTCAAGCGTGGGTTTAGTGGGCTTCCCAGAGAACCGTCTGCCCCCCCCCCCCGAACAACGCTGCCCAGGCGCCCCGCCCAGACGCCACCTCCTCCCTGCCCACCAGGACTTCCCGCAGCACCGGCCCCGCGGTCCCACGCCCAGCGGTCCCGGATGCTCCCCAGGGACCGTCCCGCATGCCAAGGCTCTAAGAACGCAGTCACGAGTGGGTGTGGAAATCCCAAGCAGCCAGGCCTCGTAAAGTGGGGGGTGGGGGTGCCTCATCCCCAAGTCCCACTGCGCCAGGCAGGCGGCTGCCAGCCCCGGGGGGTGACTAAACCCTGAACTTCGAGGAAGGACAGGCGGCTCCCATCGTAATGAGGGACTAATTAGGACAGCCCAACCTTGGGCCACCTCGTGGCCTTGGGCAGGGCCTGAGCTGTATAAAAGGGGGCCCGGCCGGCTCGGAGCACCGCAAACCCCCAGCAACTCCACGCTTCAGTCACAGGTGGACTTGGTAAGTCCGGCGCGAGGGTGCCTCTCCTGGCCCTGAGCTCGGGCCGGGGCTTGTGATGGCCGGGACTCGCGATGGCCGGGACTCGCGATGGCCGGGGCATCTTGCTCTTCCATGCCATTTGAGACTGACCTGTCTCAGTCTGTGAGTCCAGGGAGGGGTGTGGGAAGGCCGGCCGAGATGGGGCTGGGTCTGCCAAGAGCCCAGCGTCCCAAGGCTCCTGCCGCCATGCCGTGGGGGTCGAGGCCTGCCAGGGGCGTGGGAAGAAGGCTGGCCGTGGGGCGGGGGACGCCGGCTGCGGGGCTGCGCTGCCTGCAGAGCGAAACGCACATCCACCTCCAGATGCCTCTTCTCTGTAAATTCTCTTGCAGAGCGGTTGATGCTTTTTGCCATTTTTTTTTTTTTAATTTTCAGAACTTGATTTAATAAACCAAAGCAGGTTTCATGTGCGAGGCTCTTCGTGCGTGTACACACACACGTGTACACACGCTTAGGTGTGCATGCGTGTTTGTATCTATGTATTTTTATCCTGACAACAGCTCTGAGGGGAGTGAGTGCTGAAGGTCAAGTCCGTCTCTCAGAGTCACACTGCCGGTCGGCGGTTCCACCAGGACACGGGGCCCCGTCCTGCTGTCCTGCACCCCGAGCCTCGGCCAGACCACGCCGTTCCCCCTCCCCCGTCTCCTCCGCCCTCCTCACCCTCCCCCCTCTCTCTGTCTCTCTGTCTGTCTGTCTCTCTCTGTCTCTCTCTCTGTCTGTCTGTCCTTGTCTGTCTCTGTCTCTCTCTCTGTCTCTCTGCCTGTCTCTCTCTGTCTCTGTCTGTTTCTCTCTGTCTGTCTGTCTCTGTCTGTCTCTGTCTGTCTCTCTGTCTGTCTGTCTGTCTGTCTCTCTCTGTCTGTCTGTCTCTGTCTGTCTCTCTCTCTGTCTCTCTGCCTGTCTCTCTCTGTCTCTGTCTGTCTCTCTGTCTGTCTGTCTCTGTCTGTCTCTGTCTGTCTCTCTGTCTGTCTGTCTCTCTCTCTCTGTCTGTCTGTCTGTCTCTCTCACATTTTTCTTTCTTTTCTTCCATCCTCTCTCTCTTTTTCTCTTCTCCTTCTCCCCTTCCTTCCTCTCCTCTGTATTTCTTTATTTGTCTGAAATGGCTTACAAACATTTGGCTGCAATTCACACACACACACGTGCACACGCACGCACACACCTTAAATCAGTGACGCGATCGGGGGCGAGGTCGAAGCGGGCCGGCACGCTGCCTGGGCGCCCGGCTGCTCCGTGGCTTAACCGTCCCTCCCTTCTGTGCCTTTCTGCTCCCAGGTGCCCATCCGGACCAGGATGTCTCAGCAGAAGCAGAAGCAGTGCTGCCCCCCACCCAAGCAATGCTGCCCCCCACCCCAGCAGTGCTGCCCCCCACCCCAGCAGTGCTGCCCCCCACCTCAGCAGTGCTGCCCCCCACCTCAGCAGTGCTGCCCCCCACCCCAGCAGTGCTGCCCCCCACCCAAGCAGTGCTGCCCCCCGCCCCAGCAGTGCTGCCCCCCGCCTCAGCAGTGCTGCCCCCCACCCAAGCAGTGCTGCCCCCCACCTCAGCAGTGCTGCCCCCCACCTCAGCAGTGCTGCCCCCCACCTCAGCAGTGCTGCCCCCCGCCCCAGCAGACCAAGCAAACTTGCCAGCCCCCACCCAAATGCCCGCCGCCTCAGCAGTGCCAGAAATCCAAGCAGAAATAAGCCTGGACACCTGACCAGAGGCCAAGCCCCAGGGAAAGCAGAGCAAGACCCTCCCCCTTCTCCCCCTCACCTGCTCCCCCCGCCCCACCGTGGCCGGCTGGGCAGGCCGAGCTCACCCGCCTTGCGGATGCAGCCACACTCCAGACGGGCCGGCCCCAGGACGGCGGCTTCCCGGATCTCTGGCTCTCACTAATTAGCGGCTGCGACTTCCATCTCGGGCAAGATCTGGCTCTCGGCAGTCTGGTCACATTCGGTGGCATGCGCGCACCTCGCCCTGTCGGCTTCTCGGAAACCCAGCACACACCCTTGCCCGGCCCCTCCCACCTCTGCTCCCGGCTCCCACACGATTACACTTGATTCCTCTGGCACGAGCGTCTCGGCTGATGATTTTGCTGTTTGACGGTCTTGCGTGCGTGCAGATGTTGTATTTCGCTCCTGGGCTCAGAGCCCCTGGGGTGCAGGGAGAGGAGAAGGCGGGGGTGGACGCTCCTCTGAGCTGGGGACACCTGTCCTGTCCTGCCTGGGGAAGGAGAGGCAGGCGCCTTGGCAGCACAGAGACACGGCCCACGTCCCCGGAAGACGAGAGCGTCATCTGACACCAGGGGGAGACGGCGCCACCTCGAGAATGTCTGTGAGGACGAGATGGCTTCCCTGTGGGCCCGGGGAGAGTAAGGGGGTGCCCGGCCAAGAGCCACGCGGTAGAGGAGAAGGTCCGGGGCGAGCACTGTAATGCAGAGAAGGCTGCAGGGCTCACGGGCCAGGAGGAGCTGAGGACAGGGCCGTACAGTCCTTCCCTGAGCAGGAGGCCGGCGTCTCTTCGCCCCAGCCAGACGCGTGGTTAGGATGCAGTCTGCGCAGACGCCGCGTGCCCGGCGCACACACGGGCACCGCCATGCGCATGCGAATCCTCAGCCCTCGCGCCTCTCCGGTCGGGGCCCCCGCGCTGGTTTCCTCCGCCACCTCCTATGGTCAGTTCCCTACGCTCCTGGGGGGTTGAGGTAACCAGACGACTCGGACCCACAGGTCCCCCGAACTTCTCGGGTCCGTTGCTGCGACCGCCACCCCACCTGGCCCCGTTCCCCTCCACCAAGCCCTTCTCTTACAAAACGGTCTCCAGACTGCGGCATTCGAACCTGGCCTCCTGCACCCGCCTCCCCGTTCACGCCTCTGGGCTCCGGGGGCGTCATGGGGAGCCGGCGGGAGCCAGAGGGGGGCACAGAGTCCAGCTTCTCCCCAGCGCGTGCTACAGTCCCCGGGGGGACACGGAGCTGGCTACGGACCGGAGCTCGGCGATGCCGCCCCGGCCCCCGGGCTCCCCTTCCTCCCCAGGCCCCCGCGCGGGGCTCCGGCCAGCCGGCCAGCCGGCCAGCCGCTCCTCCGTCCCCTGCCCACCTCTCCCGACCGCCAGTGCATCGGAGCCCCCTTAGCAAGCAGCTCCCAGCCCGCTGGCTCCGAGCGTGGGATGGGCGCCGTGGAAACCCAGCCCCTCTCGTTTAAACACCCGTGTGGGAAAACCGGGCAAAGATCCCAGGGTGAGAAGAGCGATTACTGGAGGCGGCATCTGATTCTCGGCGGCGTGGGAACTTCGTTCCCGCCCGCGGAGTTCAGAGGTGACAGAGAGAGACAGTGAGGGCCCCTGAGGGAGGCGGGAGAACGCGGCCATCTCTGTCATCATGGCACCCACCACGGGGCCCCCAGAAACGTCTGTCCCGCGGGGCACGCCTGGAGAAGCTGCGATTTTAGAGAGGAGGGTCCGTGGGGTTTGGCCGGGGGGCCAGGAGCGCGCTCCAGAACGGGGCACAGCAGGCGCCAATGCCGTGAGTGCCAGGCGACCCCGGGGGGCCAGCCCCCCTGCCCAAGCCCCGGCCGGTGGTGCTGTGGGCGCGTGGCCTCTGCTGCGCCCCACGGCGGCCGCGGAAAGCAGGAGGCAGCTCCAGTCCTGCGAGCTGTGTCTCGCAGCCATTTCCCCAGAAAGTTGCATTCAACAGAATCTCACGTGTGAGGTATAAAAAGCATCGAAAAGTTACGCACACCTTAACTGAACTCCCTGAAAATGAGGAGAAGTTTTAGACCTTCCCACACTCGACGCTTCCCTGGGCTTCGTTTCTTGCTCTCTGTGAACTGCGTCTTCCCATCGGAGCTGGGCACCGAGGTTCTGAGACGCGCGCGCGTGCTGACCACGTGCAGGCGGCAGAGCTCGGGGTCAGACTCGGCCCCGTGGCCTGCGCTCCGGGCGCCTGCAGGTGGTCGCAAGCGCCTTCTACACCCAGGTGGAGCCCAGAGGCGCTGCCGGCCGCGGGGCTGGCGGCGGGCGCGTTCGCGCGGAGGAGAGCGGGAGCCGAGGGGAAACACAGCCCCCTGTGCGGCGTCCCCGCGGCAGCAGAAACTGTGCTCCGAGGTCCCCCGTGGGAAGAAGCGCGGGGCAGGACACGTGGGCTTCAGCTCCGTCCTTGCCTCTCGCGATGCGCCCCCCTTTCGGGGGGCTCCTGCTGACGGCGGCATCCCCTTCGTAAGCCCTCGAGTCAGACCCGAACTGGAGCCGGAGCAGCCCGGACGCAGGACTGTGCCGAAGGCCCCGCTGCAGCCCCGGGGGGCGGCGCGGAGGGGGCGCGCGGCCTGCTCGGCGGGCTCCGCGACAAGGGTGCCCACTCGGCCACTCCGGTCCCTGCCCCCCAAGGCTGCAGAGGTCCCCATGGCATGACGACCCAGACCACACTGCAGCGCCTGCGCCCTCAAACCGCCAGGGGGCCGCGGAGGAGGCGTCACGCCGGGTCGGGCGGGCTCTGCGGACACGGAGCGGAGCGTGTGCACCGCGAGCCCTCGGCCGGGGCCGCCGCTCCGGACGCTCCAGACCACGCGCGCAGCCTGTCCGCACGGCGTGTGCGGGGAGGGTGCTCCAGGGCGCGGGGCGCCTGTGGTTCGGGGGACAGGGGCGTGACGCAGCACCGCCTTCGGTCTTAGAACCAGACTGACGAGGGCGCCACCGTTTTCCAGCAAAGTGCGCAACCGCTCCGGGTGTCAGCGCCCCCGTCCGCTGGGGAGGTGGTGCTTCTGCCCCCGCCGGGACCCCCGCCGGGACCCCAGCCACAGCGAAGAGGGCGTGCATCGCCCGAGGCTTCTTACCCAGTGGGGAAGTCACCCTGCGAAGTCAGGACATCGCTCTTGGGCGGATGGAGCCGTGGCGGCGGGAGCTCCGGGCCTCCGCCCAGGCCGGCCCCCCTGAGCTCCGCCGCACCCCCAGGCTGACTCCCGCCGCCCGGCTCTGCGGAGCCCCCAGCCACCTACGATCGCAAGGGAACCTTGAAAGGGCACGGGCTCCAGGGCAGAAGCAGCAGGTCCGGCTCAAGAGGCCTTTGGGATAAGAAGGGTAGTGACCAAGGTCCTTCATTTCTCTGCCTGTGAAGTGAGGCGAAGGGGTCACGAGGTTCTCCTCTGCCCGCGGCCTCCTGCCTGTGGGTCATACCAGCCTTTGGAGGGACGGACCTGGCTGAAACTGGAGACAGCAGCACCGGCTTGGCACCAGCAGGTGGCGCTCCGCCCTGTCTACCCAGGGGTGGCAGCAGGTGGCGCTCCGTCCTGACTACTCGAGGGGACCAGCAGGTGGCGCTCCGCCCTGACTATCCAGGGGTGGCAGCAGGTGGTGCTCCGTCCTGACTTCACGGGGGTGGCGGCAGGTGGTGCTCCGCCCTGACTTCACGGAGTGGCAGCAGGTGGCGCTCCGCCCTGACTACCTGGAGGTGGCCGTGATGTGTCTTGTCAAGAGGTCAAGAGGAAAGAGAGGGTTAATTGAGCCGCCCAACCAGACAGAAAGTCGCCGGCTGCCGCAGGCAGCCGGCCCTGCGTGCTCCGCAGCCGCCCCCCGCGAGGCGCACGCGCACCTGGGCCTCATGGTTGGTTTCCCCACAGCCTTTCAGATTCGAGAGGTGTACGGATAATGTGTGTGGTTGTGATCAACAGCCAGAACTACTGAGAGAAGCCAAGCATCAACCTGAACTCGAAAAAGAGGGATTAGTCCGAAAAGCGTCTTGATACGTCATCGGTTCTGACTGCAAGGCCAAAATGTCTAACCGTGGGTTTCCCATTCATCCCGCCTCATTCATTCATAAATCCTTCACCTATCCGCGTTTGCATTCTTTTGTTCATATTTATTGAGTGGACACAATATACGTTTGGCTAGGATGTGGGCGTGCAGATGAATCGCACACGCATGTATGACAAGGGAGAAAAGGTTCATACCACAGAGGAGCTGACATTTGATGCTAAGAAAAGGCAAATAAGTAAATAAATATTTTATAATTTACATCAAGTCAAAACAGTATATGAAAAGTGTTCCAAGTAGGTTTGCATCAAAAGCTGTGTGAGTTCAGCGGCAGAGGAAGGTCTCTGGGGCGAGATTAAGGAAAGAGGTCAGGGAGAAAGCAGTATTTAAAATAGCTCCTAAAGATTACCTCGAGTTTCACGGGGACACGTGGGTGTGGGGAGCCACCACGGCGCGAAGGTTTGAGGCGAGAAGCATGAGGTGAGCACCCCTAATAAGCTGTGTTCATGGAAGGTGGGGCCAAAAACGGGCATTATAGGAGGTGTCAGCTTGTGCGGCATTTTTTAAAAGTTCATATCCTCTCTCCTTTTTCAAGCGCTGCAATTATTCTCACTCATAAATCCCGGCATATCCCTCCCGGCTTCGGGCCAAGACAGGGGGGCGCCCAGCTGCACACCTGTGGCCACCCCCCTCCATCTCACGGCCAAGGCCTCCAGCGAATGTCAGCCTCTTCCGGGTGGAGCCGGGACTCAACCCACTGTCAACCCCGCTGGGAGGAATTGCATTGCCTTCCCAGTCCTTGTCATACATTTACGGGACGTTAGCAAAATTCTAGCCCGTCTCCTCACTTTGGAGAACAGGAAGATGGAGGCTCGGAGGTCAAAGGGCCAGCTCCGAGGGCCAGCGAGGGCCGAGCAGCAGGGGGTGCTTCCTTTACTGCCTCGGCTCCTTCTCTGTGTGTGACGGTGACCCGTACTTTAGCACCACTTGACTTCCAGGAGCTGGACTGTGGCCAGCTTCCCAGAGAGGAACGCCTTGCTCGCTCACCCCTCCCCTTCCCGCTGAGTCTTCAACTCCCAAAGGTGACAACCTCCGGTGTCCTGTTGGGACTTGCCTCTCTCCAGGTCCCTGACTTTCTCTCCCCCTTTTTGAAGCTCCTAGGACTGTTGAGAATCTTCCAGAAACATCACAGGGGGACAACAGGTGGAGGGCGGGGATAAATTAATCACATATTTCTGGAGACTTTCTCCTCGTTTCTCTCCATGGCACTGATTTTAATACCATTGTATGGAACACCCATAATGAGCATCTTATTTGCAGTTAGAGGATGAAATGATTCATGTTACAAATGGATTTCCCACGTTTACCAAAACAAAAAGTCTCAAGGTATCTCCTAAAGCAGGGGCCCCCAATCCCCAGGCTGTGGACCGGTACCGGTCCGTGGCCTGTTAGGAACCGGGGCACACAGCAGGAGGTGAGCGGCGGGCTGGCGAGCGAGGCTTCACCTGTGTCTGCAGCCACTCCCCAGCGCCAGCATCACCGCCTCAGCTCCACCTCACATCATCAGGCATTAGATGCTCAAGGGAGCACCGGTCCCTGGTGCCGAAAAGGTTGGGGACCGCTGTCCTAAAATGTGTACCAGATTGAGCAATTAGTGGAGGGAGAAACTCAAACCTAAAGTGTTCTAAGTTGTGACTGCTGGTTAAGGATCGACTAGAAATTAAGATAAAACAAATCAGTATGATTATAATTCTTCGGATGAGATATAATTTGCTCAGGTTTAAGTTTTCATTGTACTCGATAAGCAGCCAAAACACAGGCATGTCGGCAGCCCCGGAGATCCACTGTCCTCCCCACCAAGCGCGGCCCCCTGCCCCAAAAGCCTCTCGTGAGTAACCCAGGGCTCCTTTTGTCTTTTCTTGTTTCCTTCTTTGAAATCGCATAATAAATAAGCTCCACGTGTATTTCCGGATGAAACCAATAGCAACCCTCCTTTCCCCAAAGTCCATAGATAAAGCGCCCTGGTGGGGATGTGTTTAGATAGTGACATGATTTCCATTGTCCCTGGCAGGGTCCCCTCCCAGTGTCAGGTCTCTGTCGCCCAGTCATCCCATTATTCGTCTGCAGGGTGAGGGCCGGGGTTTCTCAAGCTTTGATTCACCTTCAGAAATGAGTCTTGCCTGTTCCCTCCCCTCCCCGATGGAGTCACAGGCACACACCCACTCTCAGGTGTCTGCTCCCTAGAGAGGGGAGGTGCAGTGCCTGGCCCGGTTACAACATGATCCTTGGAGGATGACAGAGCAGATACAGGACCTGCCTGGTGACAGTCCCGGGCCAGGCAGGGAGGGGGGATGGCAAAGGCGTGACCCCACACAGTTCCTTTGGGGCTTGCCTCACCTGTAGGAGTTGTCTACAGGTGGCGATTGATTCAAGGGGTCCTAGGAGGTCTCCCCTCCACCTCTGAAAGAATAAGCCACTCGCCCAGCCAGTCGAGTGCCTGGAATTCAGCCACTTCGGGCTTAAGGGACTCAGATCAGCCCTCCCCTCTGGACCTAGCCATCAGCAGAGCCAGCTTTCTCACGGAGAAAACTCCTAGCACAACTAGCTTCTTTCATAGCGTGTTGCGAAGACTGTACGCGGAGGTGCTTTATGAGATTTAATGACTAATAAAAATGCACCTGTGCCTGGCAGCGTGGGGGAGGGGGGATCCATTCGGGACTCTCCGAGGGGGGAGGGAAGGTGACTCCTGAGTGCCAGGGAGAAGAGAAGGGGGGCAAGAGGCAGAGACCACCAGAACCGGCTCCTTGTCTTGTCATCAGCACAGCGTCTGCGGAGAAGCTGCCTGGGGACGTAGTCACTACAGGGACTGAAAACAGCCGTGAAGCCAGGAAACCTGTGATCCATCCTCGGCTTTGACATTAACCCCCGCGGGACCTTGAGCAAAGCGTGCCCCCTGTCCATGTCTGTATCTCCCTTCTATGTGGCCAACAAGGAAGCCGAGTGCCAGCGTTTTGAAAAGATCGATGTGTTCGGCGTCTGAGATGTTTATGACCTGGAGGACACGGCCCCTTCGAAGCCGGCCAGGTTTAAGGTCTCTATCCTGGCCACCCCTAGAGCGTCCTCTGAGATGACAGCTGTGCCATAAACCAAGTTTTATCACTAGTTAGCAAACCAGGCAGGAGCTGTTCACTGATAAAGTCAGAGGCCAATGAGCGAAGGGGAAAACTGAGGGCTCAGGCGCACCCCGGAGAAGCGTGCGGGTGACGGACCCACGAGAGGACGGCGCGGTCCACGCGGCCACACGCGCCACGTTTACACCGGTGCCTTCTGCCGGCCAGGCACGCGAGCGGCGGCCACGCCGAGTCCACCTCCTCCGAACCTCTGCTTTTCGGAGCGTTTGCCTCAGGGCGGACACACCGGCGTGGAGCCTGGGGGGGCGGGTGAGGGGTGCAGGCGGGGAGGAGCCCATCCCGAAGACGGGCTGCGGAACCCAGAATCCGGGGCCCCGAACGGTGCATTCTCGAAGGTGGCAGGCCTCGGAGGAGGAGGAGGACGAGGCCTGGCCTGGAGGGGGGATTAAGGCAAGAGTTAGGTTTCAAGTGAGGCTGACCCTGAAAAACGAGCTATATCCGGTCTACATAGGACGGAAAGTTCGGGAAGGATGGTTAGTCATGGTCCCCACCCAGTGACAGTCCCTTGTCAGCCCAGGAGACGCTACCTGCTGTGACATAGTGGAAACAAGCTGTGGGCCGGGGACCCCGCCCAGCTCCGCCCCGAGTAGCTGCTGGTTGTTCGGCAGGTCATTTAACTTTTTTAAACTGGAAAATCAGATGCAAAGTACCCAACGGAACCACCATGATGATTAAACAAGGCAGGGGTTCGAAATGCTTGGAAACGTGCTCCTCGGTATTTCTATCATTTCTCAGGCTTTGCTTGACAGTGACAGAAATGCTCCCATTGACCTGGAGTCGGCCAGGATCCCGAGGTGCAGGGCAGTGGCCTAAAGGTGACCGGCCTGCCAGCGCCGTCCTGCCCTTCCCCACCCCAGGGGGAGGCGGCCGCCTGGAGGACCCCGGCTCCTTCCCCACGTCTCACGAGGCCAGATTCACCGAATGAAAATACAACCTGCCCAGTCACGGCTGCACCGCAGAGAAGCAACGAGTCACCCTGTGGCCAACCTCATGCTGAGCTGGGGGCCTGCTGATCGTAAAATAATTTCTGCATCTCATCAGGCAGCCCCGCCCGGGGGCCGAATTCTGTCCCCGCATCTCTGACCATCACTCATCCCCCGGCAGTGGCTGACTTCAGGTGGGCCCGTGGGGCACACAGCTCCGCGCTGGTTAAGCTCGGGGACACTTGTCTGCTTCCGCTGATGGGAAGCGCTTAGAATCCAATGCGAAAGGCGGGACCTTTGTAAGCTCTGTGTCGCGGGGACGAGGCTGGAGACGAGAGGACCTGTGGCCCAGGTTCTCGCCGTCTCTCTCTGCCACGTTCAGAGGTCCGGGTTCTTTGAGGCCTCGCGATCTGAGTTCAGAACCCATCTCTGCCGTTTACCGCCTGTGCGATCTTCCCCAGCCTCGTCTTTCCCACCTGCAAAATGGTCCCCGTGGCACGTACCTCCCACGGGGCCGTGGAGATACACGGACGCTGTCGCGGGGGCGAGCTCAGCGCCGGGCACCGGGGAGCGCTCGGGCGACGGCGACGTCCGTGTTTTTTGTCGGAAGCCCCGCGAGCCCACGGCCCCCCTCTTTCTCCTCCATCCTCAACGCTCCCCATAAATCCTCGGGCTCGTTCTACTTTAACAAGATCGTGAGTCCTCGAGTTTGAGCAAAGGCCTTGGGTGGGTGAGGTCAGCTCAGGTAGATGGGGACCCGGAATGCTGGAATATGTATGTGGTGGGCGTCTTCCGTCAAAACAGGCCAGCACAGCCGGTCCTGGAGGAAGTGCAGGTGGGAGAGGTGGGCGAGGAATTCCTGGCGAGGCGGTGCGCGGGGCCGCGCCAAGGGCCCGGGGCAGGTCGGGGGCCCTTATAAGGGAGGCAGCAGGGCCTGGCCACGCAGCTCGCTCAGCCTCCTCTCCTGGGGTCCGGTAAGTGGGGTGCATTTGTCCTACCGGGGTCTGCGGGGCCCTCCCTCCTCTTTGAACTGCCTTGGCCACTAGGCCAAGTTTCTCTCCTTTCTCGGGTAATCAGAGAAATGACAATTAAAGAAATGTCACGCTAATTGTTACCTAGGGAATCCGATCTCTGTTCCACACACAGCTAGGTGTGACTAATTTCCTGTTCTGGCTTCAGCCGCCTGGCCAGAGGATCTTGTCACTGAGAGGAGAGGCTTAGAGCTGTAGCATTCAGTAGCGATGCTGAGCCTCCTCCAAAGCTCTCTCGGGCCCCCTTAGCATGACCCATGAGCTTTTCCACTCTGCTCTCAGGTTTACAGAAACAAGCGCAGAGTATATTGCATTTTGTACCCTACATCTCCCATGTCTCACTACCTCGACTGCCACCTGAGGCCTTTACTTGCCATTTATAATCACAAATTTAGAAAATGAGGAATGCTGCCTACAGAGAAAACCAGAGACACACGTCCCAGCTGGGAAGCTTCAGGGAACTTGCAGATCAGCATCCTCCAAACAAGGGCACAGGGTCCAGGGAAGGCGAGGCCCCAGCAGGGTGCTCTGAGCCAGGCTGCCTCGGGAAAACATCTTCCTGTGATAGTCTCTTACCTCCAGAAATCTATTTGCCTTCAACTCCCCAGCCCTCCGTGGAGGGCTAAGAACACTCTCCCACGGCCAAGTTAAATGACTTGCTTAGGGTCCCGTGGTGAGTCAAGGGCCGAGCTGGGATTAGAACCCAGGCCTCGGAGGTGCTGGAACAGGCTTCCCCCAGCCCCGCCGCTCACACCCGACACTCACAGCTAAGGCAGAGACCTCCCCGCCGCCTTCCCCATGCCCGTCCGTCCCCGTCCACACTCACCGTCTGCACTCCCCGAGGCGGCCAGTGGGCACTGCGGACCCCTCGGCTGCCGCCTCGCGCCTCGACCTTGTAAAATGTCTGGGCTACCTTGTAATCGTCAGCTCAGCACCCTCTCATATGTCCTGGTAAGACTCAGAGACGAGCCTTGTCGTCAGGTACGTCGGGAGTCGCGGGAGGACGAAGGCAGACAGGGAATCAGCGCGACAGAGAAGAAGGGAAGAGGGGTGAGCGCGGGCTCGCAGAGGGCGCGTGCGAATCGGCCCGCTCGCCGGGCCGAGGCCCTCGCTCGCCGGTCACGGGCTCGGCTGGCGGAGCCAGCGCTCCGCGGGCATGAGAAGGGAGAAAAGATGGACCCCTCCCTTCTCATGGCTCCCCCTGCCCAGTCTCTTCCAGGCTCACCTGTCGCCACAGCGATGTCTTCACAGCAGCAGCAGCAGCAGCAGCAGGTGAAGCAGCCCTGTCAGCCACCACCTGTCAAATGTCAAGAGACATGTGCACCCCAAACCAAGGAGCCCTGTGTGGCCCAGGCCAAGAAGCAATGCCCACCCAAGGGCACAGCCATCCCTGCCCAGCAGAAGTGCCCCCCGGCCCAACAAGCCCCCAAGAGCCAACAGATGTAAAGCTCGGCTGGAGCACCGCCCGCTCGCCTCCGGCCTCCCAGACGGGGCCTCCTTCCTGCTGCTGCGTCCCCCAGCGCCAGGCTGGTCCTCCTCTCCCAGCCTCTCCTACCGGGGTCCAGGGAAGCCTTTGTCGCCAGGTCTTCTACACGCCACCCCGATGTCCACCCAGGGGCCCCTGAGTTGGTCTCAGTCTCCCCAACCTCCAGCTTGACCACGACTACAGCACCTGCTGGTCCCAAGGCGAGGAGTGAGCCGGGGCTTCTCCGGGGGTCCCGCCCTGGCCGGTGGGGGCGCCGGAGGCCCGAGCGCAGCCTCTGCCTCCTTCCCTGCCCCAGCTCCCCGCCCTCCGCTTCTCGTCTAATAAACCTGTGCCCCACGCCATCGTCTGTGTCCTGGCTCCAGTCTGTGACCCACCCGTCCGAGGGGACGTTCGGGGGAAGTGCGTGTGCGAGGGCACACGTGCCGGGTCGGGGGACCCTCTCGCTAGCTGACCCTGTCTCGGGAAGGGCAAAGGGCAGTGGCGTTCAGCTCCCATCGCCAGAGGCGCCAGCCCGCCCGGCAGCCGTCGCCGGGAAGCAGCAGACAAAGCGAACCCCGGTGACGCGGGCGTAGCTTGCTCTCGCCGCCCGTTTGTTGGTTTGTTCACTTGCTCGTTCCCCGCCTACTCACTCGCCACCTCGTCCTCGGCGAGCCGAGTCCTCCTCGTTCGCGTTCAGTTCCCACTCCGCCCGCCTGGCTGTCCGGAGCCGGCCCGAGACAGTCTCCCCGAGTCTCTGCCGACTCCTCAGAGGTCACGGTCGCTTTCCTACGCGGGGAAGGTCATTCCTGGGGTCACCACGGATGGCGTGTGTGCGGCCTCACCGCTGGCTCTGTCCGTTAGTCCAACTTCACACGGCTGGTGAAAGAACTCTGCTTTTGCAGCTGGCTCCCCAACGCTGGCCGAGACCGGCTGCCCATCAGAGAAAGAAGCGGCGAACCTTCCAGACAGGAGACATGAGTCCTGGGAGGAAGGAGGGATCCGTGGGAGATGGAGCGGGTTTTCTCCCCTTGAGCTCAGCTCTGCGCTCGGATTTGCGCCCCGAATTCTCGCTGGGCGACAGGATAATGAACTGTGCGCTCATTTCACACTCTGTCCTGATGAGGACTCTCTGACCAACTTCCCCGTTTCCCCTTCGAGTCGCCCTCTTGGCTGGCAGTCCACGTAGTAATTACTTAAAACGTAGTCGGCACAGGCTCAAGCGGCAATGTCAAAGTGTCCTAGAAGCAGTTAGGGTCCCGAAGGGAATGCTTCTCTCTTAAATAAACAACTCTGACAACCCTACTGAGCCCCCGTCCTCTGCCCCAAAGCTCAAGGCAAAGTGCCCTGACCTTAGCACCGGCATGGGAGCCGGTGTGACACTCGGTTACCTTCAGGAAGGAGCAGGGTCCCGTCGTCACAATGAGGTGACGCTCGGCTCCTCCGTTTCCCTGTGAGATGCCGTTTGTCACTCAGATCCCAAGCCTTCATTTCCTCATGTGCAGGAAGCTTGGGTGGTTTAATAAGCATTATTTGCAGAATTTTCGTGAGGATTGGCGATAGTGTCTATAAATTGGCTGGATATAGTATACGCTCATTAAATGGTTGATCTTATTGTTACCGCTTATGGCTAGGGAAGTAACTGCCAAAGCACTGGCCCGAGGACCTGCCTAGAGGGCGGCCACGTGGAAGCCTGTCGCTGGCCCCGGAATCTGTGCCCACGTGTGACCGTGGGGTTCAAGGGCGTGTGGAGGAACTTAGCCTTCCTTGGATGGGACTTAATTTCTTCCCAAGCCTCCCAATATCCTCAGGCCAAACTCCTCATTGCATCGACATCGATATACGCCCAGACACCTTAGCACCCAGCTGCACCGCCTCCCGCCCGCCTGCAGCGTCTCCCAGCTGGAGGGGGTCACGGCACTGGAGCTCTCCGTCTAGATTCAGGGACTCGAAGTTGAGATATTCTGTTAGAGCAGCCATTTTCAAGCCTGACAATATCTGAGGACTTTTTAAATATCAACGGATTAAATAAAACTAGAGTTCAGATACGAATATTTTTTTTAAAGATACCAGATGGTGTCAATTTTGATTAAGGCAGAAAAAGTCATTGGGTTTAGAATCTAGTGTCTCCCAATATATTTGATCCTAAAAACCACCCAACGAACACTGCATAAACCCGCGCCTGAGACCTCCTGTAGCTACTTCGATTTCCTTGGGGCGGAGCGGTTGCAGCTGTGTTGTTAAGAAGCACCCCAAGACGAGGACACTAAAGTGAGGTTAGGTGAGTTGCCTGAGGTCCCCCAACTGACAAGGGCATAACAAAACCTCGAGCTCCATGGGCCGACGCCAAGCCTAGGTTCCTTCTTTTCCGCCTTCCTCAAGCAAAACAGCCAGACTCACGTGTCTGTCGGTCCCACGGGGACTGGGAGAGGGCAGGGGGCAGCAGGGGTGCGCTCCGGTCTCAGGCACGCAGTGTCTGGGCAGAGAATCCGATGTCTCGGGTACCGGTCTAATTCTGCTGCTAGACAGGCCGTGAAACCTGGGCGCCCCTTCCCGACCCCATTCATCCCTTCCACCTACAGGACACAGGTGTAAGCCCTCGGTGCAAGGACCCCGCCACCTCTGCACCCAGGCCCGTGGCCTTCGCTTCCCCGGGTTCTGGAGGCTTCCGCACGGCCGGGCTCTGTGTTGCTTTCTCTGCCCCCCCCCCCCAGACGGGACCCCGTGTGTCACAGGGACGATTTCTTTTCACCATCATGACCTGCAACAAGCAGCCAGCACTCTGGTCTCGCTAGCTCCTCGCGTGACCGGGGGAGGGTGACGATAACACCGTCCGGAGGTTGCTTGTTTCTAGATGTTGGCGCATTTCAGACGCGAGCCCGCAGGGCGGGACGATTGGAATCTGTCCTGCGCGGCATCCTCCGCGTGCCCTGGGCCTCGGTGGAGTCGAGGGGCAGCGACCGGAGTCCGGAGGGGCCTGACCTCGGCTTGGGCTCAGGGCCAGGGTTCCCCGCTCCACGAGTGGCAGTGACCCAGAGGCACACTCGGAGCTCATGGCAGGTCCCACAGCTGGTCCAAAGGGAGCCAGGCTGTGACTTGGGAAGGGCAGCTGCCTCCGGTGTCCTATAAAGGCCGAGGTCCTGGGAGATGCGCTTACTATCAGAAGCCACCGCGTCCCCCGTTTTCTTTATGTGGCCAGGGAAGGTCCTTTGTGTCCAGCACCGAGGCCCGGGGAGCACATGGAGCACCCCGGGGCCTGAGACAAGCCGGGCGACACCGAAGGACGGAGGAGCAGGAAGCCGGTTCCTCGGGGCTGAGAACTCTGCCTGGTGCAGGGACAGGTCCCGCCTGGAGGTCACGGGGTCTGGGGGCAGGGCTGGGTGAGGAGGGGACAGAGTGAGACGGAAGGCTGGGGCTCCCCCGAGACCCAGAGGGAGGCGGGCGTCAAGCTGAGCACTGCGCAGGGGCTGTGGAGGCGGAGACGGCGGGAGTCTTCTGTCCTTTGCCAAGTGCTTCTCTGCTCAGCGCCTCCCTAAAGACGAGGGCGGAGCGCACAGCCCCTGTGCCTCTCGCCGCAAATCACGCCGCTCGTCAGATTGCGCATCAGTTTGCGCATCGGTCACCGGGTCGGTCGTTCCGTGATCGCCAGCTCCCTGGGCAGCTCCGGCCCCACAGGGCAGGACGGCGTGAGGGCAGCCGTGCACCGGCTGCAATGCAGACACAGTGGGAGGCTGGCCCCGGACTCGAGGTCACCAGCGGTGACTCAGCGGTGCAGGTGCTGTGCTCTGAGGTCAGGAGGAGACACTATCCACACACCTGCGTTTTCAGGGCGATGTGGATTTTCCGAAGCCCATGCCCAGGAAGAGACGGTGTTTCGAAGGCAGCTCGACCAGGGTCACGTTACGTTGATCAGAGGACATCGCTGGTGTGAGGACACGGGGAAACCCTGTTCTCACGTCCCAAGAGAGAGACGTTCACGGCGGATGGAACCTTCGGGACCTGACCACCGTGGAGGGAAGGCACACCTGGGCAGGTGCTCAGAGAACGCTCGCCTCCTGCCATCCTCAATGTCACTACCGGTCCGGGTACCCGGGCTCTGTCCTGGTGCCGCCCGGGGACCTTCTCCAGAGTGAAAGCAACTCTCGTTCAAAACATACATGTTAGCGGGGTCTCCTCTTGGACCCCGGCTCACTGAGCAATGAGACCCCGAATGAACACCTCGTCCACCGATGCTGACGCACGTTTTCGCAGAGCTAGAAACACCTGCATTTATCCCCAGAGCCACTTTAAACACGAAGCAGACTTATTACCATTAAGAAGATTCATCTCGGCAAAGTTTAAGGGCTCACCCAAAAGGCGAGCCTCTTTGTGCTTTTGCTCAGTGGCTCGGCCACCCAGCCGCACCCGGGCTGTGAGTGTGCGTGGCTCCGGCCAGGAGGCCTGGGCTCCCCCTTCCCACCCATGATTTTGGTGGCTCTGAGCAAGACTGTGTCTCTCACCCCAGGGGGTCCCCGGTCTGACGAGGAGAGGAGAGCCCCTGGAGTGAGACCCGGCGGGCACACACTGCGGACTCTGTGAATGTTTGCTGAGTGCGTGAGGAAACGTCGCCATGGAGTGGCCAGTGAGAGCTCCAGGCATTGGGGCTGGAGCCAGAGGCTGTCACGAGGCCGGGGCAGGGTCCTCACGGAGGCCGAGGGCGACCAGGCTCCCGGGGGTCAGGCGAGGGGTGGCGTAAGCTGGGTCAGGAAGGAGGACAGAGCCACGGCCAGAAGGCTGGGTGGGGTGGAGGGAAAGATTATCCCGGGAAATAAATGAGCCCTTGAAACCTCTTCAGCAGGAGAGGGGCGAAGGCGTGGCTGGTGAAAGCTAAGCAGGTCGACCCAGATCAGTCACCGGGTGGGGTCGGGGGTGACGACTGAGCGACTCTGAGTGTGTGGGGTTCGATGGAGCCCGGAGAAAGACGAGGGGAATGGACAGACGGGTCTCGGACGCCCAGACGCGGACCCTACGCTCAGCCAGCCCTGCGAGCCCCGGCGACCGCCGTCACAGGGCAGACAGCGGGTGTGCACCCCAGCCCCCCTGCACCCCCTGCCCTCCCCACCTGCCCACGTGCCAACGTGCTCTGTCCCTTGAGAGTGAGGGAAAGGAGAGCAGGAAGGTGGCAAGGCCACACGTGGACTGAGACGGCCCCCCGCCCAGGGTCAGTGTGTCAAACTCCCCAGGAAGCCTGTGGCTGTCCCCCCGCCCCCACCCGCCAACACGAGCCCCCCGCTTGGGTCTAAGCAGCGTGGTGGCAGTGGGGATGAGGCCCAGGTGACATCACTGTTGGGCAACCAGTGCCCAAAATACATCAAGTGGGTGGTTTTCATCACAAAAGCTGAGCCAACTGGTAATTAAGGGGAGCGGGGTGACTCACCTCCGACAGGTGCGGAATGCAAACAGAGGGCCGGGCGTGTCTCCTTCCCCCAGGCAGGGCGCAGAGCTCTTTAAAAAGCGGCCGCTGCACGGACTTTGCACCAGCCCAGGCGACCAGAGAGCCTGTTCTTCCCTGTGCAGCAGGTGAGGCTCCGGCCGGCTCGGGCGAGAGATTCTCGTTATCTTCCCCGTATTAGAAACCGGGCAGAGGGAAACGGGCACACGGCCTCTGGTGCAGGGTGTGGGGCGGTTTCGTTTCCAGCTAAAGCACCGCTTGGGTTTGGAGAGGAGGCGGTTAAGTCAGCCGCCCCGGGGGCAGCTGTGGAGCTGGGGCCAGGGAGGGGTCGCCCGCGCCAGTTTGCACGGTAAGTTGAAAATGGGATCGCAACTAGAACTCAGGCCCAGGGCGCTCTCGGAAACACCATGGTCCTCTCCGTGTGTGATATTTATTATAGAAATTTGAATCCATACGAGGGACCTCTATCGAGCGCCTGTTACCTTTAAGGCGCTCTGGGTAAACCGACACACTCAGGACCAGCAGAGAAGGTGATGCCCGTATGAGATGAAACGCAAAGTAGACAGTGGCGGGTACGAGGAGAAGGGCAGGGAACGGCCGTGGCGTTCGGGGGAGCCGCGCTCAAGAAGAGCTCCCTGGGGTGGCCCGCGATGGGGGTGCGGACGGCAGAGGCGGGAGGGGAAGCGTCGCGGAGCGGGCTCCGCGGGCGAAGGCCGGCGGGAGGCCGGCGGAGCTGGACTCGCACGGAGCCGTCATCCCGTTAGTCACAGGTGTGCGGCGTGGTTCCAGAGGTGCGGGGCCCGCGGTCACTTCTAAGACGTCGCTTTCCCAAAGATCTGATGCGTGGTCTCGGGTGCTTGTCAGTGAGGGGCACGGCCCGCTCGGGGAAGAAGGGAGCCAAGGAACAGAGCCCACCGAAAGGAGGCAAACACACTGCCTCCTCCCCTCGAAAGGGCCCGGGAATTATCGGAGCGTGTCAGGGGCCTGGAGTGAGGGCTGCTGGTTCCTAAACGTGGCTTCCTCCCCAGCCAGTCCCTGAGCAAACCAAACCGTCTCTGCTGTCTCCAGGTGCAGCCGCCTTCCCAGCATGAGCTCCCAGCAGCAGAAGCAGCCCTGCGCCCCGCCCCCCCAGCCGCAGCAGCAGCAGGTGAAGCAGCCCTGCCAGCCTCCGCCCCAGGAGCCGTGCGCCCCCAAAACCAAGGAGCCGTGCCACCCCAAGGTCCCGGAGCCCTGCCCCACCAAGGTCCCGGAGCCCTGCCACACCAAGGTCCCGGAGCCACGTCACGCCAAGGTTCTAGAGCCCTGCCACCCCGCGGTCCCGGAGCCATGTCCCTCCACAGTCACCCCTGCACCGCCTCAGCAGACCAAGCAGAAGTAATGTGGTCCGCAGCCACGTCCCGAGGGGCCGACCACGGCGCGCCGAGCCCCCTGTCCCGCGGCCTGAGTCCCGTGTGCCTGGCAATCAGCATGCTCTCACCCTGAGTCATAACCCCTCCCTCTCCGCGCCGTCTCGGTGCGAGGCCCCCTGAACCCCCGCCCAGGCCGAGGGTCCCACTGGCTGAGCTGGTCTTCTAGCTGTTCCGGGCTCATCTGAAGGGTGATGGGGAGCGGGCGGGAGGTCAGCGAGTTGTCCCTGCTCTGCCCTCATTAAACCGTTTTTAACTCCATCGCCGGCTGCGTGTGTCATTGCGCAACTCAGCTTCCTTCGCTGCTCCCCCAACAGGAAGCAGGGACTCCACGCCGGGGGAGGGGGGCAGGTCGCGAGGGCTGCGGGCAGAAGTGCCCGGTCCGCGTGTGCGGGCGACCGTCGTGCCCACAGGGTAGTCAGCCGGGCCACCCAGAGCCTGTTACTCTGGGCAGCCGCAGCCAGCGCAGGGCGCTCCCGACACCCCCGAGCGAGTCACATCCGAACGTAGAGAAGGCGCCTGCTGCGAACCGTCTCCGCCTCTGAGTCCCCGCCCCCACACCGCCCTAACCCTGTCACTCTCTTCGATCATCATCCTCATCATTATTAAATAGTGCTCGTATGGATTCCAGCATGAGCGTCTGCTCTTCACTTCCTCTCCCTTCCTGACATTTTAACACGGAGAAGCGGAGCACTTGAACGCTCACACTCAGAAACACACGCACATCCACGGATACATACTCATCACACACCAGAGAGACACACAGCTAGACTCCTATACGCACACGCACACGGATCCCCCAAATCGCAACACACACACACACGGTACCTCCCAGAGGAGAACAGACAAGCAAATGCATCAAAGAAAAAAAGAAAAGAAAAAGAAACGTTTAGGCAGGTGTCGGGCAGAAGAGAGATTAAGACGGATCACAGCAAAGTCAGCATGAAGGGAGAGTGAGTCATTAAGAGAGAAATTACGAGGCTGACAGGAGATGCGCGGAGCACCGAGCAGGCTCGCTCACGTCCCGGATCAACGAACTGAGACCCGGAGCGGAAGACAAGTCACGAGGTTGCCGGGAGCCCGTGCCTCCGAGTCGCACCCGGAGCCCAGGCCCCGGACTCCCGCCCTCTGGCTCGGTCGCCTGCAGCCCCGTCTTCCTGAGTGCGCTGGCGACCACAGGTCTGAGGGGCTCCGTCGGGGCCCGTGCTCCGCTGTGTGTCCAGCACCCCGCACACCCCTGCCATCCCGCACCCCTGCGGGACCGAGCGCCCACCCAGGGCTAGGAGATGACGTGGCGTCTGCCGAGGGGCGGAATGGTCCACGCCTTCAGCAGACGAGGCCGTGGGAACCAACCCCCCGGGAGACGCCCGGTTTGCGAACCTCTCTCCCGCGTGCGTGGCCGTGGCCTCGTCGCGACTTCGCCCGCTTCCTCTGCGCGCGGAAGCTTTGTCGTTCGGTGGCTCACACGGCCGCCTTCACCTCTCTGTTGCCTGCGCCAGAGGGCAGGGGTCCGATTTCTTTCCTTTTCTTTCTTTTCTTTTCTTTTTCTTTTGCATGTGGATCACCCGGTTTTCCCAGCGTCTGTGGAAGAGGCTGCTTTTCCTCATTGTGTGTTCTTAGCCCCTTGTCAAAAAGCAGGTGACCTTATACGTGTAGATTTATTCGCAGGCTCTCTATTCCGTTCCGTTGCTCCGCATGTCTCCCTCTATGCCAGGACCGTCCTGTTTTAATTATTACAGTTCGTAATATAATTTGAAATCAGACGTGATGCCTCCGGATTTGTTTTTTTCTTTCTTAAGATTATTTGGGCTAATTTGGGTCTATTATGGTTCTATGTGGCAATGATTTCTCTTTTTTTTTTTTTTTAAGATAAGGGATGATAAGATTATAGAGAATTTTGAACACTCGTACGCTATTGGTGAGAATACAAAAATGATACAGCAGCTATGGGAAAAGTATGGAGGTTCCTCAAAAAATTAAAACTAGAACTACGGTGTGATCCCACGATTCCCACGTCTGGGCGCGTCCAGAAGAATCACGATCGGCGTCTCTCAGAGGGATCTGCACTGCTGTGTTCCCTGTTCGCAGTGGCCAAGCCGTGTCCGCCAACAGGTGAGCATGACTCATGCACACAGTAGACTACGACCCGGTCTCAAGAAAAGAAGGAACCCTTGCTGTTTGTGACACCGCGGATGAACCTGGAGAACGTTCTGCCAAGTCAAAGAAGCCAGTCACAAAAGGACAAACGCCGCGTGATTCCGATGCCGTAAAGTATCTAAAACAGTTGAACTCACAGAATCGGAGACTACGATAGTGGTTTTAATAGGTAAAGGTAGTTGTTATTCAATGGATATAAATTTTCAGGTGTATTAGATAAATAAGGGTTAGAGATCCCCCTTACACACCATGCCTCCAGTTAGAAACATGGCGTAGGGTGCTTAAAATTTAAGAGGGCGGATCTCGTGACACGTTCTCACAACAACAACAACGGCAACAGCGACAAAAAGGCTCGAGGAGACACTGGGAGGTGCGGGATGTCCCCGATCGTGACGACGGTGTCAGGGGTGTTTGCAAATGTCCAAACTCTGATCGTACACGTTAAATACGAAAAAAAAAAAATGTGTCTCTGAGGGGTTTTTCCTAGGGACGCGCATCCATCGGCGCGTGTGCTCGGCCGGTGAGGTGCGGCCGCCCAGGGTCAGCGATTCAAGCCGCCACTTCCATGGACGCCATAAACAGTCGCACGGGTGCAGCACGCTCTGTGGCACCCCGGAGCGGACCCCGCGGGAATGCGTGGGGACGGCCCACACGGTCGTGCCTGGCAAAAGAGCGAGGCCCAGAAAACGTGGAGCGTGTCAAAGGGCCCCACACTCGCCCACGCGCGGTCAGGCCCCGAGCAAGGCCCAGCCGCAGGGAAAGGGGCCCGGTGGGGAGCGCCGGGAGCCCCGGAGGTGGGGCTCGCCGCCGATTCACGCGCTGTCCTGGGGCTCAGTTTTCTTCCCGCATGCTCAGCAGAGAAAAAGAGAACACTGAGCTCCCCCAACGGGCGGAAAGGCCTCGGCGCCCAGGCACTGAGCCTCCTCGTCCAGACGAGAAGCAGCCGCCGAGCTGGGTCGAGGTGAAAAGTTCTACGGGCGGACGCCAGGCAGGTTTTGATTAGGCGTGAACACAGGGCAGGAGGGAGCCGGCTCAGCAGAGGAGGAAGGAGCTTCTTCCAGAGCCGAGAACACAGGAAAGACCCAGGTCACACGGCGGAGCAGGAGGCCAAAGACGGGGGACACGGGGGGAGCAGCGGGGTCTGGTCGAAACGCCCTCTGCTGAGAGCTGGCTTTTGAGAGGAGACCACTCCGCCGGGAGGTGGCGAGTCATGCACTGGCGGAGAAGGAAGGAGATGGGGGAAGGAGGCAGAGGAAGAGGAGGGCGGGTCTTCACCCTCGTCCCGGCTCCCACCACGACGCCTGTCACAGAGAGCGAATCATTTTCAAGCGGTCCCGTCATGATCGCCACCGAAGCAGTTTACAGACATCGCTCTAAAACAGTGCTTTCCCCTAGCTCTCCCCTCCCCCCCTCCCTCCCTTCCTCCCTCCCTCCCATGAACCCACACATCCGTCGGGGAAAGCAAGTGCCCACTGACCGACCGTCTTCCAGACAGGCGTGAGGACGAGGTACCGCTCGGGCCTTTTGGGGACCCATACGGAAGGAGCCCATGGCCGTGTCTGTGCGGAGGGGCTCGGGTTCACGGGAGGTGACGCAGGGGTGAGGCAGTGGGAAGGGAGGAGCCACCCACACACCTGAGTGTTCAGGGCGTTTGGACTTCACCTGGCCACACCTAGTGAGAGATCGCGGAGGGCAGCTCCGGGTTAGAGACCTCTGCTTCCCCTTCTCTTGGTCGGGGGAGGTGGCCGGGGTGTGAACTCAGGCCACCAGAGCTCTCTTGTTCTCCTGTCACCCCCAGGAAAGAGAGACCTCCGAGAGCGGTCAGGTCTTTAGCGCTGCGCCGTCGTGTCGGACGGACCCGGTCACCCCTCACTGCCCGTCCCCAATGGCACCTCTTCTCCCCGGTCAGCGGGGCAGCGGAGGGCCGTCGCCAGCAGTGTGAGCGGTTCCTCTCCAAAGCGTTTGGGGGACTTCGGCCTTCCCTTTCCTCTCCCAGGCCTGGACCCACTGGGAAGCAGACGGCAGAGGGCTCACCGACCACCACTTACTGCACAGTCACTGAAGTGAATATCGGGGTGACTCACTCGCTGTTTCTCAGGGCCTCCCAGTAGAACCGGTGATGCCTGCCGCTCACAAAACCGAGATACCCAGGACAATTGATCCGAGCTATGGATTAGGGTCCTGCCCCAAACTGTAGTCCCTTTTGTCCCAGAAGCCCAGAACTTCCCCTAGACCTGACTCATCACTACCCGAGAATCCTGTAGCCCATAGCAACCTCACCCCGAAGGATGGGCCGTGGGGATAGGCCCTGTTGACACATCTTCGTCAAAGAATAAGTCCCCTCCCAAAAACATGTTAAGCCAGAGATTTTTATTACAAAAACTTGGGAATGAAGATAGAGTAGCCTGCCTCAAAAAACAAACCCCACTTCCTTAAGGCAAGGCTCAAATTCTGTATAAAACGGCAGCCGGCCAGAGATGCACCAGCAGACCCAAGAGGCTGACGGCTGGACCTGTCCTCTGCGCCAGGTGAGTGTGTGTCCACACTTGGAATGTATGAGATTTGCCTGATCGCATGTCGTTGGATTAGGAACTCCTCACCATGCTGTGGATACATTTATTTTAAACGCAGTGCTAATTCGTGTTTAAGGGGACCTTACAGACCTTTTTGACCTCGCATTTAGAGTACAGCTGTGGAACGCGGGGTCAGGAAAGGGCCGCGGTTTCTGTAATGACCACCTGCTCACTTACAGGCTGGGGACCACAGCCCACGGCCGGGGTGCTCTCGGTGACTTTTAACACTCTCTCTCTCACCATTATTGAGAGTTTGCACTACTGAAGGCTCTGTGTTGGCGAGCCGGAGGTCCAAAAGATAGGTTTTCCTTTACTCTGGGAACCCACGATTCATCAGAGAGCATGAAACACGGGTGTGACTGGCAAACATTCGCACGGAAGGCGATCAGGGGAGAGAGAGGGGGCCGGGTCCTGCGCAGTCGCAGGATGAGCGAGGGGACCTGGGTCGGGCAGCGAGTCTGGGAGCAAGCCACAACGGGCAAGCGTGTGCAGACAGGCAGAGGCGGGCAAAAGGCTTCCAGGCGGGACGCACAGATGGGACACGTGGGCTGAGGGCAGGTCGCGTGGCGTTTTCCCATGACAGCTACGTGGTGGACGTGAGCAGGTAGACTCCAGAATGTTCCTTCTGTCTTCCTTCCAAATCCCGGGAGAGCCGGGGCCGCTGTGTCGTGCTGCTGGTGGAGGTCTGCAGAACCGCCCAGGAGGACGGAAGCGGAGAGCGGGCCCTGCTCACGCGCCGCAGAGCAAAGCGCCTTGACGCTTCTCTTCTCGAAAGTGCAGAAGACTCTCCAAAGGGCTCGCTGATCTCGAGCTCGGGGAGGCAGAACGGGCAGCGAGGCTGCCACGCCTGAGGGGCGCGAAATGAGGCACAGTTATCCCTAAACCTGTCCTCTTCCTTGTCTCACCAAAACAGAGCCAGCTCTCCCGACCCTAGGTCCAGACACCTTGCAGCATGAGCTCCCACCAGCAGAAGCAGCCCTGCGCCCCGCCCCCCGAGCTGCACCAGGCGCAGGTGAAGCAGCCCAGCCAGCCTCCGCCCCAGGAACCATGCTTTCTCCCCAAAAACGAGGAGCCGGGCTATGTCGAGTTGCCGGCCCCTGGCCACACCAAGGTGCCGGAGCCGGGCTGCCCCAAGGTTCCTGAACCTGTTGTTGAGCCTGTCCAACCCACGGTCCCTGAGCCCGGCCTGCCGAAGGTTCCTACGCCATATTCTCCAAAGGTCATTCCGACCCAGAAGACCAAGCAGAAGTAGAGGCGGCCGCGTCCACGGCCTCGGCCTCGCCCCAAGGGGCCGGCCACCGGAGGCCGGGCACCTCGCTTCCACCCTGTGCCTCGATTGCCTCTGGAGCTTGTAATCAGTATGTTCAGTCTCTCTCTTATCTGCATCAAAAAAAAAAAACATGTGCTGGGAAGCTTTTCCCTACACCGATTTTGGAGGTCCCCTGAGCCTCGAAGTCAGGCAGGGGTCTCGGTGGCTTCGCCGGCCTCCGGCTGCTCTGGGCTCCACTGAAGAGGGAATCTGGGTGGAGAGTCACGTGTGTTCTCTACTCTGCCTCCATTAAATCGCTTTTCGGCCCAGTCCCGGCTGCGTGTGTCATTGGGTGACCCTGTCCCCCTCACTGCTACCCCGCCAGGAGTTCAGGGTCTGTGATCAGAGCGGACGCGGTGCTGACGCCACCTGTGTCGGCACCGTGAGCCTCGGGGAGCGTGCGGTTCCATTCGGGGGGGGGGGCAGCCGTAGGACGCCAATGGCCGCTGAGCAACGAAGCTCAGAGCCTGTCACTGTGGGCAGCCACACCTGGGGCAGCGCTGTCCTCTGGCACTGGACCGAGTCACAGCTGCGTCCCACGGTGTCTGCTCCAAAGCCACCTCTGATCTGGAGGACCCGGTCCCCAAGGTTCCTGCTTACTCCCCAAAACATCACTTCTCCATACCCGAACCTGACTGTTCCGGTTTTCTCCACTGAATCCACACCCGCAGACTCACCCGGGGACTTAACACTGCCGCTGAGGTTTCGGCAGGGGTTAAAAAGCGCCACACGACCCAGGCGGGGCGGACGACCGGCCCCGGTGCCCAGCCGGTCATCCGGCGGTAGAATGTAGGGGCAGAAAGGAGACCTAAAGATGGCTACAGTCACCCGGAAGTTACGTTTTTGCATCACGCCTAGGGCCAGGTTCCCCAGACCCCACCCCTCGTTCCCTTCTGCGGTCAGGTCTTGCCGACCCCCTGGGGCGACCCCAGGTCTTGCCAACTCCCTGGGGTGACCGGCAGGGTCGCGGGTCTGTGTTGAGGAGATGGGGTTATTCGAGAGCTGACTCCAGCAACACAGAAGGTGCCAGAAAGTTTCAGAAGTGCTACCGTGGTCATCGGGAGCAAACCTCCTCTTTGGATAGCCTGCCAGGTCCCTGATACCAAAGACTGTGAGACGGGTGGCAGCTGCCACTTGTGTCACGAACGAGAAATTCACACACGTGTGGCGAGAATCCCAGATATGTGGAAACCCGTAGCACAGAAATCGTCCGGCGAGTCATGGTAAGGTGAGGAGTAGCTGTCAAACCGGCGGGAGCGGACGGCGTTTCTGGGGTCTGTGAGGGACGCACATCTGAGTGGCTTTGTGTCACTGCTGATTTCAATGGCGGGAGAGTCTGGTGGCCACTCTGGGGCCACTCGCCGAAACCAGTCCCCAGCCGGGCTGATCCGAACGGGGACGTGAGCTTGGTGGTGCGCACGGCTGTTCCAAGGAAAACGCGATTCGATTCCATCGTTTAAAGCCTGGTTTTAAAAAACACAAACACACACAAACAAAAACGTGTTTTTATGGTGATATAGCATAAAACTTAGCGCTTACACCCTTTTCAAGCATGCAAGCCCCTGGCTTGAACTACATTTACAATGTTGTGCATTTTCGTTAAAAGGTACGCACGCCCATGGGTTTATGGAGAGTAAAAAAATCCCGACACTAAAGAGAGCGAAATAGAAACGGTGATTATTTCTGGCTTCTTTATGTTAATACTCATTTTTAAAATAGCTTTGTGTTTTCCACATTATATCTTATATGTCATTATTTCTTTTTTACGACTTTCTATCATAATATTTTAAAAAAGACGGTGCTGAGCTAGAGGAAATGCCTGCCCTGCCCTTCTAGGGCATTCCACAGGCTCTGCAGTGCAAGGGGGGCCATTCCACATCCTCATTGGGGTACGCCATGTGCCTCTCCTCCCCACACATCCGCACCCCAGTTCTCAGTCTTCTGATAGAGATGGGGCTACCCCGACGCCCCCTCACAGCGTACTCAAACCCTGCCCTCTGGCCAGCAGCCAATGCCACTCACGGGCTAAATAGAGAGCTGTCCGCACCTCGCCCCAGCTCCTTCCCTCGGCTCCCCTCTCCTCTTGGCGAAATTGCCCCCCCACCTCCCACCCCCCCACCTCCACTCCCACCCCACCCCCCCACCCCGCCCCCAGAGCTGGAAAGGCAGAGAGCGGCCCTGCTTCTCCTGAGAAAACGAGAAGTCCAAGCCATGCACGGCTTGGCAAAGCCCATGCCCACGGCCTCGCGCGGACAGAGAAACGCACGTTGGGCTCGTTCACGGGGCTTCCTTTCTTCCGCACCCTCATTTCTCTTCCTCCTGCTGGCTCCAGGACCACCATAACTCTGGGGGGGGGGGGGCGGGGGCGAGATGTCTTTCTGGCTCAGACAGACACCGATCAAGGGGACTGCCCGAACTCCCACCTTTTGACTCAGAAGCCTCGAGGTGGGTCAGGGCGGCCGCCTCCCCCACCTGCTCTTTGCCCGCCCCCGACAGGATTTTTTCAATTCTCCTCCATCTCTTCTGTCTGTTCCCTGCATGCTCTGCGTCAGGCGCCCCCGCCCCATTCCTGCCGCCCCCTCTTCCCCGGACCCCAGTGGCCCCTCTGGCCGTGGACGCGTGTGTGGGCACGGCCGTCACGCCCTGCAGTCACACCCACAACTGCCCTGATACCTCTGACTCCTCCACGTGCATCACAAGGGCAGGAACCCTCTCCGTCTCGGTCGGGGCTGCAGACTCAGCGCCCAGCCTGCCCCCTGCCACGTTCTGGGAGCTTCTCTAGAGTCCGCTGAGATGCTCATGGGCTGACCCCTCCGCATCGCCCGCTCTGGACCGCTCTGGACCTGCTCCGACTGCGCCTGACCCTCCCCTGTCCCCACCCTGTCCCCGCACGTTGCAAGCAGCCGTGCCCGGAACGGCTGGCCGGCTGCTCCTTCCCGTCTGCGCCCACACCACTTAGGGAGAGCAGGTCCTGTGCCTTCCAGAACACCGGGAGAAGCCCGAGAGCAGGATCGTCCCCCCAGATCTGGCCGAGGGGCTCCCCAGTTGGAGTCTGTCCATTTCCTGTGTGAATTTCACGGCGACTGTGGGTGCTTACGGACAGAAGGCCCCACACGAGTCTCCTCGTGAAAAGATTATAAGAAATATGACAGAATTTTCTAACGGCGTGGGACAGAAGACATAATTATCGACAGTACGTTAGTCTCTATTTTTAGGATATATAAGCTGCAGTTGTATTTTTCTGTAACTGGTGTTTTAAATGCATATATTTTCATTAAGGTTAAAACTCAAAGAAGTCTGTGAGCCCTTCGTTATCGATAAGCTGATGACGACACTCTTATCCTGACGTGTCTACGTGGACGTGGTACTTAACAATGTGAAATCTATTTGAAAACTCGTAAAGCCATAGCCCCCGTCCTAATTTTTACTTCACTAACGTCTCTTACCATGTCCTAGTAAGCAATGTTCCTACCACTCAAACAAAGAAATAATAATCAAATAAAGCTAATTATTCATGTTGCGTGTATTTGTCAGAGTAGGTTTTCCTCTGGACAAAAATCCCCAAAATGTCTGTGACTTCATACAATGAAATGTTATCTTTCACACACTTCCCAGTCAAAAGTGGGTTGGCAGAAACTCAGACTTCCTCCCTTCTGTGCCTCGTAGCTTTTGGGGTCACCTCTTTCTCTGTATTGGGGAACCCGCTAAAACCGATATTACTGATACACGAAAAAAGAAAAATCCATAATACGTAGGGAGACGGGGGCCTGGCATGGGGACAACCGCCCCATCGGCTGACGCTCCAGAGAAAGGAGCCGTGGCGAGTCCGGGCCAGGAGGTAAGACAGGAAGCAGAGGGCGCTGACTGCACCCCACGTGGCCAGGAAGACAAGACAGGTGCCATTTGGCTGGTAGCACGGAGCGGGGTTGGGACAGACGACCCCACACTACATTCCTAGTGAAAACATCATAATAGGAATGAAAATTCTATGGTATAAGCATTTGCTACCTAATAGTATATTTACTAACATTACATTTACTCTGATATTACATTTACTATCATAGAGCAACTCTTTTATTGCAACCTTATAGACCCGTAATAGTTGCTCGATCTATCTCTTTCACGTTTTGTTCAAAAATCACAAGTGTACATTGACCAAGTCAGAGTAACTCGGTGGCGTTCCTACGACACATGTCGAACTAGAGCCTGCTGGCGGGGCATCTGCTCGGCGAGGAAATTTCCTGTGCTTTTATACGTGACTTTAAACCTCCCTTCCGGGGAACCCTCTCGCTGCAGAGTAGAAACTTTCAAAAAACGAGAAAGCCAAGGAATGTCAGCGACACTTGGTCTCCTGAAAAGAACACCCCTTAGCGCGTCTTACTCTGAGCTGATAGTTTCTGCTGACTGAGGAAGAGCAAAGGTCCAGCCTTGTGCTAGGGACGGCCGGCGGCGGGAGGTAGAAGCAGAGGCCGAGCCGGGTCTCCCAGGCCTCGTCCTCCCATGTACCCTTCCGGCCACAGCGACCTGGAGCGCGCCAGGCGGCCTGTGGCCTTGGGGCAGGTGCATCGCATCGTCTCCTGACCTTGAACTCTTCCCACAGACACGCTCATGCCTAACTCTTCAATTCCTAAAGTCTATTCATAAGTCTACAGCCTGCGAACTCCACAAGCATCGAGAGCCGTGCCTGACTTACGGCGGGCACTCGGGAACCAGCTGATCGCACGAGCAGGAAGAGTTCCTTTGAGCCGGAGCTGGCGCATCCTCGGCACGGTCCACTGCCACCAACTCTGAGCACTCCTTCCGGCGGGGAGGCTCCAGGGCTCGTCATCACCTGACGCTCCCTGACGTGTCCTTTCGGGCGACTTGTACGTAGCTGGAAAAGTGACCGAACCTGCTCCATCCTGCTCGGGAAGCCCCACCCGCCTCGGGTAAGGCCGCGATCTCCCACGTGGCTGAGCCCGCGTTCTCGAGATGCATGACTGTTTCAGAGCAATCAGATTGTGGTTCGCATCTGGGGGGACAAAAAGGGGGGGGGGGAGGTTTGATGCTTCTGTGCTTTTTCTCCTGTGCTGGGAGGTGGTGCTATCTGCAGATGAAAGGCATGCCCCCCCCTCGCCACCTCCACGTGGCCAGTCTGGCCCCGTGTGCAATAACGCCCACACTCGGGGACCGAGCACACAGGGGTGCATTGATCCAGGGGTTCCTGGGGTACCCTGCACTCCAGTGCCAGAGGCGCCTGGGCTCGGGAAGGGAGAGGAGGCTCTTGCACACCCCGACCTACACAGGAAAGGCCACGTGACAGTGAGTGGATAAGACACAGGGCAGAGAGAATTTGCAGGGTTGCCCGAAAGCCGCATGAGGCACTTAACCAGCGAAGCCCAGGGAGGCCGGGCTGTGGTGTACGAAACACAGCAGCACCTTGCCGCCCCGACTCCGTGCGAGACGCCGGTGTGAGGGTCAGAGGCACGCGGCAAGATGCTCGCTGTAACCGGAAGCCACACGGCTCCCAGCAAATGCACTGGCTGGGCCGGCACGGCGGGTGAGGACTGAGCCCCCCTGTGCCGTGGGAAGGGCTCACTGCCCAGCTGTCACCGCACTTAGACAGGCAGCAGCAGGATGAAGGGGACGGGGAGACCCGAGGAAGGGGAAAGCGCTGGCTGCGGGAAGGAAACACCGTCCGCCAGGTCCGCCAGGTCAGAGCGCAGAGAACGCCGGCCCCTCACCTTTGCGCCCAGGAGTGTGGGTCCAGGAAGGACACGAGAGGCAGGGCCCCCGCCTTGGAGCTGAGGTTCGGGCCGGCCACGTCCACGGAGGACCACGGAGCAGGAGGCAGGCTACCCAGGGCCGAGGCGCCCGCCAGCCCGGCAGCTGGGGGAGCTTGGAATTCCCTCTGCAGGGCCCTCAGAGGCGAGGTTTGGCCGAGGAGCGCTAGGATGGTGCCAGAGGCCTCAAACTCGGGCTCGGTGGTGGCCTCGGCCCGCCCGAAGGGAACTCTGAAGAGGGACGTGGGTGGTGGGGCTGGTCCCCGTGAGCCCCGACCCCCCTTCTCAGCCCCTGCCATGCGGTTCATCAGAAGGGCGTGTTTCTCTTATGGGAACTTTCCGAGCTGTTCTCCAGGCAGCCTCAGGGTGTCCCATAAATGATGCCGTTCACTCATCGGTCCGCTCCGCACTCGTCAACCCGCTGAGCGGCGTCTACACACCAAGCACTGAGGGGGGTGAAGAGCAGCCTAATCTCTGGGGGGGCCGGGAGGAGCTCCTGGTGGCGGCTGGTCCTGAGCCCCGGCTCAGGGGAGGCGTCACGGCTGTGGAGCCGGCAGGTACTCTGCACCCTGCAGGTGAGCGAAGCCGAGGAAAACACCCAGGTCTGAGGAAGGATGTGGATTTTCCAAAGACCCCAGCTCGGTCCAGACGGCGCGTCAGAGGCAGTCCTGGCTCATGGCCTCCATTTCATTTTAACTTGAGCATAGTAAACCCCGGCGTAAAGGGTCAAGGAATCCCAGGGCCCGTGTCCCCATGCCGCCCCCAAGGAGGGCTTTCCGTGAGCGGCGGGGCCTTGAGGGTCCAGTGTCACGTGCGACAGAACGAGGGGGTGGGCGAAACGGCCAGGCGGCTCTGGGCCGCCGACGCTGACCGACTTGCAGGTTCTCACGCGCCGGCGCCCCCACCACTGATCAGGGTCCCCACGCCCTGTCTTCTGTGGACTCCGAGGCCTTTCTTGGAACGAAAGCTTTTGGGAACCAAAAGGATCATTTGAGCCTTGCCTTTCCCCTTCCGGGCTGGGGTACAGGGAGTGATAAGTAAACAAAATTATAATTTTTTGCCACCTGGGGACAGTCACGTCACCATGCCCTGGGCCCAGAAGAACCACGGACACCTTGTTCATCTCTACATCTGCTTCCCGGGGCTGTTTCCGGTTCCAGTAGCCCTAAAACTCGCCCCTTCTCTCTCCTTTCAGCCCATACCACCCTCACCGTAGACACTACACTTGGGGGGCAAAGGGCGCTCAGTGGGGGCAAGGCCCAGCTGACATCACTGTCAGACAGCGAGTGCCAAAAAAATGTCAGGCGGGTGGTTTCATCACGAAAAACTAAACCAACAGGTAGATGAGCGAAGTGAGATGACTCATGGTTGGCGGGTAAAGAATGAAGACAGGGCAGCCCGGAAAGATCCCACTTCCTTGAGGCAGGTCTCAATCACCATAAAAAGCCCGCCAGCTGGGGCCGCCACACCAGAGCCCAGCGCCCAGCCGGACACACAGCCTGCTCGTCTCCGCCGCCAGGTGAGTCTATCCTTGGGCCTGCGCGCTGTTCTTGCTGTCTGCTCCCTCGTTGCTGAAGTTCGGTCATCAGCGTGATACCCTCTAGGGTCACCTTTGTTATAAAGGTCATCGTGGTCTGGGCTTGAGGGGACTTACGACGTTATGGATTCCGCCCCGGCAGGTCTTGCTGAGCCGGTGGGGAGACGGACGGCTCGAGCAAGAGCCACGGTTGGCCGGACGACTCGGAGTCGGCGGCACTTCCAGTGACGTTACGATTCTCTCTTTATTCATAAACTCAATACGGAGAATTTTGCTCTTTCGACGAATTGTTTTCTGAGAATTTGTCATGTTGGCTCTTGTCTGCTAAAAAACGATTCGGACAGCAGGGACTGTGTCCCATGGAACTACCCTTTAACCAGGAAAATAAGACGCGGACATGACGAGCTAAGACACAGGGTAGGAGGCCACCCTCCTGAGGTGGTAAGGACGAGGCCATTGCCGCGGCAGTCTGGGGACACGGGCGACTTCCGGAAGGCTCGCTCTACAAACTCCTCCCAGAAGGGTCGTATGGGGCGACCTGTGATCCGTGGTGGCTGTGCGATGCTTGAACCCGCAGCAGCGTGGGAGACAGTGGAGGCAGAGGAGGGCGTGAGCAAGGCTGGGGGCGGCGGGGACCTGTGGGGTTCTGGAAAGGTCCGTGGTTATCTGAGAGGCGATAAGCGAGTCTCGCGTCGGAAGTGGGCGGGTGGGCTGGAGTCTCCGTGTTTTTTACGTCCCGTTTCTGCGTGAGGCAGCTCTGTGCCCTCGCATCCCTGCCAGGAGCCAGGGGCCGTGCTGTGTCGCCAGGGGGGAACAGCCCGGGGGGCGGGGGGCCCGGAGCGAGGGGGCAGCACCCACCGCCCTTGCTTCTGCTCTTCGAAGGCTCAGTAGAGACAGAGAGGGGAACATCTGCTTCTCAGAAACCTGAAGCGGCATCAAACGTGGCTTCGTCCCCGGCCAGTCGTCATGCAAACCAAACCGTCTCTCCCGTCTCCAGGTGCAGCCACCTTCCCAGCATGAGCTCCCAGCAGCAGAAGCAGCCCCTCACCCTCCCCGCGGAGCTGCAGCAGCAGCAGGTGAAACAGCCCTGCCAGCCTCCGCCCCAGGAGCCGTGTGCCCCCAAAACCAAGGAGCCGTGCCCCACCAAGGTCCTGGAGCCACATCACGCCAAGGTCCCGGAGCCCTGCCCCACCAAGGTCCTGGAGCCACATCACGCCAAGGTCCCGGAGCCCAGCCACCCCACGGTTCCTGAGCCCTGCAACCCCATAGTCCCTGAGCCCGTCCACCCCACAGTTCCTGAGCCATGTCAAGTCAAGGTCCCTGAGCCCACCCGCCCCACGGTTCCTGAGCCGTGTCAAGCCAAGGTCCCGGAACCCAGCCGCCCCAAGGTCCCGGAACCCAGCCACCCCACGGTTCCTGAGCCATGTCAAATCAAGGTCCCTGAACCCAGCCACCCCACAGTTCCTGAGCCATGTCAAGCCAAGTTTCCGGAACCCAGCCACCCCAAGGTCCCTGAGCCCAGCCACCCCACGGTTCCTGAGCCATGTCAAACCAAGTTTCCGGAACCCAGCCACCCCAAGGTCCCAGAACCCAGCCACCCCAAGGTCCCTGAGCCCAGCCACCCCACGGTTCCTGAGCCATGTCAAATCAAGGTCCCTGAACCCAGCCACCCCACAGTTCCTGAGCCATGTCAAGCCAAGTTTCCGGAACCCAGCCACCCCAAGGTCCCTGAGCCCAGCCACCCCACGGTTCCTGAGCCATGTCAAACCAAGTTTCCGGAACCCAGCCACCCCAAGGTCCCTGAACCCAGCCACCCCACGGTTCCTGAGCCATGTCAAGCCAAGTTTCCGGAACCCAGCCACCCCAAGGTCCCTGAGCCATGTCCCTCGACAGTCATTCCCGCACCGACTCAGCAGACCAAGCAGAAGTAACGCCCAGACGGGCCGACCACCGGGTGCCGAACCCCAGCTCTCCTCCTGCTCGAGTCCCTTCGCCTTGCAATCAGCATGCCGTCACCCCGAGTCACACTTCTCCCTCATTTGCGCCCTGAAAACATGTGCTATGGAGCCGTCCTTCCTCTGAGCCTCTGAATTAGGCTGAGGGTCTCGATGCCCTAGACCCTCCGTCCCCAGCTGCTCCGAGGGACTCAGCTGGGCTCCAGGGGGCCGGCTGCGTCCTGACCCCATTAAACGCGCTTTCACTCCCAGCCCTGGCTGCGTTTCGTGGTCTGACTCAGCGGCTCCGCCCCCTTCCCTCGGGCCTGTTCGCACACAGGCTGGTGAGAGGTCGGGCCCGGGGGCCCGCGGGTGGGGGCGCCCCCACTGCATGTCCTGGGCCGGGGATGGGAGGCCGCGCTGCGTCCCCCAGTGGCTGTCGCTTGGGCCGCCGGGCCTGGAGCGGGGGGCTCGGCCCCTGCGACTCAGTGAGTCCCGCTGGGGTCTGGTCCGCGCTGGCCCTCGACGCCGGGCGCCCCGCGCCCGAACCTGGCTCCGGGGCGCTGACCTACGCAGCCGACCCCAGTGATTCGGGGGGACGTCGTTCGCACGTACGAACCTGCTCCCCCCGGTCACTTCTGTCCGACAGCCGTGACTCCGTTTCTCGAACATACCCCAAGACGCACGGCCTCCTCTTCTGTTGGCTCAACGCATCTCCTTCCATTCACCGAGGGCCCGCCCTGCCAGAAAGGGGGCGCGGCGCTCACCTGAGGGCGCATCGCCCCACCCCACGCCGCGCACGCGCACCCCAGGTGGGCGGGATCCCCCAGTGACCCGCAAAAGCTGGTAATATTCTTTTTTTTTTTTGCTACTAGGGGGCAAAGCAAATTTTCTGGCAGAAACACATTTTTAAAAAGACATGTATGTCGTCCTTAGATACTTTTTGATCATAATCTTTTTACTTGATCATAATGTTTTTACCTGATGTCAGTTTTTAAAATTATGAAGTCTAGTCGAAAAATGTCTGCCCTCACCTGAAAATTGTATAATCGTATTAACCAATGTTACCCCAACAAACTTAATTTTTAAAAAGTTAATAAAATAAATAAAAAATAAAAACCCATACCTTTTGAACCCCTCAAAAATATTTTTTCAGTTTAAACCAATGTAACTATACACCTGTGATGTAATTATTACACATATAAAACTTATTTCATTTGACCAGCAAAAAAAAAAAAGAAAAGAAAGAAAAGGAAAAATATCTACCCTAAAGTCTTATAATCCTAAATGTCTTCTTGTCTAGTCATTATCCTGGTAGACAGTGCCCCCTAGCACCAAACTCTACAAATAGAACAGACAAATGTGTCCTAATCACGCCGTTTACTAGTCGGCACAGGCTAGCGGCCATAGTGAACACCCCCCAAACTGTGGTGGCTCTCAGGAGATTATTCCTCGCTCTCGTCAGCAAGGACTTCGCCCCACGCAGTCACGAAGGACACCTGGTTCCTTCCCTCACGTGGTCTCACGGTCCCCGGGAGCCTTGTCCTGCTCTGAATTCAGGTACAAGAACAGAGAACCAGACAGAGAAATACACCCTGACCTCATCTCCCGGCATCAGAGACGACGCAGATTCCTGCCGGTCACGTGGCCTCGTCTGATTCTGAAGTCAAAGATGTAGTTATCGGTATGCCCAGAAAGAAGGGGAAACATGGACTGTGGGGACCTCGTCGGTTTCTGCCACCAGCGGTCCTCGAACGTCTATGTACGGCTTTTGTCTCGTAAGCAGAGAAACCCCAGAGCCCCATCAGCTCCCCGTCAGGACCCCTGGATGGCATGGCATTCTCTCGGTCTTGTCTTTCTACGGCATCTACTGGTTTAGCAATCTAAAGTGTCCTTTTCCTCCCTGGTCACCCGCCCTCAGGGTCCTTAAGGGCCCGCTGTCCCCAAGCCCACCTCTACACCCAGGGTCTACATCTTTTCCTGAGAAAGACTTACAATGGAGGAGATGTGGAGCCTGAATCTTATCTATTGATATTTTTATATTAAAAAGTAAAAAAGAAAATTCTAAACCAGTATACATGAGCACGTGCTGTGTGGCCCCTACGTGATTTCTACCGTGCGTTCCTGGCTAACGCGGGTGAAAAATCAAATGGCGTCAGTACGGAAACAGTTTTTGCTCATAGGCCCCGCTGAAAGCATCTTGGGAGCCCCTGGGACCCCCACGTTTTAAGGACCGCTGGACAAGCCCCTGCGGGGCAGTCACCATAACGCAGGTACAGAAGGAAGGACTAAGGACGTTCTCCTTGAGTTGCAGCCTCAGTTTACCGGTGAAGCCAACAGTTTTCATATTCAGCACGGAGGCCAGATCTCCGTCCAAGCCGTATCGGCGTCCAGCGGTAATTGGAATTGGGACAGGTGCTGACCCGGGAATCGAGCCCGCGTGGGGCTGAGTGACGGGCTGGGACGGAGGACCCAGACAGCCAGGGAACCAGCAACTCTGCTGCGTCATGTTGGGTAAGGGCTGCCTGCGAGGGGAGGAGGGGCCAACGCAAGTCCCCGGGGCCCGACGTCCCCGCCCAGGTGTTAAACCAGAAGCAAACTGTCAGGCCCGAAGGGACCGCGGAGACTGGCCAGCTCCCCGAACGCTTGACGGGCATGGGACTAGGCCCCTGCACACGTCTCCATGAGCTCCTGGGTCAGGCTGGGCCACACGTGCGGCTCTTGGAGGCCGACGATGAGTCATCTTGAGTCCAGTGCCCCTGTGTGGCCTCTCTGCTGGGACAATGCCACCCAGCCCTGGGATAACGCGGTGGGGAGCAGCCCGGTCGGCCGCAGGCAGGTGAGCAACGAGGCCAGAAAGTCCCGTCTGTGGTCTGGGCTGGCATCCCAGACACCGCGGATCCGCGGGTCGAGGAACCGAAAAGACAACCGACTCTAAAAACGTGTCGCCAGGTCAGAATCTCTTCAACGAGGCTCCACCTGTCACCCGCTGTCTGAACGCGCCCTGCGCCAGGACGCCCAGCTCCGGGGCCGGACCCCGGGTCGCTGTGAACGACATTCTCTGTCTGGCGTTGGGCCTCTCACTGCCCGGGGCTGTTTCTGCAGCTGGGGCCGCCCGGCCTGTGCTGCCCCCTGGTGGCCTAAGCAGGTCCTCAGGAAAACTCGTCTCTGCCTCCTCCCCGTTTCATTAGAAAATACAAAGGCTTTGAAAAGCACGGTTACCTCAGAAATTGAAGAGCGCTATCTTAAGTCGCCTGAAGCCCCCCAGGACTTCCTGCCCCGCACCCGCACGTTCGGCGAGGACACGGTCCCCAGGCTTGTGTCACGTGTGCAGGGACCGACCCTGCAGAAAGCACTGGGGACGAGGGCCACGGAGACAAAAACCCGTGGCTCCCGGTCTCAGACCATCCACGTGAGGAAGAGAAACTGGGAACTAAGTGACCACGACACATGAGAATAAAGTCTCAGAACGAGCATGGCCTGGGCGCCCGCCGGCCTGGGAGGGTCCAATCAATCGTTCTGATGAGTTCAAGGTTAGAGGCTGGAGGACCCGACTGGCAGTCCGAAAAGTCCGGCACGTTCTGGGGGGAGCCACACGCAGTTTAGCCCCCGAATCTACAGTGAAAGAAGACTGAGCAGAAAGAATCTTACGGACCCAACTAACGACCTCGGGCCTCCACTTAAATTTAACAGTAAAATTAGACTTTTGTTTAATAAAATTCACCGTGCCAGTGCTATGGGGTACAAATTAGAGCCGGGGTGCTCTGGGAGACCTTGGACCGTGACGACCTCACTGAAGGCAGCCGCAGTGGTTCACCGGGCCCCCAGAGCCCAGGCTGGGTCAGCGCTAGAACTGGCAGGTCCCCGCAGCACGTGATGTGGGGTTGAGCGGGAGGCGGGAGGTAGGATGGTCTCGGATTGCTGGCTTGGATGTCTGGGTGGCGAGGGACACTGGGTGACCGGGTTCACAGAGTCGGAGCACAGGGAGGAGCATGCAAGAAAAAAATGTGGAAAGGGACAGATTCTGAGCTTGTGAAATCCGTGCGGGGCACCGAAGCACATCCTGCTAAGTCGGACTTACCTGAGCGAAGTTCGAGGCCTTAGGTGCGCGAGCCCAACTCGTCTGCCCCACAGCAATCTGCTACCACCCCAGACGCAGCCCTCTTCCGACCACGAACACCCACTGCCCTGGACTTCAGAAAGCAAGAAAGGAACTCTCTCGGAGGCAAACTTTCCTACGCTAAGACAGGATCTGGGGTGAAGCCGGTGGGTCGGGGGCATCAGACTCGATTTCTTTACAAGAGGCAAACATTTACCTTGGGTATCATTCCCTGATTGGGGGGGGGGGATCCCAGAGTCCAACAAATAGTGAATATGCAGGGACATTGAGGAAAAGAGCTAAAATAATCCTGGGACTTGGGCCAGGGAGTGTGGGGCGCTAGAAAGAGGTTTCAGAAGCTCGTATTAGAAAAATAGGGAGGAGAGGAGAGGCAAATGGCTGTGACCAATCCGGGGACGCTGCCCGAGGAAGGGAGAAAAAGGGACAAGTCCAGAGGAGTTAAAACTGGGGAGACGGGAGGGGGAAGAGAGACCACGTGTAAAGCGAGCTTTTCTGCTCTTTGCGAAAAACGAGCCCCCCATTCTCAGAGTTCAGCGTTCTTCGGCAGAGCCTGATTTCACCAGCATGAATTTGGGGGGACCCAGGGAGGTGAGCAGACGTAAAGGGGGTGACTGGTCCTAGACCATTCTTCTGTTCGAGGGCTTGCGTTGGGCCGAGAGCTCTAGAGTCACACACAACAATCAGTCCTTGATGATGCGGTGGTGAGGTCACAAGCGGGGGTCCCCGTCCCCCCTCCCCCCAGCCCTGCTTCCTCACAGCTGGGCAGAGGAACCAGAGGGAGAATCCACCTTCCCAGGCACAGCCATACCATCCGCCTCACTCGACCACCGCCAGCTCACCACCAACACCAAGGGGTGAGTGGTGTTCGCGCCTGGAAATGTCCCCTCCTTCACCTCTCCTATCCTGGAGTGGCCTGCAGCACCCCAGGCCCTGAACAGGGTCAGGGTGACGCCTACATTGGGGTGAAAGCTTCCTCTCATTTTCGGTAGCGAGAAGTGGGCTACCCCTCATTTGAAAGAGGGATTGTCACCTCTTTTGGAGTTTGGTTTAATGATGAGTCTCCCCAGAAAGCCGCACTGATTTTGAGACGAAGCTAGGCAAAGTCGGATTTTCGTGCTGTCAGGTCGAAGTGTGCCGATTCCAATCGATTGGCCTGGTCGGTTCTCTAAAACCTTTGCTTTGCGTAAATGCCTTCAGCAGTCTGATCAAACTGTGGGCTCTCTGGGAGAGTGTTTTTACATGAATTAAATAAAATACGTGAGGTTACAAAAGATACTGACTCCACCGACACGGGTATGTTGATACAGGTTCTTATGGTCGGTGGAGCATTGGGGGGCTCCCGGGACTCTGGGCTAAGAGCTTCTGCTGGGGGCTGGGGACAGGAGACAAGAGAAGGCGAAAAGAACGGAGAGATCATGAAATGCTGTCACCGACCCACTGCAAAAGCCAGAGGACAGCCCTTGGATGACAGTTCGGTCTAGAGCCTGAGCACATCCTGGGAAAGGATTCTTTTTACATTTTATCTTTTTGACATTCAGCATTGTGTTCGTTTCGAGCGTAGAGCCTAGTGGTTAGATGCGTATATGATTGATGACGTGAGCCCACCCGGCACCCCGCGCAGTGATGACCATGGTACCGGCTGCAGTCCCCGGGTCACGCTTTCCACCCAAGTGACCGTCTCGAAGGGAGCCGGGCGGGGTGGGGGTGGGGGGCTTCCTGGAGAATGAGCGTGGGGACGCCGTCCCCTCTCCCCGCATGCAACCTGTCCCGTCTTTCTTCGCAGGGCCCAGAAAATCAAGAAAGAATGTCGAGTGATGATAAAAATAAACCCAGCGAACCCAAGAACGAGCCCAAGAACTGCGAGCCCAGGTGCGAAACGAAGTGCGAGACCAAATGCCAGCCCAGCTGCCTGAAGAAGCTGCTGCAGCGATGCTCGGAGAAGTGCCCGCGGGACAAGTGCCCGCCGGAGAAGTGCCCGCCGGAGAAGTGCCCGCCGCCACCCAAGTGCCCCCCGTGCCCGCCGCTGTGCCCCCGGCCCTGCCCCCCCTGCCCCCCCTGCCCCCCGCCGTGCCCTTGCCCGCCTCCCAAGCCCTGCGTCAAGCCCTGTCCTCCTAAGTGTCCGCCGCCTGAGTGAGGCGCCAGCCCCACCGCCATCACCACCACCTGCCACCTCCGTCACCGCCGCCTGCCACCGTGCTCGCCGCCCTGGGCCTGAGAGCTGAAGCCATGAACTGACAAGTAAACGTGTCCCTCTGCTGTGCAAGACCTCCTCCTCCTCCTGGGTTTTTTGAGCCATCTCTGGTCGATCTGTTTGTTGGGCCCCAGCACTAGACCAGCCCCGAGAAGCGGCCCCTGGGGACCGAGGCCGGGACCCGCCACCTTTGCAGACGGTGTCCCCAGCCCTGCCTGCTGAAGACAGGGGTGTGGCGGCATCTCAGGGGTGCACCCGGGAACTGCCCCCTGCGTGAGCACAGCCGGGGAGAGCCCTGAGTACGGCTGTCGGAGTGGCTAAGCCCAAGGACCCACAGGGCAGGCTGGAGGGAGGGGACAAGCGGGGGCAGGGGGCGGGCGGCTGGACAGGTCCAGGAACCCCAGGAAAGGAAGCCTGAAGCCTCTGCTTTTGGTCCCATGACGCGGAGCTCGGGCACAGGCCTCTGAAACACGGCTTCAACTCGAACTCTGCTCCTGACGGCTCCGTGACCCTCGGCGACCGCTCAACTTCTCTGAGCCTTTGCTGTTCCCTTCTCTCTCTAAAAGGAACAGTGACCCTTACCGCGCCGGCGTTACGGGGCTGTCGTGAGGCTTAAGGAGTTAAACGCCAAGCGCCCAGCCTCCTGGGACTCGGCGAGTGCGCGGCGGGGCAGCACACAGCACCTGCCCAGGTGTGACACCCCTGCCCCGTGCTGCGCTTCTTCGCCGGGCTCTGCGGGGCTCTCGCTCCGCCCCACAGGCACGCTAGGTGTCGGCCACGCTGGCAGCGTCAGGTGGCTGGCTTCGACGCTGAACTAGTCACGTAACACGTCGCCGCCGAGTTCCAGTGAAGGTAAGTGGATCTCTGGTCCTTGCAACCTTCCGTGAACCCATAAGATCTCAAAAGAAAAACTGAAATACAAAGCGAAACAGAAAAGGATAAAGCTGGGAACTAGGAAGGAAGAGGGAACGTGCTCTCTGCCGACAAGTCGGTGGGCTTTTCACAAGCAGCTGGAGGAAGCGTCCGACGCACCCGGTTCGCGGAGGGAGTCGATCCGTTCTGCGTCCCGCGGCAGGACAGGGCGTCCAGATGGGAGGGGCAGCGGGGAATCAGGACGTCGCGCCTTGGGCCACAGACTCACCACCGGGGTCTCGGCCACCCCCGTCCTCTGCGGGGTGTGTCCCCTCCCCCTGGGGCCCCCTCCGCGTCGTAAGGCCTCTGGCCAGAGGCAGACCCAGCATGCTGACGGGCTGGGCCCGAGGCGCTCCCCTCCCCCCCGCCACCGACCAGGTGCGTGAGAGAGCTGCGTGACACGGGCAAGGCCGCCACGTCCCCACGGCCCGCGATGTTCGAGCGGAAGACGTGCAGGACTCTCTGCCGTCACGGCGAGAGGCACAGCGCGCCCGGTCTGGGGCGGCTCCCGCTGGCACGTGGCACGCGGCCAGCTCGCCGCCCTGTAAGGCGCGGCGAGTGCAGAGCCCACAGCGCGCCCAAGAGGAGACGTGGGAGCCCCCCGGGGCCAAGGCCACTCCGGAGCTGACAAGGCCTTGGGGCGCAGCCCCCTCGTTTTCCAGATGTGAAAACTACGCGCTTCCTTCTCAGATGAGAGCCACCAGGTGCCCCCACCTGGGGGTGCCCCCTGGGGGGCGCAGGACCTCACTCAGCCCCAGGCCTCCGAGTGGCTCCACGGCCGTGTCTGTCAGGGGCTGGTGGCCTCTCAGGTGACCGAGGACCCGGGGCACAGGCTGGGCGGCGGCCAGCTCCGGGAACATGAAGCCATTAATTTGCCAGCGCATTTTCCTTTCTCCCATGTAAATGAAACGAAGATAGACATCTCCTAATGGCCGTGACGCCGGCGGAAAGCCAGATCAAAGCAGCTCTGGGGACGGTGGCTGGAACGAGCTGAGCAGGTGCTGGGACAACTCCCGGCCCCGGCGCTGGCCCCGGGCCCTGCTCCGAGAAGCAGGGGCTGCGGGACAACCAACCGGCACCCTAAACGCGGCCGCACGAGGCTCAGCGCGGCGCCAGGCTCGCTGGCTCAGGGACGGCATGACGGGGCACGACCGAGGCCCCTCCCGTGGGGGACGGCAGCCCCGAGGGCCCATCAGGGTGGCGACAGGGGGGGCACTACCCCGGACCCCCAGCCCTGAGCTTTCCCCAGAATCGCGCGGCGTGCAGCCGCCTTACAGGAGGACCCTGGGTCCGCCAGAACCCCGGGGGCCGCGGAGGCCGGTCGTCGTCAGGCACCTCCCACAAGAATGGCGACTTGGGGGGGGGGGCAGGAGGTGCCCAGTGGCCCGCCCTCTCCTGTTTCCAGTCCTGCTCCCCCATGACGAATGTTCCAGCCGGGGCACAAGCGCGGCCACGTTCCGGGAGGCGGTGTGCACGATGACACATCCTGCGTGCTTCGTGGAAACTACGAGTTCCTTTCTCAGAGGAGGGGTGCGAGGCACGCCCACCCCGGGTGCCCCCCCTACCCCGGGGCGCGGGTCCTTGCTCAGCCCCAGGCCCACGAGCGGCTCCACAGCCGTGTCCTGCAGGGGGCTGGCGCCCAGCAAACATGGTTCCATGACAAGGCGAGCCCGTCACCGAACACGCGGGGTCTGAGACGCGGGCCGGAGCCTGGAGCCCGGAGCCTGGGGCGCCTCTGCAGAGCCCCCTCCCCGGGCACGAGGCCGCGCCGCCCAGACTGAGGGTCCATGGCCGCCCCCCTGGGGGCCCCCTCACTGTCTCTCCTATACCACGCAGAGCCTCCCCGCCCGCCTCCCTCCACCCCCACCGTGGGGAGCCAGCCGAGGCCAGCCCCCCGAAACACATCCAGACGCGTCCCTCGAAGGCTCCTCCTTGCGCAGGAAACAGCTGGAGCGACTCGCCCGCCGGGCGGGAGCCCTCGGGAGCCGCCACCCGGCCTCCTCCTCCAGCTCCCACTCGCAGCTTCTCTCTCCTTCTAGAACTGTCGGCCCAGCCGCAGGCGACCGCTCGCACGCCCCGGCGCACGGCAGAGTCCGCGACTTCACCCGCGTTTCTCCTCTGTCGCTCCGCCATCTCCCCCCGAGTCCCTCGACTGCGGACCCAGCGAGGGGGTCGCCTGACCCGAGAAGCCTCCCTCGCCTCCCGCGTGCCGGCCGCCCAGGCCCCGCGCGGTCTCGGGGCTCGGTCCCTCCTCCGCTGTCAAGCTCCCCACGCCACGTCCAGCCGGGGGCTTCCGGGGGCTGCGAGCCCTGACCCCGGGCACTGCCCGGCACACACGGCGGGCGCTCCATGCTGATAAACGAGCCGGCGCGCGGCGCTCCGGGGGCCCTTTGCCGAGGAGGACGGGGCGGCTCTGGGCCGGGCCCCCGTCCACTGTGCTCCCGCCCCTCGCCACCGCTGTCATTCCCAGGAGTCGGAGGCGGGGCGGCGGGGGGAGGGGGGGTGAGGATGGGGGGCCGGGGGCTGAGGCCGTGGCGTCCCCCAACTCGGTCACTCTCCCCTCGCACCACGAGTGGCGGATCCTGCCCACCCTCCCCCTGGCCTCACCCGGGAGCCAAAGGCAGCGGGGCAAAGGGAGACGCCATGTCGTCACACAGACATGGCTGTGTGGCCCCGGGCAGTGGGGTCGCCTCAGAGGAAGGAGGAGAAGGAAGGTGTGGCGAGGTGTGGAGCGGCTGAGGGGGACGGCAGGTGTGGACCTGCACTTCGAAAGCCAGGCCGGGAAGCGCTCAGGAACCTGGGTCAGCGCCGGAGTCACCGGCCACCACCCGCTGGGGCGAGAGCACCTGCCGTGCAAAGCGGGGGGGGGGGGGGGGGGGGGGGGGGGGGCGTGAGGCAGAGAGAGGGAATCACGGGGAAGGAGCGAAACGTCCCGGAAGCCCCGGAAGCCGTTGGCCTCGAGCGCCACCCCTGCACCCCACTCCCAGGCTGGGCCCCGGGAGACCACGAGTCACAGCAGACAGAGGGGCCTTTGCGGCACTGAGTGTGAGAGGCGACCGTGGCCCTCACGGGGCCGCAGCGTCCAGATGAGGAAACGAAGCTCCAGGGAGCGGGCGGCTTAACCCAAGTCGCCGGGCCGTGGTCGTTGGAAGACTCTAGAATGTCTAAGCCCAGTTCAGGCCAAGGCGAGCCGGGGCCCAGGCGTCGGGGGCAAGGGAGTGCAGGCCAGCATCCGACCCGCGCCATCTGGGAACACGGCCTCCCGTCTTGCGGGTCACTTCGGCCTGGGGCCACGATGTCCTGAAGCCGCAGCCGCAGGCAACGTCCGCAAGCGCGCACCCTCGGCCCCCCCCCCCGTCCACACGCGCGCTCCCTCGGCCCCCCCCCCCCCCGTCCACACGCGCGCTCCCTCGGCCCCCCCCCCGTCCGCACGCGCGCTCCCTCGGCCCCCCCCCCGTCCACACGTGCGCTCCCTCGGCCCCCCCCACCCCCCCCCCGTCCACACGCGCGCTCCCTCGGCCCCCCCACCCACCCACCCCCCCCCCGTCCACACGCGCGCTCCCTCGGCCCCCCCACCCCCCGTCCACACGTGCGCTCCCTCGGCCCCCCGGAACTGTGAGGAACCGCTGACTGGCCACGAGGACCACCCTCCCGCCTCCTTGACGTTCGCGAAGAAGCTCCTCGGCGTTTCCCCACGGACCTTGGTCTGAGCCCCACGCACGCGCACCGCGTGACCTTGAACGAGATGCTCAGCATTCGCACCCGTCTGAAAAAATGCAGCCGATCAACCATCGCACGCCTCCCGTCTAGAGCGCGTGCGGGGCTGAGGCGGGAGGCAGGCCAGGCGACCTCCCTCGTCCCCGTCCCTGGGCCCGGTGGCCCGTGATCCGCCGCCCCTCCCGCGGCCTCTAATTCAGACTCCTCCTGTGGGCGACAGTGGGGGAAGGGCAGGGACAGGAGTGGCGGCCTCACCCCGGGAACCCACAGGCACCCCACGAGCACCTGCCCCGGGAAGCGGGAGGCGCCACGTCCCCCACTCGGCTCCATCGGAGCCGCTGCCCTGTCATGAGCAGACGGGCCGGCCGGTGACTCACGGAGTCCGGGAGCTTTTATGATCCGAACAAAGGAGATAGTTATTTGATGGGAATGGGGGGAAAAACGTGATGCCCTGCACACACCTGACTCTCCTCTGCTGAGCCCGGATAATGACACCCTGGCTCCCAGTAATGACAGCTGCGGGAATCTAAAATCGTAACTCTCAGGTGACATGGAATCAGATTAGCCCCGGTCTCAGAGCTGGAGGCCTGGGGATGGTTAGAGAAACGACTGAGTCACCTCATCTCAAGATGTGGGGTGGGACGATCTTCCCGACGCCGTCCAAAGCCACAGCCCCAGACACTGGGCCACTGGGCTCGGACCCCAAGAACTCCCGCTCTGCACCCAGGAAGTCAGGTCACCTACGTTCGTTCATTTGGCCACTGCCACGTGCACCAGACAGAAGACCGGGACCTCCCGTGGGTGGAGTGTAACCTAATCAAGGAGGAAGCCCACGCACACGCGCACACGCACACACACGCAAATGCACACGCTCACACGCACACGCGCACACACACGCACGCGCACACGCGCACACGCACTTACAGTGTGGTGTAGGTGCCTGGCTGGCCGTCCGGTCGCATTCGTAGCATCGCAGGACGGCAAGGCTGGCACGGATTCCCCTCTCGGTCTCACTTCTGAATTTTAAAGGTGATGGCAGTATGGCCACCGGGGCCAGGGGCTTGCCTGAGGTCGCGCATGCTGCCAGGGTCAGGGACAGGGGTCCTGGGCCTCGGCACGGTACGTTGTCTCCTGCACAGAAGGTAAAGTCAGAGACTGAGTGCTGGGCGAGGGAGGGGAGGACAGAGTAAAGGGGCCGGGACGAGGAGCGCTGGGGGCAATCCCGACGGCTTCGTGGAGGAGGTGAGCCCTGAACCGATTCGCGTTACACCGACCTTGTGGAAGTGGCTCGGTGGCCCGAAGTGCCAGCGCGTGTGCTCCCTAAGTTGTCCTCCCGAGGAACCTGTGACATGGCATCATCCCTTCTCGGAAGGGAACGCGAGGCCCCGAGAGGCAGGCGGCTCATCCGACATCACAGACTCCACGTGAGCGCCGAGCCAAGCTCAGCGGGGTGCCCACTTCAGCGCTTCGTCCACGCCCCTGGTCTGTGACCGAGGGGCGGGCGTGACTTGCGGGTGCGTGCTCCGCGAGGGGGAGCTGGCCCGGGGCCTCGCATCCCCCTCTCCCCCCGCGTCCCCCACGAGCTCCGGGTGTCGGGAGGCAAATCGCTTTACGGGCGCCCCCGGCACGAGTTGCCCCCTCCGGTGGCTTCCAACAACAGCGAGTTTTAGTCTTCTGGTTCTGGGGGTTGGACACCTGCCCCGGGTCTCTCTGGGCTAAAATCGGAGGCCGAGGAGCCGCATTTCTACCCAGAGGTCCCACGGGGCCATCCCTGGCCTTGCCTTCACCGGCGTCCAGAGTCCGTCCACAGGCCTGGCTCCGGGTCTCCCCCACCGTCAAGGCCAGCCGTGGCTGGTCACTCTGACACTGACCCTTCTGCCCCCCGTCCACACTGAAGGACACCGTGATGACCCCGGGCCTGCTTTGGGGTCGGCAGCTGGATGTCAGGCAGAGGCCTTTGGGAGCAGGTGACACCCTCCACGAGGGCACGGCCCGCTTTCTCCACATCCCCACGTTCAGCCTCTTTCTCCGTGGGCTCAACCAGGGACTCGGACATGCGTGTGGCACGAGCGAGGTCAGCCTTTACCCCCAGCCGTCCCCCACTTGAGCCTTCTTTATGCTTTAGTTAACGCGCCGACTCCGTCGGTATCACTAACCTTCCGCGTTCCCTGTCTGCAGCATAGCCGCCCCCCGCAGCCTGCAACCCAGGACCGTAATGCGATCCCGTGCATGAATAACCGGAATTCCCAATGAAAATCGCAAATGTCACGTAAATAGCACAAATAACAGACACCGTGGGGGTCCGGAAAGAGGCGAGGCCTCTTCCGGTTTGGAGCAATCAGAAGGGCCCTTAAAGCTGGCAGACTTGAGCAGAGCCCAGGCGGACGCTTGGGAGGTCAGCAGGCACGGAGCGGGAGGTCAGCAGGGGGAGGCGACAGACCGGACCGGGACTGAGGAGTGGAGAAAGCCGGGCGTGTTTGCTTTGAAACTTTTCCTTTCATCCCCCTGGCGTTTATTGCCCTGAGTTCTAAGAAAAGTTTTCCCAGAGTCCTGTTCTCTTGGCCACTGTGAAAACTCAGGACTCCACTTTTAGAAGCGTCGTAAATCAAGGCTGAGAGCATGACGCTCGCCCGCCTTCTCCCTGCTCTCGCTTCTCGCCACCCTACTCCACGACCCGGGGAGGGGGGAGGCGCGGAATGGGTGACTCTGCTCTCCCTTGAGACCTCTGTGTAGGAAAATCGCTCTCCCCGCAGGCCGCAGGTCTTTTGCTGGCTTGGAACCCCAGGAAGATCCATCTTTCTGGGGTCTGGAAGTTTGACTTTCCGAGCTCAATGAAAAATCATCTGCGGAAATGTCTGAACGAGGCCAGATGTGCCCTTGATGCAGACGGACGCCAAGCCTCAAGCACAAACGTCCCGTGGGTGAAGACAGGATGAGCAGGTGGCTCTTACCTGTGGGGCCCAATCCCACGGTAACAGACTGAGATAACGTGTTACAAGCATTCTTTTGCTGCTGCTTCTAATGAGCAGGGTGGGGGGCCCGCCTAGCTGAGGTCAGCTGAGGACCCAGAGGCCACAGTGGAGGCTGATTAGCCAGCAGCCCAAGCAGTGACTCAAGCAATGGGCACTTTCAGAGGAAGCTTGCCACAGTGACTCCACAATTAGGACCTCGGCCCACGTGGCCGGTCGTTCCCGTGGGAGTGAGCGCTGTATAAAAGTCGGTCCCTGGCTGGGCTCCGCACTGCAGTCCTTGCTGGGTCCTGTTGGAGGTCAGGTAAGGGGACGTCACGCCCTCTCCCCTAACCGCCCGGTCCCCGCCAGGCCACTGTTCTCTCTCTCCGCCAGACTGCGCTTTCTGATCGTACAATCGTTTGCCGTTTCTCGGGCCTCTCGAGCCATCCTGTGCGTTCTAGCTAGTCTCTTGCACCCGATTTTCCAAGACACTGAGTCGAATAGAAGAACCGTGGGAGGACCGGGGCTTGGGGCCATGGATATCTGGACAAACGCTGCGGGAAGGCCCCCTCCTGGGCGGTGGGCGTCAGAGGGAGCCGAACCAGGGCCGGCAAAGGGGACGGGACAAGAAGCAGCAGAGAAATGAGTCCTTAGGCTCAGGAGCCACGATGCACTGCCCACCCCCTCCCTCCCCTGGTACTCCGGATGCAGACGACCTCAAATCTTGTGTTTGTTTCAGGTTCTGCGAATCACCCCAGGATGTCCTTCCACGAGCAGCAGACCAAGCAGCCATGTGTGGCTCCTCCATGTCTTCAAAAGACGCAGGAGCCATGCCAGGCCAAGGCTGAGGAGGTGTGCCCCCCGCCGAGCCAGGACCCCTGCGGAGAGAAGGGTGCGGTGCCGGCTCAGGAGGTGTGTCTCCCTCGGGGCCAGGAGTTGAACCTGGAGAGCTGCCCACAGCAAAGCCAGGACCCCTGCCCCACTCCGTGCCAGGACCCTTGCCCACCTCTGTGCCAGGACCCCTGCCAGGAGCTGTCTCAGACGAAACACGTGGAGGTCTGCACGCAGAGCGTGCAGGAGAAGTGCTCGCCCCCTGGCAAGGCCAAGTAGCTGCTCATGACGCCATCTGGGGTCAAGAAGACGGCCGCAGATGGCAAGCCGCCCCCGCCCGTGGCACGGTGCCTCCTCCCGTGGGTACCTCTGTGTGCACCTGCTCTCGCCTCCTGGCTCCCTCCGCACTCCAGGACTGGCTCTGTGTCTCTCAAGATAGTCGTCTCTGCATGTCGTCGACCTCTGCGCCTAAGGGTCGTCCTCGGCAGCCCGGCAGACATTCTCAACCGTAGGAGTCGGGCGCCCGTGGGGGGAGACGGTGGAAGCCTCGCCCAGCTCCCCCCGCGGGAAAAGCCCCCCACCACGGGGCGTGCAACAGCCGAGGATGCCTCCCTTCGTCTTTCAGAGCACCAGCCTCTCGCCGGAGCCTCAAACCAACCGTTCCATGGACCTTTTGTCCCGATCGCCACCACCGTGGGTGTGGTGCTGCGAAAGTCAAAATTTGGGTAATTTTAGCTCTGCTTTCTGAAGAAGGACAGCCAGTAATTGGACATTAGAATGTCGGCTGTGCTTTAAAAAAATGACACAAACAAACAGAAAAAGGAACGATGAGACGGGACGCGTGGGGTCCTGGGCTGATGCTGGTGCTTCCCCGCTGGTCCGCTCGGCGGCCTCGACTTCCCCCGTGCGCTTGCGTCAGAGCCGCGACGTGTGTCTGCCTGTCCGCTCTGCAGCTTCCTGTCCCTGGTGAAGGTGAAACGCAGAATAAAGCCGATCCCGAGAACGCGTGTGCTCTTCCCCCCGCCCCCACCCCTGCGCTGCTCGCCCGCGCCCCTGCTCTGGAGAGCCTTGAGTGGGGATAGAAGGAGACCCCTCAGCAGGGCTGCTAGGGGCCTCCTTAAAGGGGGCTCGGACCCCCCGCCCCTCACCCTCACCCGCGACACCGCAGGCTCACCTGTGCACACGCTGACAGACACCTGTGCACGCTGACACCTGTGCACATGCTGACAGACACCTGTGCACATTGACACCTGTGCACACTGACAGACACCTGTGCGCAGTGACACCTGAGAGAGGCCAGTGGGCCCGAGCCCCGCCCACACTCAGAACCCCAGGTCGGGGACTCTGCACTGCAGCATCTTCCTGCTCCTCATCTTCTGGAGGAAAGGGCTAGAAGGAGGCTCCTCTCATTGACGGGGTGACCTGTAGCCTGGCTCGCCTGGGGCTGAGGGGTGTCCCGGGGCGCAAGACTCTGGGTGTCAACACGGAGCAGTCCCGGGTGAGCCCAGATGCGTCGGTCGCCCTAACCGTGCCCCTGCGTGTCGCCAGGGCGCTGGGTGCGGTGGGAGCACCGAGGGAGAGCGGACAGGACCCCCGCAGTGGAGGCACGTGCAGCCCGAGGTGGGGACAGGGGGAACTTTCTGGAAAACTGTGAGCCCAGAAGGCTTAGTGCCCATTGCCTGCCCCCTTCCATAGCCCCGTTCTGTGTGCACATGTGCATGTGTTTGTGTGTATATGTGTGTGTGTGTGTGCATGTGTGTTTGTGCCGGGTGTGCATTGTGTGTGCATGCGTTTGTGCATGTGCTGGATGTGCGCATATGTGTGCATGTGTTTGTGTGTGCATTGCACGTGTGTGCACCTGCGTGTGCATGTTTGTGGTGTGTGCATGTGTGTGTTTCTGTGTGCGCGCATGTGCATGTGTGTGCTGAGTGCAGGGAACACTAGAGAAACAGGCGGGCGGCCAGGCTGGACTTGTATACGCACGAGCCGGCGGGTCCTGGCTCAGAGAAGGGGTGCGTGGGGGACACCCCCACATCCTCCCACTCCGTCCCCACGGCCATCACTGTCCCAGGACACCTCAGCCACGCGGCAGGTCTGGGCTCACTGCTCCTGCCCTTCCTTTCCCCCCAGAGACCTGCCTTGTACCCGGCGGTGGCTGGCAGAAGAGGCGGGCGGGCGGGCGGGCGTCCGACCTCCAGCTCCTGTCTCCCCTCTCCGCAGCCAGCCTCGCAACCATCCCGCCTCCTCGAGAGCCCTGGGAGGCCCGTTCCCCTTCCCAACAGCACCATCTACCGGCCGCAGAGGCGAGGGGCCTTGGGCGGGCCACGCCCAGCCGGCCCGAGTCAGAGGCGGAGCATGCGCACACCCTGGGGCTGGGGACGCAGCATCCCCGGGAGAGGGAGGACTGGCTGTGCGGGACAGAAGTAACTAACGTGTTTGGGCTCAGGAATCAGGCCGCCGGGACTGCGATTGGGCTCCCCAACTCCAGTCTCCCCTCAAAAACACCTACCGAGAGCCTTGCATGTGCCAAACACGGGAGACGCGTGGTGAACCAGACACACAGCGTGCCCGCCTCCCCCCCGCCCGCCCCCCGAGCCGGCACGAACGGGACGGACAGACAAAATGCCACGAAGCAGGTGCACAAACGAGGGCGGGGGCGTGCCGAAGGTCAAACGGAGCGCTGCAGCACGTCTGGCCAGGAGGGCGTCGGTGGTCAGGTCCGGAAAAGCCTACCCGAGCAGATGACCGCTGAGTGGAAACGGGTGACTGAACGAGCCAGCCGTGGGGGGGGGGGGGGGGGGGACAGGTGCGCGTGTCAGCCCTGCAGGTCAGCAGCCTCCAGCGTCCCGACTCTGCGTTTGCAGGCAGACACAGACCATCCGAATACCCTGAGCAGAAGGCCCAGGCCGCTGGGCACCTTGTCTCGCCAGCCCTGAGACAGGGCACAGGATGGCTGTCAGGGCTTCCGAATGTGATCCCAGAGGGAAGAACCTGGATCGGGGAGCTCAGGGGACAGGAAGGCAGATTTCTGCCCATGTCGGGACTAAAATGCCCAGCAATGAAATGGCCCGCTCATGCAGTAGTGAGCCCGCCGTCAATGACCATATGCAAGGGGCGGCCAAATGACTAGCCAGCCAGGAAGGTTATAGGAAATTTGGACTCGATTTTTTTTTTTAATCTTTTAAGTACCCCCGACTCTTGTGAAAAGAGGTTTTGCCAGCCAGTCATGGAAGAGACATCAGCCCCAGAGGCCCAGGGCCAGAAACACAGCACGTCGGGCCAGAACACAGTGGTCCACACAGAACAAGCTCCTGCTCAAACCCAAGGCAGACCCTGGCAAAAAAGAGATTAGGTCTTTGTTCTCATTTCTGGCTTTGAGCTCTCTTTAAACCCCTGGAATTTCCTAAGTGAGGAAAGCCACAAAGGTGTCTTTTGTTATGTTAATGTACTTGTGGACCACACCTGAGGATGGGGTGTGTTGCCAAAGCAACCGGTCACATGATTAGAGGGTTGGAACTTCCAGCCCCACCCTCTGACCTCGGGGAGGAGAGCATAGCTAAGGGTTGAATCAATCGCCAATGGCCCACGATTCAATCAACAGGGCCTCTGTAGTGAGACCCCCACGCAAACCCGAGGTTCAGGGCTCAGAGGGCTTCCGGGTTGGAGAACACGTGGAGATTCACGGAGAGCGCCCCGCCACCCCTTCCCCACGCCCTGCCCTTCGCATCTCTTCCATCGGGCTGTTCCCGAGTTACATCCTTTCAAAATAAACCAGTGACTTTTGTAAGTAGAAGTTTCTCTGAGTTCTGTGAGCTGCCCCGGCAGCAAATTAATCGAACCCACAGAGGAGGCTGTAGGAGCCAACGATGTACAGCCACTCTGTCAAAGGTACAGGTAACAAGCTAAACTAGCGGCTGGCTTCTGAAACCTGTGTGCGTGCACGTGCAGGTGTGTGATAGAGCCCCTCACCTGTGTGACGGAGCCCCTCGCCTGTGTGACGGAGCCCCTCGCAAGTGTGACGGAGCCCCTCACCTGTGTGACGGAGCCCCTCGCCTGTGTGACGGAGCCCCTCGCCTGTGTGGTCCCATGCTGTCTCCAGGTAGTGTCAGAACCAAGCTGAGTTGTTAGACTGCCCCCTGGTGTCTGAGAATTGCTGTTTAGTGTGGGGGACCCCCCCACACAGACTCGCATTGGAACTGCGGCTCAGAATCACCCTTTAATCACCATCAGTATAAAGTTACTGTTAACACAGTTACGCTAATGAGAAGGCCAATCCTACAGTAAAGAGCTCGGGATTGTGTTAGAAGTAGCCCAGGATGGCGACGAGAGCGTCCCCATGGAGAGAGTCACAAAACTACCTGCCAGCAATGCTGCTGTCATTCCTGCGCCAGGAAGGACAGACGTGACAACCACCATTAACAATAGTGGCAAACACTAGGTGGCACTTTCTAGGTATTTAGAGTGCGGTAACAATTATGATCCTTACGGCAACCGAAAGAAGTCGATCCTCTTCCTGTCACCGTTCTATAAACACGAAACTAAGACTCGGAAGCTCAGTAACTTCCTCAGGGTCTCACAGACAACAGGAAGCTGAGCCCGAAGTCAGGCTGTCTGGCTCCGGGTCCCGTATCATACTCAAAATCGACGTTCTCCTCATCACCGTTCACAGCCGACGCTGATGCCCCATCTCTTCCCATTTAGTAAAGCTCAGTCTGATGTCGAACAAACCTCCTTCGTGAATTGATCATTCAACAAATATTGCTGAACACCAGTTACAGGCCGGGCTCTCTACTGGGTTTTGGTGTGCCAGACACTGGGGGGGTCCCAGGCCCTAACTGTGAGGTTATGTCAGTGTGCGAACATCAGGCCAGGTGTACGCTTGTTTCTGCCCCTCCCTGACCCTGCGTCCCCCCCAAGACACACGTATATGATGATGTGGCTTTATTTGACATGCAATGGGAAGACCCTGAAGAGTTTTAAGCAGAGAAGAGACTTTAAACGATGGCTCTGTATCTGCCAAGTGGATCGAGGGACAGAAGGGAGGGGCCCCGCGAGGACAGTCTGGGAACTGTTCTCCAAAGATGCTCGGGTGTGAACGTGAGCAGAGAAGCGAGGTGCTGGCTGGAGGGGAGGTAGGCGTCTAGGCAACTTTGGTTTGTTTTTCCTTAGGATCAGCAACACCGAAAAGTGGTCCAGCAGAGAGGGGAAGAGCAAGGCACAGAGGAGGGGAAACTGAGGACTGGAATGCTTAAAACAGGCCTGGCCGCCTCGCTGTTCATGCCTCCACTCACGTGCCGTGCCTCAGAGCGGTCTTCCATGACCCCCTAGCTACACACACACACACACACACACGTGCACACTCACACCATCACCATCAGCACCATCATCACCACCATCATCATCACCATCACCACCTTCATCACCATCATCATTATCACCATCATCACCTTCATCACCATCATCATCACCGTCGTCATCACCACCACCATCGTTATCACCATCATCACCATCATCATCACCAGCATCATCACCGTCATCATTATTTTTGTTACATACTGAGTTTATGAATGCTAAGAAGACAATAAACTCAGTACATAGAAAAAAATCAAATAATTTTGTTTGCATATTTATTGTCTGACTTTTCCCACGAGAACATGAGGGCCTGAATGTGTTCATCTGATTCATGGCCATAGCGTTCAGAGCAGTGGCCGGTACCCAGCAAGCACTGACAGGTATGCGTGGACGGAAGGACTCACGTGGAGGGACAGGCCACTTCCCAGAACGAGGGGGAAGCCGAGCTGAAGCCGGGCCCCCATTTACAGGGCTTCCGTGGGGGGGACTGGAATGGGCACGAGCTCTGTGCCCGGTCACACAGGCGGCCCCGCCCGAGCCTCAGACACCGCAGAAGCTGAATCCGCTCCAACAGCCACCGTGCTGCAGGCCACAGTCAGGCTCCCCGCACGGTGGCGCCCCAGAGCTCACCCGGCCCAAAGCCCCCTCGCCAGCACCCTGCCCTCCTGGAGGGGGCCGCCTCCCCCTGCCCACCCTCTGGAGCCTCACGAGCATGTTGGGTTTGTACACTGCACCTCTCACACTGTATGCCTCGCACACATAAACATACACAGACGCATGCCCTCCAGGGCGCGCACACGCGCATGCGCACACAGCTGGCCAGCGCAGATGGCTCTGGGTGCTGGGACCATGCCTGCCCCGGGCCCTCGGCCTGCTGCCTGAGCCTGACCCACAGGCGGTGCTCGCCACAGGGGCAGAGGGACGTGACAGTCCTGCCCTTTGGTTACGCACCACGACCACTTTTGTCCATCGCGGGGTCCATGAAGCGGCCAGGGATTCCTGTCCAAAGACCCAGCCCTCCCTACCAGGGAACCCCAGTGTGAAGATGGGGTTTCTGGAGCAAGTGGAGAGACACGGTCGGGCCCTGTGGCCACCCCCTGTTGGAGAGGCGAGCAACACTCCCTGGCCCCAGGGGACCCCAGGGTGCTCGTGTTCTCGCGAAGTCTGAGAGGACCCGCCCTTCCCACACGGGTCCTGACGAAGACACAGCACAGAAAAACGAGCGCAAAACAAGCAAACAAACAAACGAACAAACAAACAAACAAACAAACTGGCCAACGCTTTATTCGCGTCCCGAACGGGAAGCGTTTTTCCAGCGCGTGTTGACTCGGCGGCGGCGGCGGCACCCAGGCCGGGGTTCCAGCGCCGACTCCGGCCCTTCCCGGCGCGTGTATCATCATCGCGGCGCAACACACCGCCACCAACGCCGTCGCCCACATTCGCCTTGACCCAGTTTTAAACGCAAGAATTTTGGCTTCGGAAGTGGAGCAGGGGGGTCAAGACCCGGGGACGGTGCCAGACTTCGAAGAATGCGGCCTGTCCCGTGCTCACACACCCTGGCGAAGCCCGCGCCAGGGCCGCCGCGCTCCGGTTCCCCGCCCCCGGCCCCCGGCCCCCGGCCCCCCGCAGGTGACTCTCCTGAGGCCACATCCGCCTGAACGGGGACGCCCTCGGTGGAGCTGACTCACGGACACACTCACCCCGCGTGCCATGAGGAAAGAGGACGGTTGCGCAAGGTGTTTTCCGAAGGCCGTGGGGAGGGGCCGGGCGGGAGGCCGCGAGGAGGCCCAGCAGGCAATGCTCGGGGCTTCTACCGACAGACACATCCAGGTGACAAACCCACCTCGGCGCCCATTAGCGCCGATGCTGCCAGAGCCGAAGGCGGCGGCTCTCGGTGACCCTTCCACCCATGGCCTCAAACAGTAGAAAAGTGTCACTCAGTCTCAGCTTCCTATGAAATCAGGTCTTCAGGCCCAGCTCCCCGCCCCCTGGGGTCCAGCTCTGGGGTGGGTCCAAGACCTGGGAACAGGACAGAAAATGCCGCCCCCAGTTCCGTGAAGGGGGGCGACGATACCAGATGCCCCTTGGTCCCTTCCACCTCTGACATCCACTGGCTCTAAGCAGGAATCAGGAGGGACCCCGGAGCGGGAAATCACTGGGACATGGATGAAACAATGGGGGCGGGGGGCGCAGCGGAGCACCCGGGCACGAGGTCCCCACCGCCGCTCTGCCGCCCGGTGGCCAATCCCGGGATAAGGAACGCTTGGCAGCTGGGTAAACGCAGATGCCGGTGAAACGCGCAGGGCTTGTCCGGTCTGTAGGTCGCCTGGTCATTCGTTCCGCGCAGGTGTGGCAGGGCCCGCGGGGCCTGCCATCGAGCTGGGCCCCAGGAACTCGGCCAAGAATAAGGCAAAGTCGCTGCCCTGAGGGGCTCAGCGTCCAGGAGACGCAAACACAGAAACAGAAAAAAAACTGCAGTGCAATCAAAGACGTCGGAAAAATGAAAAACGTGGAGCTTCAAAAGGCGCCGGCAGGAGAGGCGGGAACTCCGCCCAGGGGGCGGGGCGGGGGGGCAGGGGGCGGGGCGCGGTGAGAGGGTGAGAGGGTGAGAGGGGACTCGCAGCCCCAAAGACGGCAGTGCTGGGCCTCGAGGAAAGTGCAGCTGGGACCCCAGCTCCAGCTGGGGCTCCAGGTCCCGAGCTGCGTGGAGTCGCCGGTGCGCTCCGTGACCGGTGACCCTGCCGGTGGGAAGGATGCGGGAGAGGCAGCAGGGAACGGGGCTCGGCCAGTGGTGCCCGCAGCGTCCAGCTCAGCCGCCTCCCCAGGCTGACGCACGACTTTCTGGCCCCAGAACCTCCCGGGGCGGCGGCCCCCACGGCCACCTGCACGCGCAGCCCCGAGGTGACTGCCGCATGACCTTCCCGGGTGGCGATGGGGAGCGGCATGGCCACCTCGCGGGGACTGCGTCTGAGCGAGCACCGTAGCCAGGAAGAAAGGGGGTTCGCCCAGCTGCTGCCACGCCGTCCCACGCCGTCCCTCCCGCCGCCCTCTGTCACGCCCCACCCCGCGGCTGCCTTGGGGCCCCGCGCAGGAGAACGATCCCATTCTGCACTGCCCCCTCTCCCTTGGGCTGGAGCGTTAAGTCCTGGAACCTTCGGTTTGGCCTCTTGTCGATTTCTATTAGGTGCAGAGCCTTAGCGTCTCAGGTCGGTAACGAAGGGGCCGAAATTTGTGCCCACGGAGCTTTTGTCCGGCTCGTAAAGTCCTAAAAATCAAAGAATCTGTCCGACGGCTCCAAGCCCAGACATGGACCCCAAAGGCGCACCGGTCACAGCAGCCGGGATCAGGCACTAAGGGAGTCGAAGGCAAGTGCTCCGTCCTTAACATCTGGGGACGCTCGAATCTCAACGTCACCACGTTTCAGGCATGGGACTTCTCCAAGTGTGACCGAACACGACCGAGTCTCCGCGTCCCCTTCATCATTACTCTTTGAGCAGAATTTGCGCACGGGCAACACCGTCCCACATCACGACTCAGGTCTTACCTTCAAGGGACTCGGCCCTAGGATCTCACTGCTACCCGGGACTGTGGAGCAATTACTAACTGATTCCTGAAAACGGTCGTCTTTGGCAAAATTTCTCCCGATATTCAGTTGACTCAATAATTCCATGACGTAAACTTACACATTGTCCTAGAAGGGGCTGGCAGTGAGGATGGGGATGGGAGGTCATTTTGCCCCCAGTTTAGAACAGAGGGTCCCGGGAGATGCCAGTCACATCGAGACCAGGGGAGCCTTGCTAAGACATTTCTGTAACCAAAGGTTTAAATTTCAGGACAAAACATTTCGGCTTGTTCTGCAGAACGTAAGACTAGGGACACGGTCAAGGCCCTCCATCAGGGTTCGAGCCGAGCCTGAGCCACGCCAGCAGGTGGCCCTGAAGCCGGGTCCGTAAGGAGGCAGGCCGCCTTCCAGGAGCCGGGAGCACGGACGGGGTTTCCGGGTTTTCAGCGTCGATGACGGAGCCGCTCCGGACTCGTCTGGCTCCCGGACACTATGCAGCCCCACCCACCAGCACGTCCCTCTCCGAGCATGCGCCTCCCAACCTCAGGAGTCCAGGACCCACGAGGAGGCTCACCAAGGATGCTGACGCTGATGATCGCGGGCGACACGGCTGCCCGTGTGTGGGGTGCCACCTCCTCCGACCCCCACTGCAGCTCTGTGCAGGGCCTGTGGCGTCCCCCGAGCTGAGGACGCCCCCACTTGGTGATGGCAAGCCAGAGCAGAGTGACAGGTGGGGCCGGCGCCAGGGCCCAGGCAGCTGGCTGTACTCCCGGGCGCCGGAAGTGTCCTCTGGGTCCCTCTGGGGGACACATCGGACAGGCGTAAGTCTAAACGGTCAAGCGCATTAAACCAGCTGCTCGAAAAGGACCCTCCTCGAACCAGAGCTCCACGTGCTGACCTGGGATCTGGGCCTTAACAAAAGGGACCGTGAGAAACCATTTCCGTGGGTCCCCACAAGCTCGCCCAAGACCGGGCGCTCCACGTCACCCGGCACGTCCTCTGAGGTCCCGACGATAGACATGTCTCTCAAAAAAAAAAGAAGGTCTACCTGGAGGAAGATGGGAGCTCTGTACCTTTCGCAGAGAAAATAAAGGTGACAGAAACCCCAGGCAAACCCAAGTCGAGGGACATTCTGCAAAGCACTTGACCAGCACTCCTCGAAATGGCCGAGATCGCCGAAAACTGGGACATCCTGAGAGACCGAGTCTAGGGACGTCTGAGGAGGGACGCGGCGACCCCCGTGGGAGCCGGGACGGAGCGTTGGCACAGACGAGGGGCACTGGGAGAAGATGGCATCAGGCACCGGCGACACAGACGTCACCGCCGCCCCGCTGCGGCAGAGGCTCCGTGATGATGTCGGGCGCCGAGGACAAGTAAAACTGGGTGCGAGGCGCAAGGGACGCTGAGCTGTCTGCGCGGGTCCAAGACGACCCTAAAATCGAAAGCTCACTTTAAAACATCATGATTAAATAACAAACAACTTCCACATTTCCAAGTGGGAAAGAGCAAGGCTAGTAGAAATATCAATTCTTCCCAAATCGATGTGTGACACGAATGCAATTCTAATCAAAATCAGTATTCTTCTTAGCGCTGACGAGATTATTCCAGAGTTTATTTATAGAAATAATCAGACTAGCCAAGAAAGTATTTCCAAAAAAAATTAGTGAAAGTGGACATACATCAACAGAGAGTAAAGTATTTTAGAAAGCTACAAAAAAATATATTAAAATGCAAGCATAGAAAAAGACACAGAGATTAATGCAACAGAGGAGGTAGCCAAGAAACAAACCAAAATTATGTAATTTTGTCTATATAATAATTAAACCAAAAAGTGGGGGAATTAATTATTAACATTCCAAATATATTTCATTTGAATTCAAAAGGTGAAAGCAAAAAATTATTAAAAATTCAAAATTGAAAAAATACAGGTATCTCACACTAGGCTTTTCCGTGTACTCCACAAGCCAGAGCACCAAGGAAAACTACAATTTCTGTATCCACAAATAGAAACAAAATTAAATGGCACCAGACCTTAGGAAAGAAACCCACATGAAAAAAGGGCACGGTTCTAGCCCCCACGCAAAACGTGAAAAATCATGAACAGGAAATTCACTAATGAACACGTAAAAACTAATAATAAAGTCATCAAAAAAAAACGCCTGTCGCTCACTACTGATCAAAGAAGTAAAAATAAAGCAGCAGCCTGCCATGCCTATCGGATTGGCCTACAACAGGACAAGCAGCAGCGCGGGCATCCAGGGCTGACGGAGGTGTGTGGACCCGCACGCTCCCACTCACGCCTGTGGGTGTTGGCATGAGACACCCTTCGGCAGGACAAGTGGCACCCATTACGCTGACGATGACAACGGCAACAGCCGAGAGCTTTGCGCTCGGCGTGGGCCGGCCACGGTGGACGGGCTCTCCACGCATAGAGCGCATGTGTCTCTCAGCAACTCGGGAAGGCGGCCCCGTGACGAGCCCTGCCAGGTTCCCTCGGGCCACCCACCTGGCAGGTGGCGGAGGGCGCCGTCCCCAAGGGGTCCGACTCCAGGGCCCGTGTCCCTGCCTGCGCAGAAAACGTGGCGGACGTGCTGCGGCCTGGGGACCTCGCATCTGGGAATTTACCTGAAAAAGCCAGTGGCGATGGTTAAGGACTTAGGCAGACGAGGGTGATCGTCGCAACGATCGCATGAACGTGGGGAAAAGGCAAGCGCTGGGCAATGGGGAACAGACCGCGCGCCGAGGGTCACCACACGGCGGGGTTCTACCCGGTCATCAGAACACGGCGTGCGAAAAGGACAGCGGACTGTGCCGGGAAACCTTGAAAGAGTAAATCCGGAGTCACATGCGCTGACGCACACAGCAGCGTAGGTTAGGTCCGCAGGGGACTCCCGTCAGCGACGCCTCTGTACCTTACAAGCGCTCTCGGGGCCCACGCACAGCTTTCGTAACAGGTTACGCGTTGTTTGTTGTTTTAAAATGATAAAGGGAAACTGTTTATTTTCATTCCTGTCTCTGCTCCATCTTCCTTTTCCCGGTTCTGATTTTCTACGTCTAGCTCCCAAACCTCGCCGCGGTTTGAGGATGGCATATTAATAAACAGATAAATAAAATTTAATACGACAGTTTGATCCCGAGAGAAGACGGCTCACCACAAACAACTCGGGAGGTTCCGGGCGAGTCGCTGGAACCCTCGGCCCCTCCACTGGGGGCGCTGCTCAGAACTGGCAGGCGGGGCTTCAGGAGGGAGAGGACGGGAGCGGCCCCCACCCCCCCAACCCCCCCTACCCCCCCCTCCCCCCAACCGCCCCCCCCCCCCCCACGCCCCCGCCCACCCCGCCTCATGCCAGGATGGGGAGGGGCTGCCAGGGGCCTGTCCTTCCTCTGCTGGGCACCCCCAGAGCAGCGCTGTGTTGGGAGCTGGAATGTGGGGGTGGGGTCGCCCCTCATGGCTTGTGAAAATTGGGCAACCAGCATGGCGCCCCGTCTGCCCCCAGGGCGCGGAAGGCCAAGCCCAGCAGTCACCTGGTTGACGCCACCAGGCCGGTCACAAGCGACAGGTCTCCGAAGATTTCTGGTCCACGTGGGGCGAGGTTCTCGAGGTGTGAAGTACGCTGAGTCTTCGCACCTGCCGGGATGTCCCCGGAGCACACGGCACTTCCTCCGTCGAACACGCTCGCGCCCCTTGTCCCGTGAGATCCTGGGGGCGGCCTGCCCAGTGCCACCGTGACCGGGCCCTTGTGGCCACGTTCTCCGCCGTCTCCCAGAGCAGCGCCCATGCGCGCTGAACGGCACAGACATGGCCGCCGATGGCATTTGTGGCGATGTGTGTCACACACTGTCATCGGTGCAGTGGGGACACTGGTGCCTGCTCCTCGGGTGTATCGTGGGGACATCGTCAGGCGCTGGCTCCACACCCTTGCCGGGGCAGCCGGCTCACCACACAGGGAGAACTGGGGACCAGCAGGAGGAGTGACGAGCGTCCCCAACGCAGAGGCGCGGCCGCCTGGGGCTGCCGACACCCAGGGTCCCGACGCGGCAGGGAGCCTGGCGGGGGCGGCGGGGCTGCACCCCGGTTCACCACAGCCCTGTCCGCCCAGTGATTCTTACAGCTGAGCAGTTAAGAAATCCCTTTTTCTTGTCACTGAAACTTTGCAGAGGGAAGGCAGTTCCCGGGGACCAGGCTGCGGCCGACAGAGCCAGGCGTGTCCCGGAAGCCATGGATCTGTGCCCACCGGCTTCCCCCTGCAGTGAGAGCCACGACGGCCCCTCACCCCCTGCAGACCGGGGGGCTCACCCCTGCCTCCGCCCCGGGGAAGGGGGACGCCTGGGAACGTGCAGCCTCTCTGGGCCCCCACAGCCCCTCCCCAGCAGAAACTGGTTTCCCCCTAGGACACAAATGGCCCTCCCGGACACAGCTGCTTCCGAGACAGCTGCACGAAGTGATGCTCTGGGGGAAACGGCTCAGCGAACCCGGCCGGCGCTTCCCCCACCTCTGGGCGCGACTTCCCGGGGACCTGGACCGCGGGCGCCCAGACCATGGGCACCGTGGGCGCCCGGACCCTGGGGGCCAAGACCATGGGGGCCCGGACCATGGGTGCCAGACCGTGGGGGCCCAGACCACCAGGACCCAGACCGTGGGTGCCTGGACCATGGGGCCCCCGCACGGGCACTGGAGCCGCATGCTCCGCGGTTTGAAGCCACCTTGTCAGCTCCCTGAGCCTTCGCTGACATTGACGCAGCTGCCGATGGGAGAGGCAGCAGTGGCAAAGTCACAAGTCGTTTTAAGGATTAAATCAAACAGCTGTGACGATGGGTCAGGACGAAGTTATTCAGGGACGGATTTGTCTGTCCCACGTGACTCTGCCGGGCAGGCCAAGGCAACGTGAGCCTGGTTTTCGGCACAACGCCCACCCCCCGACATCTCCCAGGGCCCCTGCCAACGCCCCGGAACCCGTCACCACCGCAGGGGACAACATTTGAAGAAGCAACTTATCTCGCACAACTACGATCATGCTTCTTGCCTTTCTAAAACACCTTCGGCGGCCGCCCCGTGCCCTTTGAAATCAAAGGCAAAACTCGCTAACATGGCTTTCGGCCCCTCCATGATACGGCTTGACCCCCCTCCACCCGCACGCACCCCGTGAGCTGTCCTTCCAAACCCCGTTACGGCCTGCACGTGCCCTGCAGAGTGACGCCCACGCCTTCACCTCTGCTCTTCCCTCGGCCTCAAGTTCCGCCCCCCTTCCCCCCATCCCCATCCCTCCCCCCACCGCCTTCTCGGTCCCTCTGACAGGTTCTGAAGGAAAATTCACCGCGCTGGGGATTTGCCTCTGGAGCGTGTCCTCGTCTGCCGCTCCTGGTCTACACGTCTGCACTCCATCTGGTGGGGGCTCCCGGGGCGGGGGCGGGGTCTTCATCTGCATCCCCAGCTCTCTCTCACAGTAAACGCCCAGTGAGTGCGGAGAGCTGCCTCCTTCTGGCCCCGGCACGATGGTCTGGGTCAGAGAGAAATTCCTTTTCAGTCTGCCTCCAACACTCCAGCATCTCAGACCAAAATCCTTCCTCTTCGAGCCCCCCCAACTGGTCTCCTCGGGGGACCAGCCTCTTCTGTGGGCATCCAGCATAAGCGAACCCCTCACCCACTAGCTGCGGCTCCATCATGAGTGGGGATTTATGTGCATCCACATTTGTACGTAACGATACTTGCATTGACCTTGTCTATAGGCAAACACGGGGGGTGAATTACAGCGACCTGCTCAGCAGGCCTCCTCGAGGCTTGCCAATGCGGTCTGTGTCTACGGAACAGAATCAGGTCGATGAGACTGTGGCAGACAGCCTACAGATCCCTGAGGAATCGTGACCAGCAGGAATGGGACTTGGTACCTGTCGGCAGCTTGTCAAGTCACTGCTCTGAATGCTCACATAAATTAACCCCCTTAATACAGGAGGAGTCTAACCCCAATTACCAGAGGAGGAAGCTGAGGCTAAGGGACGTTTAATTATCTAGATGACGCAAATAACAGGTGACAAAGCCGCGACTGGAATCCAGGCAGTAGCTCCGGAGTCCGTCCTCTGAACCGGTCCCGTGATTTATTGTTGAGTTAAAAAAAAAAAAAAAAAAAAAGCAAGAACAGAAAGACGCACAAAGCTCTCCATGTGAAATACCCACACGGTACGATGCGGTACTGTTTCTAAATATGCACAAAGCGGCAAGAAAATGACCTACCAAAAACATCGCACCACATTACGACACCGGCTGCCCGTGCAGAGGCCACGAAGATTTAGGGACAAGGATCGGGAAGGGCGGCCAGAAAGAATTTCTCCCTGGTCTAAAATGCCTTAAATGTTTAAAAGAACGTATTTCGGCACTGTAGAATGATCAGAAACTTACAAAATAAAAACGGCCGGAAGGAACGGGCTACCTCGGCATCACACGAGCTCCCAGACACTGAAAGCGTGGCGTGGCTCGGGGGCCACTCTTCGCCCAGCCGGTTGTCACCGATGCAGACGAACCCGACGTGCTCCGGATTGCTCCTCATCTTTCATCGCCACGGCCCTCGCCTTTCTCGTCCTCCCCAGCTCCGTGAAAAACGTCGCTTCCGCTCACTCAAATGTAAGTATAATTCCTTATCGTCCCTGCCCCTTGTCCCAAGTCTAACTTTTTTACCCACGCCACGTAACGTGAACCACTCCTCCCCAGCCCTTCGATCATTGGACGACGGCTCTCTGTCAACTCCTAGACGTTCTGTCCTCCGCGCTAGTCGTGGTGGCATTGGGGATGAGGATGGGGCACGGCGGCAGGGGTTGGGGACGCGGTGGCGGCGGGGACGGTGCTGCTGACTGCGAGGACAGTGGCCATGGAGACGGCGGGGCCGATGGACATGGCGGAGGTGCTGGAGGCGGCAGCAGTGGTGAGAGCTAGTGGAGGTGGCGGTGGTGGCCCCGATTGCTGCTGTCCTCTGGCGGGACGAGGACGGGGGGGGGGGAGGCTAGCTGAATGGGACCGGGGCCAGAATGACAGCAGCAGACAGGATACTCCCAGGCTGGCCGGTCTGCAGGGCTTTGCTGCCCCCTCCCAGCCACCGGCCTCAGCCTCCCGTGTCTCCTCCACTTCGGGTTTGTCCATGATGGCAGTTTCCATGTACGATTTGAGAGCAGGAAAGAGTAGGGAGCAAAGCCAGCCCACCGCGGCAGGCCCGAAGAGCCTCTCTCAGCCCACGCCGGACCAGCCTCCGCCAGACCCGTCCGAGCCTGGCCCTGCCAGCTCCCTTTTCCCATGTGGAAAGGTCACCAGGCGGGACTGTGAGGCCACATTCCAGCAGTGGCCCAAGGCCCCACCGGCCACACCTGGCCCCACACCCCCACAGACAGAGCCCTGCCGAGGGACACTCAGCCTGTTCTGCCACCGATAGCGAGGTGAGCAATCAGACTCAGGAATCGGAAAACAATTTATTTTAAAGAAAAACAAGGCGCTGCACCTGTGATGACCGTCCAAACACAACAGCCGTGGCATCTCTGGAACTCGGGGCCGTTTCCGAGACGCAGTCCAGCAAAGACGACAGATCGCTGGGACGGGGACCAGGCCAGCTCCGCCCCTGTCAGCCAGCGGTTCAGTGGGGGCACCGCCATCGCCCCACTGCCGATTCGCGGGGGAAGGGGGGGGCATGTCGAGCGTCTCTTAAGGCCGCCCCGCTCTCGCCAATTCCGGGAGCCCACCTCGGGTTCCGAGACCTGACCCTGTGCCGAGCGAGGCACGGGGTTGAGGGTGGCACCCACATGCCCTGTCCATGGACGATGGCGATGGCTCCCTTAGGAGCTGCACAGCCTGCTCACCAAGCGAGCTCATCTTCCAACGAAATGACACCCTCCCAGGGCCACCGGTGGGGGCGGTCACCTCCGTCATGATGGTCTCCTCGGTTTTGTCCAACCCACACTCATGGGCACCTCCGGGTGACCGACAGCGGGCCAAGCGCTGGAGGTCTGGTGACCACTCGGCTTGGGCCCCACCCTCAAGGAGGGCTTGGTCCAGCCGGGGAGACGGGCGTCAACGCATGATGTGAACACAAGAGGAAAATGCCTTTTTTCTTAAATAATTATCAGCAGCAGCTCAGAATACCATAGGGCTCAGAAAGGAAGCAGAGCCCAGCGTTGGTCGAGGCTTCTTGGAGCGCCGACAGGAGATCACTCTCCAGACGAGGGGCCAGCCAGGCGGCCAGCATTTCCACTAAAGGCTCCGCGAAGTTCCGTCCTATCGAAGCTGGGAGGGACTCGAGGCCAGCCGTCCCAGCCGCTCGCTGTGTAGACAGGGAGGCTGAGATCAGACATGGCGCCTGCAGAAAGCGGGGGTCCCCGTCGCCCTGTGCTAGAATGTGTGCTCCACAGGGCAGGGACTGCGTATGTATGTGTGTGCGCGTGCACGTGTGTGCATGCATGTGTGCACGTGTGCATGCGTGCACGTGTGCGCGCTGTCTCCGTCTCGAGCCACGCGTGACGACGACGCAGCCCTCACAGAGCCTTTGCGGGCACTGGGCACACGCTGCCGTCGCGGGTGGCAACGGCGTCGCCCGGTGAACGAGCGACTCCCCGCCCGGCCGAGGCGCACCAGACCCCCGTCCCGCGGCAACCACAGGGGTCCCGCGTCCCTTCGGCCCCCTCCCCCACCCCCCCACCCGCCCCCCACCTCCCCGAAACCTGGCGAGCAGTCGGCCCGAGTGAGTGGGTTGCATGATTTTTGTTAAACCAGCATTGAATCCGACACCCGCTATTTTTCAAGAGGTTTCCCAAATAGCAGACCTCGTTTAACCCTCACATCATCCCCAGGACACAGGCGGACCAAACCCCCTTCGCGCGCAGAGACACGGGCCCAGAAAGGGGGAGCCGCGCTGCGAGGGTCCCAGGCCGGCGGGGCGGCACCAGGGCGCGCCCCACGCCCCCGACACCGCCTGGGTCGCCGGGTCTCGCGCCGTCTCCGACGGTGAGGTGGGGGCAGAATGGAGGCGGCGGGGGCGCTGACGGGAGGACGGGGGGCTCTGACGACGCACCTCCACTTCGCGGCGCGCCCCCGGCCGGCCCCCGAGTGTCGCCTGGCCCGGGTCCAGCGGGGCCTCCACGCCGCCCGCTCCCGCCGCGTCGCCACGTCGGGGCCCGCGCCACGATACGGGGTTTTGGGGCTCGCATTGCGACCTGGGGTTCCGGGGCCCGCGCCTGGATCCGGGGTTCCGGAAACCTCGCGCACTCACACGCGCCCCTCGGTTTTTCCCGGACCCTGGCCCACCTGCGTTATTAAACACTTTGCTCTAGGTCGACTCGCTGTTTTCGCTTCGCCAAATTCGCCTGAAAAGCCGTAATCGCCGCAGTATTACCCTCCTCTGCCTCATCCTAAGCGATCGCATCCGCGCGCCCCGTAAACCGGAAGGACTGCAGCACACACCACAAGCCGAGCGTGGCCACCGCCATTTCTAGAAAACGGGTCGAATTTTATAAAAATGTCTCCTTTTTAGTCTATCTGTGGTATAGATGCTTAAAATTTTATTTTGACAATCTATCCAAGTTTGCAAATGACCGAAAATATTAAACCCTTTGAGACCTTTTCTTAAAAATCAAAAGTAACATTTTCATGGGATTTTATTCATTTCCTTGGCAAGTTATCACCCAGTTATACACTCGCCTGTGTAAAATAAGTGTTTCCTACCCCTGTTCGCAGTCTGCAAACGAGTCATCCCTTTTTCAAAGGGAGGCACGAGCCGGGAGGGCGAGGGCCTCTTTCTTTTGACTTTTCCTTCTCCAACGCTCAAAGGAGCGGTTTGTATTCCCCGGGCTGCATTTCCTAGTCTTGTCCCCTAATCAGATGCGCAGTCCCGGGTTGAGATTCGGTTCTCACACACCAGCGAGGTTGCTATTATTTTAGACGCTATTTTAAGGTCAAATGACTTGCTCCAGATTCCAAGACCCATAAGGAAGGAACTCAGGGGTCAAATGCCGAGTCTAGAGCCTTTCTGAGTGAGGAAAAAGAAGTGTGTAGCTATTAAAATCAGGAGGGCCCATGATTCGGGGCGGCGAGCACACACCCCACCTCACGTAAGTCGTCTGTAATCCGTGTAAGACCCAGCAGGGATCATGAGGAGCGAAATGTCCTAATTAATCAGCACCATGAGTAATTTAATCAGATGTTACTATCACAATCATCTCAACAACAAAATTGCACCAATAGCTCAGAAACCTGTTCTGACAGCCACTTAAAAACTTCGAAATCCATGTCACCTCGGTTAGCTCCCTCTTGGTAGCCAAACAGGCCTTAACGTGTCTTGCGATTGCCAAAATTAGATCGGTGAACCCGAAGCTAGGGAGACAGAGAAAATCATCATTCTGAACGGACTCAAAGCAGCAGCGTTACAGACCCTGAAACAATCCGTCCTTTCTCCCCCCCTCCCCCGCTCTCTACTTAATTTGTACTTTTTTTCTTCCCTTTCGACAAACATTGACTCAGTGCCCGGTGTGTCCCCCGGCTCCAGGTTTACTAAGCTGCGAGCCACTCTGGAGCAGAAACAATCTTTCTGGGGAGGAAAAAATAAGACCGAGATGTATATCCCTGCGCATGCAGGGCAGGTCACGCAGGGCAGGTCACGCAGGGCAGGTCCCCTAGCAGCCGGGGCAGGTCACCTAGCATCCAGGCCACCGACAGCCCCGGAAGCGCGCAGCATGGAGCGGAGCTGGTCGTTCCTTCACCCACCCGTCCCGCCAGCACTCCCTGTGGGCTGGGCCAGGCTTCGTGCCGGATGCTTGCAATGCCAGCCGGGGACGGGGTCCGGCAGGAGATAGACCACTGGGCTACAGGGCGAGGCGCTGTGTCAATCAGACTGGGCTGTCGGGGAAGGTTCTTTGGAGAGGCGACGCTGGACAAAGTATTGAAAAGTAAAGAGAAGTTAGACGAACGAAGGGAAGGGGACATTCACAGATGCGGGGTGCGCACGGGAGAAAATATGGAGGCGCCAACACAGCCCGGCTCCCTGCGGGTCGGGGTGCCCGGAGCAAAGCGCCTCCACGGGGGAGCGGTCAGCTGGGCGGAAACCGAACCAGAAAGGCCCTTTGGACCAGGACATCAAGGCTTTACCCCGGTGTCAGGACACCGAAGGTTTTTAGCGGAATGACACAATCGGTTCCACACGTAACGCAGTTGCCATGGACACGGCGGGCCGGCTGACAGGTGAGGGTCGGGGAGCAGCCCTGGGGCCTGGGAGGGCTGCCCGCAGCCCTGCCTGCCGCCCCGGGCATGTCCACACACCCACACGTGCATGCATCATGTGTGCGCACACTGTACGCACGTGCATCACATGTATCACACGAACACACACATGACGGCACTACGAGAGTGAAGTCCAAACCCGGAGAGACCTAACCCCGAGCCCGCCACCTCCGGGAAGACCTGTCCCGCGGCTGCTTTGCTCCGCACCCCCTCGGCCCTGGGCGCTTAGCAAGCACCGCACTCAGCATCCAAAGCAACCTCTTTCCCGAATGCCCACGGACTCCTTCTCCGCCCCTTCCCCGTGCCTTCTTCCACACACTCGGGGGGGCTGCGACCGGCCACAGGGCGCCAGGGAACCCTGGCCCAGGAGCCTGTGAAGAGAAGACGGCATTTAAGGTCACAATGTGAAAACAACGTTTGGGGGGACATGATGATTCTGTGGGGTCGGACGGTCTAGGGGAACTGAGTCACTAGGCTCTGCAGCAAGAGAATCGGGGAGATGGAGAGGGAAGGGTTGGGGTCCCCACACAACAAACCTTCCTCCTCCCTCCCCTCTGCAGCCGCGCTGAGCAGATAAAGGAAGACGAAGACCCTGCGGAAGCCTACCAGGGACCCAGCGAAATGTCACGGGACGGCGGGAGTGGGCGGCGGTCACAGCCATGAAAACGAATGGCGAGAGGCCGTAAAGGGACACGAGATGTAAGTGTGTGTGACAACGTCACACAGTTTACACACGAGGGGAGTATAAATGCAAAAGGGAAGAAAGCAGAGCGATGTAAAAATGGTCGGATCGGACACTGCAATTAGAGACGACTTTATTTCCTTTGCTCTGCTTTTCAAATTGTTTTTGGCGAGGCCGCTTTTTCTTTCCTTTGCATTTTTACGGCAGAATGACGCCGGGTGAAGGGGCCTGTCCCACCTCCAGAGGGGACTCACTCCCAGGAGCTTCTGGGAGCCAAGTTCACCCTTCTCTGGGGCCCGAAGTGCCCTGCATCGATTGCAGGAAAATCTAAAGCAATGCAGCCCATCCACATGTCTTTCTTAATCCGTGCAATTATATCCGCCCAGCGTAATGATACTCTGCAGAGCTTACTCATGGCCCAGGCCAACCTTCCCCACCTGGCCCTCCGGCTCCACCCCTCCCTCCTCGTCCAGTCAGCTCAGGCAGAGAACTGCTTTTGGGGGGCAGAGGGGGAAGACCCCCAAATACCCCTGGTTTGCGCCCCAGGCTGCCGCCCAGAGTGGCGTGAGCGCCTCTGTGCTCCTCCCCAGAGGCACGTGATTCTGGGATGAGGTGTCATCCCACCTCATTCCTTCCCCGTCACTGCCTCGGACCCTCCTCGTCTCCCATCCTGCTCTCTTGTCCATGGAGGGGCCCTGGGAAAGAGAGGCCTCAGGTAAACCGGGCCGGGAGTAAGTCAGGCTGACTTTACGGGTGGAGAGGCCGAGGGCTGAGCGGGGGCCGCACCTTACCCAAGCTGGTGGTCGGGCCAGGGTTAGAGCACAGGCCCCATTAGACCCCAAGACCTCAAAAGAGAGCAGACTGAGGCCTACCCTTCCAAACACACCGGAGACTAGCGAAGCTCGCACCCAGCTCCCTGGGGCCGCTTCCAGCCCATCCCGAAAGCTGCCCACTGAACCGGAGGCGGCCGCGGCCGCTGGACAGCCGTGATTCACAGGACGTTCTGAGAAACAGACGGCGGGCGACCATGCGAAAGGGGGCACCTTGGACGAAAGGCGGGGTAGCGGGGAGCAGTTTGCCGTGGCCCATTATTTAAGCCACTCTCCACGGAAAACTAAGTAGGGTCACGTCTGCCCTGGGGCGTGCCTCGGTCCTCGTCCTCTCTTTGGCTAATGAGCAGATGCTCATCAGCTACTCACCCGAGGCCTAGCCCTGAGTTAGGGGGCAACGTGGAGATTTAGGGGCATCTGATCTTGCCTGGACAATGCCCCTAGCCGGAAGGCCAGGCCCCAGGAACCCCTCCCAGTCGTGGGCAGCGGTTCTGGGGCGTTCACCCTGGGAGTCCCCGAGCACGGGATCGACCCAGACAAAGCATCGCTGGGCACCCTCCAGTCCAGGCGCGACCCCCCACACCCTGACGTGCAGTGGGAAGGCTCGCCCCGAAGCCGTCCACCCCATCTTGACAAGGAGTGTGCTTTGAAGAATGAGCAGAAATGAAGGACAACCAGCAGGTCTGAGGAACAAGGTCCTCTGGCCAGGACGGGCCGGCCCCAGAGCCTGGTTCTCAGGGATCGACGCCATTAACAGCCTGCAGGCAAGGGGAGGGCCCACGGCAGCCCCTGTGAGTCCTTGAGAGCCACACGCGATGTGACAAATCAGACTGGGAACCAGAGGGCAGGGGACACACGCTTTCTTTAATGCCCCAATAGAGGGGCCGCACCCTAGCGATGCTCAACTATGCTGTGGGCCAAAGAGCCTGAAAGGCTGTAGGTTTGAGACGCGTGTGTTCTTTCCTGAGTCATGTTGATTTCCAGATGCCATTTGCCTTGGGACCCCATTAAAATGACGTGGCTTAGCCACCACTCCCCATGGACCTCAGGGGACGGGCTGGTCAAGGAGCCGGCATGCAGGGACCAACAACTGCCACACACACAGGAGTCCTGAGAGGCCCTCTGAGACGCCGTCTGTGGGGATAAAACTGGGGCCCTCAAGCGCTGCTCCCGCCCCTCCTGGCTCATAAAGAGTACACGAGCCCGTGAGGGCGCCCCGAGTCCTGGAGGGAGGTCCAAGCCCTCAGGCTCCATGCAGTCACCATCCGTGAAGGGCGCTGGACCTCGTCTGCCCAGCAGTAAACACTGTCACCGTCATTTTAACTGCTCGCTGGTCTCACTGCCACCCCTGGAGCTGCTCGCGCCAGGACAAAGGAGAAAGTTGCGCCCTGAGTCTGCCGCGGCAGGCAGGCCGAGCGGGGGGCCAGGTCCAGCCGTGGCCGTGCTGTGCGCCCTCCGGAGGGGACCGGGCCTCTCTGGGCTGTGCACTCTCTGTAAATCTCAGGGTGCAGAATAAAGCGCTAATGGGGACGTCCCCTCAAGGGCTCGAGAACAAGGGCATCCTTAGCAGGCCAGCACTAGTGCCATCCCAAGGCCTCGGGAAGGGACAGCGGTTCTTCCATCTTCCCAGGAGAAGGAGCCAGAGAGTGGGGTGACCCTCAGGGAGCTTCCTGGAGGAGGAGCTCTGGGAGCTGTGCGCCACCACAGAGCTGGCCTTCTCCCCGCTCAGCAACCAAAGCCAATCGCTGACCGAGGGGTGCTGCAAGGTGCAGAAAAGATTGTGACAAGCAGGCTTCTATCGGACTGGGGGATCCCTGAACTCACATGCTGCAGGGGACTGCTGGGGCCCAGGGGCCACATCCCCCCCACACACACACACCCGGGCTCTTACTCGAAGGGTCTCAAGCACCGCCTTCAATCCCACGGGGATTTTCGGAGCACAGTGATGGCTCCCACCACAGCGGACACCGAGACGTTCGCTTCAGGGCCGTCCAGCCGGAAACCACGTCCTGAGCCGTCGGGCTGCAGAACCCAGACGCGCCAGCAAGCACAGGGCCAGGCCTGGCTGTAAAGGCCGTGCTCTCAAAAGCCTGACAGGCCGAGTCTTACAGAACTCCAGACACCTGAGCGTCATAATCCCCCAAACTTCCGTCACTTCCTCACGGGTGCGATACCGTGGGATCACCAACTGCCGTCCACACGGATGTCGCACCGGGACGACCTGTGGTCTGGAGGCATAAAATGGGGGGCCTGGGCCACACAGTCACACCTGGGCGAGGTGGCTCAGGCCACTGAGATCAGACACCACTCTCAACTCTGCCGTATCAGCCTCTTCTACAGGTTAACGACATGGATGTACTAGTTCGAAGATTTTCTTTATTAAACGTCATGTAAGGGGGGGCAGAGGTGGACGTGGAGTACACCCCTCCCCCCAAAATAAGCCACCAGGGAGGCCCGCGCCCAGCTTTGAAAGGCTCCTGCCTCAGCACAGTGCCCCGAACACCGGTGTTGGCCGGAGTGACAAATAAAGCACCAGGATCTTAAGTCTGCCGGGAAGAAAACACCATATCGTTCTCAGAAGCACGTAAACCCTCCACACGTGGGCAGTGTGCGGGCTATCGGCTCTTCGAGGTCGCCTGCTCTCGAGGTGCCCAAACTTGGCAATGTCACAGAGAGGTAACGCCGCCCTCAGAACAGTGCGGTGACCCTTATATGATACCTACAACCTTCTGTCACCGTCACTTTCAAAAGAAATGATATTTTAACATCAAAAGACGGCAGGATGGCCAGTTTCAGAACAAAAGATTTTCCTGCCCAAGAACACACTGCTGACCTCCTTCTACTTGCATTTTTCTAAGATCTACAGAACACACAGAATGGGCCTGTGGTCAGTACCAGAACCAGGCGCCCCTTTTCCAAATGGCCTAACTACATGAAACTGGGTTTTTTTACGCCCATGGCAGTCATTGAGTTAATTGGAAGGCTGTTTCTGCCCCAGATCTCCCTGGCGCCTCAGGTTCCAAGATGAGAAACCCGCCTTCTCTGCGGGATCCTGCCTTCTCCCACCCGGCTCTGCCCTAAGGAGGGGGGCACCTGGGTTCCCCCCCGGGGTCATGCTGTCCAAACCAAAACTAGTGCCACCCGATTCTGAAGGCCGTATTGTCTAACCGAGATCATTTGGAACAATAAAACTCCACCGTAATTAAGTCCACTTGTTATCGGAGCTATCATTACAACACATCGCTGGGCGGAAAAGTTCAAATGTGGGATCTCGAACAATAGCAATCGCGTCCCCGTGATGAAAGAAGGGAGTGCTGCTCTCCACACGCTGGGGTGGCACTCCCGGCTCGGGGTCGGCAGGAAAGTTTTGAGTTATTTTCCTAGAGAAGAGCTGGCCTCGTGCCTTCCCCTGACTCCCTCCTGACTTCGGTGTCCAAGGCCAGGTCACATTAGGGGACCGAGAGAGTTGCTGCCACGAGACTAAACGGTAGAAAGGACAGCATCGCCGTCCACGCTTTACGCGAAATTAGTCCCTCTTCACAGCATGTGAGGCCGGCATTACTATCCCTGTTTGAGAGACAAGGTAACTGGGCATCAGAAAGCTTACTCGTTCAACAGTCAGCAAACACGGGCAGCCTCCTGGGTGCAGGCACTGGGCCAGGTGCTGTGACTTTGCCCAAGGCGACACGGCTGGCAAGTAGCGAAGGGAACACCCAAACCCGGTCACCTAACCTCAAGTCCACTCCATGGCTGCCTCTTCCTTAGGCTGAGTTAGGTCAGTGTTGCCACACAAGGCCACAAAGGGCCGTGGCAAGGACCACATGGCCGACCTCTAGCTTGCTCCCCTACAAGGAAAGCCAGTATCAAGGATCAATTTTCTCAGACACCTGCTGTCTCCAGGCACAAAGCTAAGTAGCCACCAGTGTACCTTTAGTTACAGCCAGTATCCATGATGTACACCCCAGAACTGGGCGCCAGGGGCTCACACACTCTCTCGAGCTAGCGGGAAAGACAGAAGCACCCCAGCAAAGCACACGTGAAAACCTGGGGAGCGACTTTTGGCAAAGGAGAGGCAGGTCTCGCTGAAGTCACGAGGGCTTCCTAGCAATGGGATTCGAAGCCAAACTGTGGGATTTGAAAGGTCCTGCTCCTCGCACCAAGGGCTGAGATCTCATGTGACTCTTAGGCCACTTCGGGAGTCCGGGGCCCATTCCTCAAGCACGGCCCTCTGGTTTTGGCATGCGCCCCGTGCCCGAGGCTTTGGAAACAAGTCAGCCGTCCACTCTGGCTGGCCGTCCTCCTGGCCAGCCTGCCGCAGTTACATCAGAGAAGGAGCCCGTCAAACACCATGCTGCCCATCTCAAGAATGCCAAAATCTTCATGAATGCTTGCAATCCTAGGGAGGCGGCGGCTGCACGGGTCACGTACCTGAGGCCACGCATAAGAGGCTGGCCTGGATCAATAGATGAGTCAGTCGGCTCGTGGATGTATAAAGCCCCAGGAGCGGCCGTGCTCCTCACACAGCCAGCATCTCCTCTCCTCGCTCTCTCTTCTTTCGGGTAAGTGCGGGTCCTACAGGCCCTCGCCTTCCCAGCTGGTCCGGCCCGGGCCTGCCTAGGCTAGGAGGGCAGGGGCAGGCAGGCCAGGTCTCTCTCTGTTTGGGGGCACTGCTGGGCCTCCGCCTTCCCAACTGCTGTCGTGAGCAGAGGGGGTCCGGGCAGGAGAGAAGGGGGCTGGCCTGCGCCATGCAATGTTTCTGGTATCCTGGCTAGAGTGCGGACTCCACAAGCACCACCTCCTCTGTCTCTGGCACCCCTGCTGGGACAGGGCACCAGGCAGCCTGGTGCTGGGCACAGAGGGGCAGGCCTGTCCCTGGAGGCCTGTGAGGGGGCTGGAAGGGCCTCACGAACCTGTGGGGAGAGGCCTGGTGGGAGAAGGCTGCCGATAGGGGGCGCAGCGCCCCTTACAGAGGGAGATTTTCTGAGAGGCCAATGACCTGTCAGAAGCCAGGGTACAACTTCCTAGCCGTCCCCTCACCTAAGCTTGGGCTTAAGCAAATGGCAAAGGCGATGACAAATGTCACCTGGTGAGCGATGGTGGTCCAAAGGACCACAGGAGTCCAGACAGGACCGCAGGGGAGCCTGCCTCTTCTGATGACTGGCCTGGGATCTCCGCCAAGTTCAGCGGTATAGACCAAGAGTCTGAAGCAGAAGCCTTTCCGGAGAAGGGGGGCGGGGTACAACAGCCCTGACGTCCCCACGATCCTCTGGGCGCAGTGGGGGCAGGAGTGAGATCTGCACCCTAAGTGGAGGTCGGGGGACTGTCCTATTTGCACTCAGAGAACCGCGTTGGGACTGAACGGGACCTGAGAGGTGGCGGAGCGTGGGTCTGCACCGTACAGGCGCAGAGGCCGGGGGCGGGGCTGGGAGGGGGAGGAGCCGGCCCACTGACCCCGCCCCGCAAGCCTCGCTGCGGGCTTCCCGCAGGGAACGCGGCAGTCCCTGCAGCCCGGCGCTGTCCCGGGCCTGCGCGCGCAGAGTCTGAGCCCGCGCACAGCGCGGCTCCGCTCAGGATGCTGGCGTTGCCATGGCTGCGGCGGCCTCCGTGCGCCGAGTGGTCCAGGGATGCTCTCCGCTCTCCTTGCAGGGCTCCCTTCCTGCTCGGACGAGATGTCTTACCAGAAAAAGCAGCCCACTCCCCAGCCTCCCGTGGTCTGCGTGAAGACCACGGGCGGCGGCTCCGGGGGAGGTGACTCCGGCTGCGGAGGCGGCGGCGGCTACTCCGGGGGCGGCGGCGGCGGCGGCGGCTACTCCGGGGGCGGCGGCTCCAGCTGCGGAGGAGGTTCCGGCGGGATTGTCAAGTCCGTCGGCGGCGGCGGCGGCGGCGGCTATTCCGGCGGCGGTGGCTCCGGCGGCGGCGGCTCCGGCGGCGGAGGAGGTTCCGGCGGGATTGTCAAGTCCGTCGGCGGCAGCGGCGGCTATTCCGGCGGCGGTGGCTCCGGCTGCGGCGGCGGCTACTCCGGCGGCGGTGGCTCCGGCGGCGGCGGCTCCGGCGGCGGAGGAGGTTCCGGCGGGATTGTCAAGTCTGTTGGCGGCGGCGGCGGCGGCGGCGGCTACTCCGGCGGCGGTGGCTCCGGCGGCGGCGGCTCCAGCTGCGGCGGCGGCTACTCCGGGGGCGGCGGCTCCGGCCAGCAGGTGTCGTGCCAGAGCTTCGGGGGCGGCTCCAGTGGCGGCTCCAGCTGCGGCGGCGGCTACTCCGGCGGCGGCGGCTCCAGCTGCGGCGGCGGCGGCTACTCCGGGGGCGGCGGCTCCGGCCAGCAGGTGTCGTGCCAGAGCTTCGGGGGCGGCTCCAGTGGCGGCTCCAGCTGCGGCGGCGGCTACTCCGGCGGCGGCTCCTCCGGCGGCGGCGGCTCCAGCTGCGGCGGCGGCTACTCCGGGGGTGGTGGCTCTGGCCAGCAGGTGTCGTGCCAGAGCTTCGGGGGCGGCTCCAGTGGCGGCTCCAGCTGCGGCGGCGGCTACTCTGGCGGCGGCTCTTCCGGCGGCGGCGGCTCCAGCTGCGGCGGCGGCTACTCCGGCGGCGGCGGCGGCGGCTCCAGCGGCTACACCCAGCAGAGCGTCCAGACCTCGTGCGCGCCCCAGCAGAGCTACGGAGGCGGGTCGTCCGGCGGCGGCTGCGGCGGCGGCTCCTCCGGGGGCAGCGGCTGCTTCTCCAGCGGCGGCGGCGGCTCCTCCGGGGGCGGCGGCTCCAGCTGCGGCGGCTCCGGCGGGTCCTCCGGCGGCGGCGGGGTCGTGCCGGTCTGCCACCAGACCCAGCAGAAGCAGGCGCCCACCTGGCCGTGCAAATAAGGCCCTGGCCTGCGAGCTCAACGCCCTCGCTGAGCTCCCGGGCTGCCCCCTCGGAGTGCGTGCGGCTACGCCCCGACCCCGCCGCCTCCTCGGCCAATAAATTTGCGCTTCGTGAGAAAGTCCGATTGTCCAGGAGTCTCTGTAGCGTCCGAGCTCATCATTCCCTCTCCCGCTTTCCTTCATTCGCTCCCCCCCCCCCCGCCCCCCGGGACTACGTTCGCGGGATATATTCCTTCTGCTGGGAGGTGGGTGCATGGCGGTCACCAGGGCAGGGGCGGGCGGTGGCTGGCAACTCACCACCCCAGATGCGGACTCTCCGGTTTGGAGCTTGAGATCTCGAGGTGATCTCGAAACACAAAGATCTCGGAAATTTCGAGACTCGGATGAACAGACCCCCAGCGTCGAGTAGCCACCGTGGTCCTTAGACAGGGCAGCCCCGAGGTCCAGGGCCCACCCTGCAAGGTCCGAGCGCAGGCACGCCGTGCCTGAGGGGCACCAGCAGCCGCAACCTAGACCCCCACGGGACGGACTTGCGATCCCGCGTTGAGAGCATCTGCAGGTGTAAGCTCTTCGTTAGGCAGCTGTAGGGTCAAAAGGAAGTAGAGGAGCTGTTCCTTCTCTCTCGAAGGAGCAACGCCCAACTTCACGGCCATGCAGCGGCGTAAGTGTGTGAGATATTCCACGCCTGTACCGGGGGTCACGTGGAAACACGCGAAGCTTTCGCGTCACAGCGAAGACGCCACGGTCGCTCTGCTAATTACGTGATGCACAACAGCCTGGTCAGGAACCTTCTGCGCCCCGATTGATACCCCGATTCCACCAGCCCTAAGTAGATGCCATCGTATTGATTTTCGCAAAGCAAAAAGCCTGCTCCATCAAAAAACCAAGGCCGTGCCCCTCCCCCACTGCTGGAGACAGAAAGACGCTCATCCATCACCACCTTCCTCCTACAGCAGGAAGGTATGGCAATCAAGAGAGGCAACAGCTTTAAAGAGCCAATAGTCCGACCACTGCATTATTTTTACTTTTTTTTTTTTTTTAGTGAAAGGAGAAATTTTAGTTCAGCACCAGATGTAGTAGACACATTCCTATTGCTCCTGCTAAAATAGCTGGGCGTAATGTAAAACATAAGAGTCAGAAAGGTGGAAAGAAGTCTGCAGAGCCCGAGAGCCGAGGCAGTGGTGAGTTGGTTCCCTGGGTTGTCCTTTAGCCTCTGTCTCCCAGATCCAGCACTAGAAAGTATGCGACCAAGAAATGCCAACAGGCGCAGACAAAATGTCACCCCAAGAAAATCCGCTTTCTTCATCCAGGGATCAGGAAAGAAGAGACCTAGCAAGGCAGAAATCTTTTGACGATATCCACCCTCGTTTAGCCAAACACCTTAGAAAAAACTGAATGGGATTATTGGACTTGTTCCTAGTGGCAAGGGGGTAACACCCCACACGCACCTCACTGGTGCGGTATTGTCAGAGGTCTGCTATAATTGACGACTCAAATAAGATACAGGATCTCATAACATCATACCAGCAATGTCCAGCACGCAATCAAAAATCACTCATCATACCAAGGACCAGGAAAATCTCAACTTGAACAAGAAAAGATACACTCAACATATATACTAACATTGAAATGATACTTGAAACAAATGAAAAAATAAAAAGTCTTGGCAAAGAAATAGAACATATAAAAAAGAATTGAGTAGAAATTTTAGAACTAAAAATATAATAGCCAATTGTAGAACTGAAACATAAAACTCGCTGCATAGGCTCAACAGCGGAATGCAGATAGCAAAGACTTAAATTCAAAAATAGATCAATAGAAATTATCGGATCTCAACAACAGAGAGAAAGACTAGATGGTATTTGCCGATAGGGTCTGTGGGGGAGAATTAGATTCAGATCATGATCTCAACCTACCTGAGAGTCCTCAACTCTAGAGACTCTAGAGAGCCCGGACACCTGTATCCCACACGTGGTGGGAACCGGCAGGCTCGCTCGCCCCCTGCTGGTAAGCAGCAGCACCGCACCTCAACCGTGTCACTCAGAGCCTCTCGCACATCAAGGTTTGGGGTATCCTTCCGCGCACCATTTGTCTCACTCTGCCTCAATGCTGCATTGGAGGCCTCGCGGGGCTTCGCATCTTCGGGCAAGGGCTCTCTGAGCTCCATCCCAGAGGAGGGGCAGAGTGTCACTTGGATCCCTTATGGACAGTTAGACCAGAGGACCGTGCACTGGCTTGCAAGGCGGGCAGGTTTGCTCTGCGGACCCTGCTCTGGGCCCTTCCGGCGGGACCACTTTGGGGTCCTTACGGGCATTTATTGGGAGCCACTTGGTTGTTACCTTTCTGAAGCCACTTGATCTTTTAAGAAAATGCCAAAAAATTAAGAGAAATACAAATGTGTTAGCTGAGACCAGAAAATAAGTTCCTATAACTAAAAAAGATTGTCACTCCATCACTGTGGAAAACAGGTGAATTTCCCACCTTGACCTCCTTACAGGTACAGATGAAGAAACTGAGGCTCAGAGAGATTACTTAATCTTTCCAAAGGCTCCAAGTTTATTTTCATTTATACTGTTATTGCTGTTTATAAGTGTGATCACCACATTAAACTCGGTCTTAACCCATGGGCCTCCCTTGGCCCTTACTGTGGTGAAATTCATCCGTCACTTTCCTGCTCACTCGTGCAAACTATTAAGCAACTACTGCATTCAGGAAGTGGGCTAGATGTTGAAGGCACAAAAATTACAGCCCACAGGTCCTCGCCCTTCCCGAGCTAAAGCTCTAGTGGACAGACAGCCAGATAAACCACCAATACCACCAGTTCATTAACCAGACCACAAATGCTTCTGAGTCCCTTAGGAGATGAGGGTGCATCTGAAAATGAGAATGTCAGCCTCCTCAAAGCTCACAGCCTCACAGGGAGCAGAAATAAGCCAAAACCCCAACACAGCATGGAAAGCAAGAGTTCCCAGGAACTCAGATTCGGGACCTCTGTCCTGGAGACTGAGGTAAGGTCGGCAGGAGCGGCGATGGTCGTGCTGAGTGTTTAAGAGTGATTCGGTTCTCAGGCAGAGGGGCGGGGGGGGGGGGGGAGGACGCCCGAGCTGCTGAAACAGCACGTTCACAGGCGGAACCGAGAACGGGTCTGGCACGTTCAGGGCACAGGTGTGGCATAGGCGCAGAGGCACAGGGCGAAGATAAGCAGTTTGAGTCACAAGAAACCAGCAAGGACCTGACGGACCAGATTTGTTCTTTGCGGAGGAAAAAGAGGAGGAAAGAGTGGCGCGGAGTTCTCCGCTGGGAAGGGCTCTGACATGCCGGAGGTCCCTGCACTGCGGGCCGTGTGAGGGCGGCCGCCGGACAGCCCGTCGCCCACACGCGTCCGAGGCTCAGAGAGGGACCTGGGCCGGACCCAGAGAGAGGGGATCCCGCCCATGGTGGGTGACATCGTCTGTGAAAGGGCAGACGGCAAGAGAAGAGGGACAAGGACAGAACTCTGGGGACTTCGGATGCTCCATGCCGGTGGAGGAGGAGGACGGGGGAGGAGAGTGATCGATGATGGGCGCCCAGAGAGGCGAGAGCAGAGCCGGAGGCCGCACGGCGCCCCCCCCCCCCCCCCCTGCCGCGGGCTCCTCTTCATTTGGGTTTTCTCTGCTAAGGAAAGCTTGGTGTCATCTGGGTGCTCAGGGATGGAGGTGGGCTGACTGGCAGGCGCGAACGGTGAGGCCGGTGCCCCCACGTGTGCACACGCGCACACACACGCATGTCCCACATGACTCCTCTCTCCCTCCAGCCGTCACGGACTTGCAGGAAGGGGTGACAGGCGAGCGCTAATTTTAGGACCTCAAGAGCCAGACTCTTAGAAGGGACGTGCGAGCTGACCGTTGGAGGGCGAGTAAGAAATCCCCCAGCCCCGTCCCACGCAGGCAGTGTCGATCTGGGGTACCAAAGGGCTCTCAGCAGCCCTGAGAGGGGACCTTCAGCAACCCAGCATGAGGAGGCACTCCTTGCTCCAGCCCCCTGCGGGATGTCCCCCAGAGGTCCCAGCCACACCTCCTAGGGGCTCCCGCTGCCGCCTGCCCCTCTTCTCAGCTAACGAAGCCTTCTTTCCTAGAGCCGGCTCCTCTAATTGAGGCCCTGCCCAGCAGAACCTGCCAGGCCAGGGACACACCTGTCTCACTCCTGTGTGCACCGAGCTTCCAGAAGAAGCCAGGTGCCTTCCCCAGAGCCGCCCCACCCTTGGCCTCCTGCCCCCTCCTTCCACTCCCCAGGCTCCCAGCTGCCCCGGGCAACCTCAAAGTCCAGTGGGGAGGATGGGCACGTCGGGACACAGGCCTGGCCTGAATCAGGCCGCGTCCGGGCGGGACACGCCGGCGTGTGAGCAGAGAGGGGGCGGGGGCGCTGACGTGGGCCCTGGGTGGGGCGCAGGGTCACAGGGCAGACCGGGGGTGGGGGGCGGGAGGCGCACCGGGCGGAAGCGCACGCCCAGCGGGAGCGAGAAGTCGAGCGGAGACCACTTTTATTTTGTCGCCAGGCCAAGGAAGCGGGCGCCAGGGGACAGGCAGTTGAGAGGGGAAGGCTGAGCCGCCCAGCTACGGGGACTGGGAGCCACTGGACTGGACCGGGCTGGCAGGCAGGGGACGTGGTGTCGAGCCGGAGTGGCAGCGAGGTCGGGGTGCCCGGCAGCGGTGGGGCGTGGGGGGCAGTCTCAGGGTTGCGCGGCCCCTCGCTGTTTGAAGTGAGGCCAGGTGCTGATGATGTTGTACAAAGCCTTCCCAGGAGACAGAATGTTGCTGACGTCACTGTGTCCCACCAGCAGGTAGCTGGGCGCCAGGTAGCCCTCGTCCAGCCCACACTGGATCAGGGCCTGGGCGGCCCCCAGCGCCGCGGCGTTGGGCGGCTTCTCTGCAAAACACGGTCACCGCATCCGTCATCCGGGTCTCCGGGTCGCTCGCTTAGGGCTGGGACAAGCGCCCAGATGTCTGTCTCCCTCTGGCTCCGCCTCCGCCCACCACCACAGCCAATAAAATCGCAGATCCGGCGGCAGCCAGGCACAGAGAGAAAACAAGGTTCTTGTGTTTCTTCCAGAAAGTTCGGAGCTGCCCTGGGAAAGAACTGCAGCACAGCACACGGCAGGCACCACGGGACCAGCCGCGGCTTTGCCGTGACAGGGGGGAGCCCCCCAAAGTGTTGCCATGGTTACCGAGGAAGAGGCTGCCTTTGCTGACTGAGCGGTAAAATCGACAAAGTTTGCAAAACCTCGTGTTCTCTCTTGCCACGTGCTTGCCTTGGGCATAGCTCTGAGGAGAGATGGCGCTGGATTCGGGAACGGGCAGGCCCGGGAGGGTGTTCCACCTGGGGACACTCCTGGTGACCCGCGTCTTTTAAGGCTAAAATGCCCCACTGGCCCCGCTAGGCTCGGCAAGGTCGCCTTGGCCCGTGCTCCCGAGACAAGCCACGTGCGGCCCCACACCCAGAGCCCCCGCCCCGCGCCTTACCTGAGAAGTCGCCCATGAAGGCCACCCCCAGGCCGATGTCGTTGTACCCGAACGTGTGGGAGCCCTGGAAGCGCCAGCCCACGCCTTCGTACACGCCGCCGTCCTCGCCCACCAGGAAGCTGGGCGGGGTGAAGGGGGTCAGAGGGCGTCACGCTGGGAGGAGCCGGCTCTGTCCCCCCCCTCGGCCCCTTGTTCCCCCACTTATCAGATTCCGACTGGACGTGTCTTCCGTGCCAGTGTGCACAGGGGCGACCAGGAAAAACCGCCACAGTCCCCAACCCCGAGAAGTGAGGCCGGACAGTGACACGCAGGACAGCGGCACCCCAAGCCGCGGCAGCACGGCCCCGCCCCCCCACGCCGCCGCCGATCGGACCCCCCCCCCACCCAGGGCAACCGGTGTCCGCCGTGACGCTGGACAGTGGGGACGTATTTTCCTTCTGGGTCGACTGCCCCTGCTGACCACTCTCTTCTTGAAATGTCGCCTTCCCCGGGCCTCCACGAGCGCGACCTCCTGGTTCTTCTCCCTCTGCTTCTCCCCCTCCCGCCCCCCACCGCCCCCTGCCGACCCCCTGCTGTCCCCCCTCCGTCCCCCCACCGCTCCTGGGGACCGGGCCCAGCCCCTTCTCTGCTCGCTCAGCACAGATCGTTCTTCCCGGACAATCGCCCAGTCATCGCTTCGGTTACCGCTGGTAAAGGCCCACGTGCCAGGCGGACCCCGCTCCTTCTGCCGCGCCCTCTGCAGGGGGCTCGGGTGTCGCCCTGCAGGCCTCCCGCCCCCGCCCCCCAGCCCCTTCCCCCCGCCTGTCAGTCATCTGCGTCTCCCACTCGCAATCCCTCATCTCCCCTCCGTGGCCACTGCCCGTGGCGCTGCTCCGTCCCGCCTGGCTCGCTGCAAAGCTCCCGCCTGGAGTTCTGCCCCCTTCCCATCCAGTCTTAAAATAACGCCCTGAGTGGTTTTGCCAGAATACGAATCCCACCGCCGGCGGATGGTGCCCTCTGTCATGCTCTAACCGGGACACTTCCACAGAACGCAAGTAGCTACCGCGACTCCCACGGCTGAATGTGTTTGCCTAGTGCGGACCTGGTGTTAAAGGACCCCAGGGAGAGCGTTCTGATTTCACTCTGTATCTTCAGATAGACAAGGTGTCGTGGTCCCCACTGCAGAGACGGGACAGCACCAGAGGTATGGCAGGGGTCCAGCACCAGAGGGGGCAAGATCGGGGCCGTGGGGACAGAGCAGGGGCTGCGTCTCCGAGGGATTGGGAAGGGTCATGTAAAAAGGCATGGTCCCTCCGCGACGGCCTTCCCTGAAGTCTTGTCCTTGCTTCCAATGCCCGTTTTTCAGAGTCCTCTCCATCCCCCGGGGACAATGCCTTGGACTAACCCTTTGCCACATCCGTCCGACTGATATGCAGCCCAGAGTCTCGCACAAATAGAATACAATGTCCCCTAAAATACTTGGCACCAAGGAGGGCTCGGTTGATATTGGGTCCCTCCTGACGCAGCCCCGCAGAAGAGGAGGCTCGCCAATCCCACTTACTGATAGCCAATGTCACAGAAGTCCATCCTGTCCATGTGGTAGCCCTGCGTGTCTCGGACGCGAAGCCGGCAGTCCGCGGACGTGTTGCAGGGGGCGCCGGCGGTGTGGATGATGACCACGTACTTGGCCGGGAGGTCCATTTTCGAGCAGTATGTCTCTCTGGCTCCCCACGCCGCCCGTGAGATGATGACGGGGCAGTCTGTGGCGAGGCGAAAAGCCGAGGACGTGGGCACTCGCTCGCCCGCACCCACACGTGGACAACCTCGCCCCCGTGGCCGGGTTCCTGCTCGGTCTCCCCAACCTCCAGCCCCCGTGGGCACGCCCTCGGGTGTGCTCGGCTGTGGGGTTCCGGGAAAGGACAGAGAGGGGCCGTCTGGGCCGAGCGGCTGCCGCCAAGAGACAGGCACAAGCCTGCAGGCTCTGATCACAGCTACGGAAACCCAGGTGTGAGCCGGAGGGAGAGACCCGTTGGTCATACAACGTCGTGGCCACTTCACTCAAGAGACGAAGTGCGCCCGCCTGCCTGACCGTGCGCTGCAAATACGCGCCGGTGTGCGCGCTCATGTGGCAGGGCCCAGTGCGGGAACCGGCTCACCCTCGGAACTGGTCGCACAAGCGTGGAAGTAGCTCGACATCTATAACGGGCTCCACAAACGTGAAAGGCTTATCGTTATCGAAGATGGCTCCTGACTTCAGAAGTTTACGATGTCAAATAAAGGTTAATAAAAACAAAAAAAAATGTCCTCGAGTCTAAGAAAAGGTCCGCCCTGGCAGAGAGCGTCAGACCACGCTACCTAGTAACCACGCAGCTCTCGGATTCTAGCATTGGAGCTGTGGCTTTCGTGACCCAACTTCTTGGAATGTTTGCTCCGACATCAGCGTCACCTGCGAACTCGAGCTGTCCTGAGCACCGGGGTCACATCGCAGCTGTCCTGTTTCTGCGTTGAGAATGGTGTGTGTGTGTGCGCGCGTGTGTGTGCGCGCACGCGTGTGTATGTTGGCCCCGCCCCATCTTCCCCCACGGCCCTCCCGCGTGTGACTTCTATGGCTGTCCCTTGTGGGTCTCCTCATGTTCTGTCTTCCCTCGCTGACAGGTGAAGTTCTGTCCGTATCCTCAGCACGAACACGTGTGTCTAGTGTTCAGTAAACACTTGTCGGTGGAGGGAGAATGTGCACACACACGTGTCTGCGTCAGGAAGGGGAAGAGGCCAGGGCACCCCCATCTCGGAGCCGACCGCATCTCAGCGCGAGGTGTTCTCGGTCCAAGAAAACAGCGCATGCGGATCGGCAGACGCCTCCCCTAACGGTCGGCGGTGGCTGGGAGGGCGAGGTGGGTCTGGGGACCTCACCCACCTTTACTGGGCGTCGCCCGCTGCCGAGGGACCAGGCACGCCTCTTCTTTCAAGAGGAGTGGCTGAATATAAGTGGGCGACAGGTGACCCTCCCGGATGGCGTAGGCGATCAGGTCCTTCGCGGCCGACAGGGCGGCGGGGCTGGGACTGCTGCCTGCCGGAGGGTGACACAGGACATGGAACTGTCAGCGAGAAACGCCCACCCGGCTGGTCCTGGGGGGAGGACTGGGCAGCCCCTGGGCCTGAGCCGCTGACAGGTGGGAGGAGAGGGCGCTGGTCCGGTGGGCGGGTCTGGGGATCTGAGGCACACGCAAGACGTGGACAGAGCTCCTGGGTGACCTTCTCCATCTCCGGACGGCAGCTGGGGGGCCATGACAGCCCCCGCCGGCCGTGAGGGTCCTGGCAGGGGCCAGTAATTCATCTCTTAGCGCGCCCCTCCAGCCTGCCCTGTGGTCTGCTCTGGCTCCCCGGGGGTTAAACACGTGCTCGCTGCCTGCGGGGAGGAAGAGAGTGGCCACGCTTGTCCCCTCTGCCAGCGGCCGCTCAGCGTCACACGGCCTCGGACTCCTCCGGCTTCAGCCGTCTCACGGGAGTGCAGACCGGGGAGGAGGAGGGGGACAGAAAGGGCCCATGTCACGGAGTCCCAGCGAGAGAAGCCGAAGCGCGGCGCGGGCCGGAGAGGCGGGCGCGTGCGCGGTGGGGGTGGGGGCGGGGGTGTCGTGGGAGAGAGGGCAGGGGCTGTGGGCGCGGGGTCACGCGAGACAGGGCAGGCACCTCGCTGGCCGGGGGTCCCGGCGAACCTTACCGTTCGCACTGCCGAAGAAGGCGAGGCCCAGGGAGGTGTTGCTGTAGCCCGGGGTGTGCGTGCCTTGGACTGTCCAGCCGATGCCTTCGTACACCCTGCCGTCGTCGCCAACCAGGAAGCTGCGGGCAGGGCGGGGGGACACGGGCTGCGTGGCTGGCACCGCGGCTCGCCCCTGCGAGAGGAACCCCTTGCCCGGCCTCCGAAGGGACAGCGGCTTGAGCCGGGCGGCCCTGACGGGGCCTTGCGTGGGCTCTTGGTGGCCAGCGGCCAGGCTGCCATTCCCTCTCCCGCGCTCCCCACCCCGCTCCCCAGCTCAGGACGCGGTTCTATCGCCCTCAGAAGGAGACGGGTCTCCAAGGGACAGACCCACCACGCGAGATGAGCCTGTCCCCGCCTCCGCCCACGACCCCGTCAGCGCAGCCCCGCGTCCCCACAGCTGGGGGCTTCCTGCACCATCCTCGGCGCGGCTGGGTGTGAGGTCCTGCCCTGTGCAGTCTGACAAAGCCCCAGCCCCACCCCCGGGAAGGGGCGCCTCAGGCCAGGACGCGGCCTCGGGCAGACACCAGGAGCCACAGCGAGGAGAAGGGGGAGAGGGGGGACCCCGCAGAGCGCGGCCACCGGGTCCCCCACCGCGCATGTGGCCTTCGCCGGAGCCACCGCGCACGCGCACCTTCGAACTGCCCCTCGGCGAGGCCGGGGGCTGAGGAAGGTCCAACTCCTGACCCCGGGGGCATCGCCCCTCCAGCGTGAGGGCGCGGGAACTGGGGCGTGCGGCGGGCGCCTGAAGCGAGAAGCCACCGCCACACGCGGACTCTGTCGCGAGGCGACACCCCACACGCGCAGACAGCTCCGCGCCCCCCTAGGCGCACGACTGTCACGCGGCTGCATGGCTCTGAGGAAAGCAAGCGACTTTCCTTCCTTGGTCCCCTCGGGCGCAGCATGGAGACGGTGACCTTGCCCGCCAGCGCCACACGCCGTCGCAGTCGGGGTGCGGGGCGGGGGGTGGGGGGCGGCCAAGGACGCGGAGTCTTTCACAGCCCACGGGTGCTCCAAGGGCCAGGCTTGCGGGGGTTCGAAGGAGATCTCAGAGTCAAGGACCTCACAGAAAATTCCAGAGGATGTGGAATTTCACAGGGTTTTTCAAACATTTTATCCATTATAAACTCGATCTAACCTCAACGCAGGAAGTCGGGGAATCAGGCATGAAGGGCGGGCATGGCTTCCGCCCAGCGCCCCACAAGCCCCCGCACCCCACAAGACCCCTGCGCCCCACAAGCCCCCGCGCCCAGCTCCCCACAAGCCCCCCACACCCGCGCCTGCGCCCGGTGCCCCGCAAGCCCCCCGCGCCTGCGCCTGGCACCCCACAAGCCCCCGCGCTTGCGCTTACTTGTAGGCCACGTCACACCAGCCGTTGTGGAGCATGTGATGGGCCTGCAGCGCCCGCAGCTGCTGCCCGCAGGTGGCCTGGCTGTCGCACCCCAGGCCCGGCACGTGGTGCGTGACGAGGAAGTCCACGGGCGTGTGCAGCCAGACGCTGCAGCCCGCAGCTCCTGCCCCCCACTCCCTGCGAGAGACCACGGTGGGGACGGTGGGGACGTCTGTGGGGACAGCCGCGGGAGGGGGACATCACCCAGCAGCTCCGTTCCGGGCTGCCCGCCACGGAGGGTTGGAGGCGGCCAGGAGCAGGCAGGCCCGCCGCCTCTCCTCCACCCACCCCCGCCCAGCGGCTGCACCTGCACGAGAAGACTAGGTGCCTTGCTCCGACCCCAGGCTGCCCCCCACGACCGACAGACGCCCGCCGCAGCTCCCCCCTGCTCTGCCTGCTCACCGCCCGGCCCTGGCTGCGCCCTGTCCCCGGTGACAGCCTTCCTGTCAGAGTCCCATCCTGAGCTCCCTGAGGGGCTGCTTCTCCTCCTCAGCCTGAGGCCCCCCCAGGCAGGGCCCGCTGGGCACGACTCCGCCCTGGGCCAGGGGCCTCCAGGGCAGTGAGGGCCCCTCCCTCCCTGGTTTCTGTCCCTCCCGGCACAGGCCCGCCCCCAGGCCCACAGCAGTCTGTGCGGGCGCTTTGCAAGTGACCCCCTCGGCGTCCCAGCCCCACCCGCCCCGTCCCCACCACAAGCGCCTGAGCCCACGTCACAGACACGTGGCCGTGTGACGAGCCCCAGGGGTCCCCGCGCCCCCTCACCGGTGAGCTGGGAGCCGTTGCCAGCCAGGGACGGGAGCCTCTGTGACATGCGTCTGGCTGGCATTTTACGCCAGGAGAGGTCACCTGCGAAGGAACATCCCGTTCTGCCTGGTCTCAGAGAGCCCAGCGCCGGCCACCCCGACACAGGCCAGGCCCCTGCGCCCCCTCTGCCTCCCCAGGCCCGCAGCCCCTCACCACAAGCTCGAACCCTCCCCAGGGGTTAGACCCCCGGTTGCCATGGAAACGATACACCTGCAATGGCTGTTCCATTGCCCAGATGCTAAGTGCTCCTTGCGTGCTGACCCCGTTCATCTCAGGCAAATTTAGGAGACACAACCTTATCTCCGTTTTCAGGTGGGAAAACTAAGGTTTAAAGAGCCGAATAACTCGCTTAGAGTCACCGCCGGAGGACTCGCAGGCCCGGCCGCGGACTCGGGGCTCTGGGCTCCAAACGCAAAGCTGTCCCCTCCTCCGCTGGGACTGCCCGCAGTTAAAGAAGTCCCGGTGTGCGACCAGACAACCCGTCCCAGGTCCCGGTCTCGGGCCCGACGAAAGAAAACTCACCCCAGGCCCCGACGCCCAGGGCGGACGAGACGAGAAGCCACAGCAGCATCCTCGGCTGGTCCCGGGCGCGGACGGGGGGGCGCTGACCGCGGCCCTGGGACAGACGGTGACCGTTAATCCAACCGTGCTCGGTCCTCAGACTGGCGGCCACCCCGCCACAGGGCGCCCTGGCTGCCGCCCGCCCAGCCGTGGGCCTCCTGACAGCCAGCACCCGGCCAGGCCTCTCAGGGTCCCCACGCAGGTCAGTTGCTCGCGGGATGGGTGACCGCCCATATCCCATCGCCCCAGGCAAGTGCATTTCACCGAGTGCCCACTCTGCGCGGGGCCTGAGTGGACATGCGAACATGGATGTCACTTAACCCTCACACAAGCCTGCAGTGTGGGGTCTCTGACCCCTGTCCTCAGCGAAGAGCCATGACACCCACAAACACTAGACCCAAGAAATGCGCAAACGCACGGATGGGCCTCGTGCAGAACAGCCCTTCCCGGCAGGGCGGAGGGAGGGAGGAGGAGGGGCCAGCCCTCAGTCCAGAGCCTTCCAAGGGAGGGACAGGCTTCCCAGGAAGGAATGCTCATGCTCGCAGTCACACTCACACTCACACTCACACTCAGGAATACCTGGGGCCCACGCGGCTCAGGGTGCGGGCAGCTCCGCCCTCACAGGCTGGCAGCTCCCGCCCGGGCCTGCACCCCGGCCCCTGCTCCGGAGGCTGCCCCGCCCGCTCCGCCGGGAGGGAGAGAAGCCGGCCCCTCACCGAAGCCGGGAGCAGGAGCAGGGCAGAGCTCCGAGGCTCGGTCCGCACCGTGTCCACACCGCGGGGAGGCGCTCAGTGAAACCAGACTCTGGCCGAGAGCGGGACCGCCCTGTGAATAAGCCCGGGCACCTCCCCGCCGGGAAAGGGCGCGATTGCCCAAGCTCCCCGAGCACCCGCCTCGCCCCCGCCAGCCCGGGGGTGCCCGTGAAACCGGGAGTCGCGTCTGTCACCTGGGAACTTCCGTCCTGGAGCCAGACTTGCTCCAGGGGTGCGGAGGCTGCGGGTGGAGGTCCCTGAGCCCCGCCGCCCAGCCAGGGTCACCAGCAGGGGCAGGAGGCCGGCAGAGGGAGAGAAAGGCGCGTTCCCGAAGGCCGGTGCCGTGCCCAGCTCTGACTTTGTCGCCTGCATGTCTATCGTCCTTCCTCTCGCCACCTCCCCGCCCGTGGCATCAGCTGTCACCCGCCCAGGAAGCCCCTCGCCCCTCGCAGCTCAAGGCCACGTTACAGTCACCAGCCGCCCCCTCCCATCCCACGCTCTGCGGCCTGGTCTCCGGGAGCCCCTGAATCTTCACAGGGGAAACTGCCCATAACGCTCCATGAGCACGACAGGACACACGTCCCCTCGGGGATTTGCGGGGCCCCCACCTTCCAGCAGGCAGGAGCCCCTCCGAGGGAACGCCCTAATCCAGAAATTTGCCCTGGTGGAGCTGCATTCTCAGCCTCAGGCCTGGGGTCCCCAGAAGAGCCCCCGGGAAGGGGTCCTTTGCACCCACGCCGATCCCCACCCCTCCCCCCAGTGCATGCCCCCAGGCCCAGGGCTGGGGAGAAGGGCTCGGGGACCCATGCGGAGGGGACCTGGGACAGGGGTGCGCCTGGGGACAGGCCTGGAGGCAGAGGTGACGGAGTCGGGGGGCGGGCCTGGGCACCGCCGCTGTGGGGACCCTGTAGGTTTTTAACGTTGGTGACAGGCTGTCTCCCTGTACCACCACTGTCTCCCAGCCCTGACAGCAGGAAAACTCTCCCAACGAGAAGGCCTCAAGGTAGGGAGGTGAGACCCAGCTGCCCTCTGCAGAGGGCGCGGAGAGCAGGAAGCCCCAGGAGAGGCCTGGCGGGGGCCACCCGAAGGAGGAGGGGGCCAAGCAGAGACAACACTTGCTGGGGGCCAGCAGGCCGAGGGGCTCTCTGAGGCGAATGCGTGGGGAGGAAGAGAGGGGTGTGGTTCTGTGCACTCAGGACTGAAACCCTAACAGGACCTGCTCAGTTCACGGTGACCAGGAGCTGGTCACCCTCCCCAGCCCCCCTCACCGCTCAACCAGAGCGGCTCCCTGCGCTGCGCCTCCCTCTCTCTCATGGGGGGCCTGAGGCTCCCATCAGCCTGGCTCCTTCCAGCGGTGCCGGAAATAGTGGAGACTAGCAGTCAGGCCTTGAGGCCCCCGTCCCGCGTAGAACTAACTAGCCACAAGTCGTGATGATGCAGTGACCGTCCGCACGGCGGGGGCTCCAAGTCCCTCACTGCCCCAACGCCTGGCATCCCGAGCAAGCTTCTGAAAGCGTGCAAAACTCTTTTTATTTATATTGTTCGTCTCACTGGCTTTTTTCTTTCTTTTTTTTTTTTTTTTTTTGGAAAATGTAATTATTTTGTATTTTTTAATGCATTAATACATGAAGAGTTTACTAATACTACTTTAGGTGAATTAATAAGTAATTTAAATTTTTAAATTTCTACTAGCGTAAGTATTAAAAGGTGTAACCCACATCAACACAAGCTCTTTGGGATACTCGTAATCTTTCAAGTGTAAAAGGGTCTCAAGAACCATAAAGGTGGAGAACCAGCGTCAAGGAATGCCGCAGGCTGTCCTGACGCAGGTAGGCCACAAGAGGGCAGCGCGGCCCCAGGAATCCCGCCACGGCCTCTCACAGGTGCGCCTCCCAGAATCCCTAGCTCTGTCGGCCTTTTCCTCTTTCCTCGTCCTCCTCCTCTGAGTCCTCCAGTAATGCACAACTTCTTAATCACAGGAAATTACAATCTTCTAAGCATAGGTTTCAGGAGAGCCTGGCCAGCCACATATTAGTCTGCAGAGGTTTATCAGATGTCTCATAGGCAAAGCCTATCACTCAGGGCTGAGTAAACACGAGTACCCCCACTCAGCGGATGCGGAGATACTCACCAGGAGTCTCTGCAGCGATCTGTAACTGTAACTTCGAGGGCATCATGAAGACAAAAACCAGGTTCCGCAAGAGACAGGAGAGGAGAAAGGTCGGGAACGCGGACGCCAGGGGGCAGACGCGGGAGCGCTGGGGTCTCTGATTCGCAAGGCGAAGTTCCCCAGGAAACATGGGAGTCGCGGGGAGGCCGCGGAGGCAGAGTCGGGGGGCGGTGCTCAGACTGGGGGACTCTGCCGGTCCCCAGCGAAGCAGCCAGGCTGCCGGAGGGGCCTCACTGTGGGCGCCAGGCCTCAGGACGGCGGGCGGCGGCGGCCCTGAGGGTGCAGAGCGGCAGAGAGCCCGCCCCCTCCGCTCGCTCGCGGGCGGAGTGTTTTCGGCACAGCCGAGGAAACCAAAGCCTCCCTCCCAGTGGCACCCCCCAGAGTCACCGTTCGGAACCAGAGAAGCTGCCCCGACTCACGCCCTAGCAGGAGGCTCTGGGTTTCCCAAGGGGAGGACCCCCCACTTTCCACTCCTATCGATGGAGCCGGCAACGGGCCGCCCGTGTCCGGACGTCCGCGTCAGCCAGGCCTCCCCGAGTCTGGGCTGGCGGGGACCACGGGGCCTGCCGTGGCCTTCGGACACGAGGGAAGCCACCGGCGACATGGGGTCCCGTGCGTTCAAAGCGCCGTCCAGCCGCCCACTCCCACCAACCGCTGGTCCCCTCCTGCCCGCCCCCGCCCATCGCCGCGGAAGGCTCTGCACAAAGTCACCCCGCACCCGTGCGCCCTGCCGTATCCCCTCACGAACGCTCACGCGGCGCCCAAGCCCGGCGCCGCCATGCGGGGACTCGGGCAGCGGGGTGGCGGGGGGCGAAGTTCCAGGCGGAGCCGAGGTCGCACACGCCGCCTGCAGCCGGGCTTTGCTCCGCGTGCCCTGCGCTTCGCTGGCAATGCCTTTATTGTCCTCCAAACTTACTTGACACCTTTGAGAAGCAGGAGTTTTCACATAAAAGCTCAGATGTCCTGGGCCTCTGAGCACCTGGTCCGTTTCCCACGGGGCCGCCTGGCCCGAGGCTGAGTCCCAGCTGTGCCTGCAAGCCAGGACCCCTCCCACGCACCACACTCCCTGGTGTCCCCAACCCTGAGGCCCCGGGCCAGTTGCCGCAGCCGCCCTGCTCGTGGTGCCGGTGACATTCTTAGGCGCGGCCAGCCTCACCAGCTCACCCTAGGTACCTTGTCCCTGGTCCAGAAGGACAGGTGCTTCGACAGAGGCAGCAGAGGGCGCTGTGGGCACACACAGGAGAGACACCCAGGTACCTGCCCAGATTGCCTGAAACTGGGGGTCCCCAACCCCCAAACTGGCACCAGTCTGTGGCCTGGGCTGCACGGCAGGAGGTGAGCGGCGGCCGGGGAGCGAAGCTTCATCTGCGTCTGCAGCCGCCCCCAGCGCCGGCATCACCGCCTCAGCTCCGCCTCAGATCCTCGGGTGTTAGATGCTCACAGGAGCCCCGGTCCCTGGTGCCACAAAGGTCGGGGACCGCTGCCTGAAACAGTGGCTCTTCTGACAGCCAGGCGGGACGGAGGGGGGGCCACTGCCGCTGAGTGCGCGTCACCCATCAGCGCGGCCGGCGGTGGCCCCGCTGGGGGCGCGCTCGCTCCGGTCATGCGCTTGCCGAGGATTTGCTCGTTCACCCGAGCACGCACTCAGCAAGCTTTATGAAACACGGTGCGCGCGGCCCCGTGCCAAGACCTGTCCGTAGCTCCCAGGAGCTTAAACGAGATCAGGAATTCGGGCTATAAGATGCTGTCTCCTCCACGGAGAGACTCCCTCGCCAAGTTCCCGCAGCACCTGGCATTAGTGTCTGGCGCGTAGTAGGTGTTCAGCCGATGCTTGTGTGAATGACCGAAAAGACAAGTACAGATGACGCCTCTTACTCGCCGAGCCCTTTGCACACGGGCTGCCTCCGTTCTCAAGGTGGGTCCCGTGCTTATCTCCCCATTTTACTGGTAAAGAAAGTGAAGCACAGAGAGTCACGCAGCCTGTGTGTCTCCACAACGTGGGACGTGCTCGGGGCCCAGGGCAGCAGACAGGCTGCCTCAGGCCTGCCGGGGAAAGGGCAGTCGGGGTGCCGGGGAGGGGAGGGGAGGCTTCGCCGGGCAAAGGACCGGTGTGGACAGAAGAGGACACCTTCCCTGATGGACGGACAGAGGTCAGGGAAGGCCCTCCGGACGGCGGGGGGCGGGGGCGAGGCCAGGACGCGGGCCTTCAGCCAGTGCAAGGTCATGTGAATGTGAACCAGCTTCACTCCAGAAGGCAAGGGAACCGGAAGTGGCGGGGGAGAGGCCGTGTCCACCGGGGGGACGCACAGGCCGCCTGGACCAGGTGGGACCACACTGACTCCCGGGAAGGGCACTCCTGGGGTGAGAGCCCCGGAGACAGAGGCCCGGAGGTGCCCCCAGGGGCCGCAGGAGGGCAGGCCGGCCAGGCGGGGCAGCTCTCGGGGCGGCGTGTGCTGTGCTAAGCGGCCCCGCTCCCCCCGGTTGACGGGTGACGGGGAGCTCGGCGGCCAGGGCGGACCCGGTCCTGCCCAAGAGGCCCCAGAAAGACATTGTCTCCTCAGTTCTAAGCTCCTCGAGGGTGCGGCTCCCATGAGTGACAGGGGTGATGCTGGCGGCCTCTGAAACACCGTAACCCCGAGGACCCGTCACGCGGACTGCAGGAGGGGCTGCCGGCCGAACCACCCGCAGCCGGCGCCCAGGACGTCGAGGCCCCGTTCCCGAAGTGTTACCAGCCAGCCACAGGGCCTCGCGGGGGCCCCGCTGCGGCTGGCGGTGTCTGCATCTGCCACACAGGGGCCTGACCCCCCCCCGAGGGCCCTTCTACCCCCGACTCGCCCCTGTGGACCTGGGAACCCCGGCCGGCCCTCGCCCCGCTGAGCGCTCAGCACAGAGCCAGGCGGGGGCGGGGGCGGGGGCCTCAGCTGGGCTGACCCCTGGGGAGGCAGGGCAGGTCGACCCCCAGGGTCCTCAGCCTGCCCCCCACCCCCGCCACTGGCTGTCACAGGTGGGAAATGCCACCTGCACGGGGCAGAGGGAGGAGAGGCGGCCGCTGGCTCAGCTTGGGGAGGGGGGAGGGGGTGCTAGGGGAAGTGAACTAACCCCGCGACTTCCTCCCCAGCCAGCTCCAAGGCCCAGGAAAGGGAATTTCACAAAAAGGCAGAAGGATCTGTGTGAACACTTCCCGTCCCGCCCCGACCCCTTCCTGGCAGGGACAGCCCGGCCCGGGGTTGCCACACCACCAGCCATGACGCAATCTCCCCAGCAGAGGGCTGAGCAGGCCGGCCAGGGGCGGCCTATAAAAGCCGGGCCCCCACGGCCCCGTCAAAGCCCTCTGCGAGCCTCTTTGCCTGGGTAAGCGAGCTGCCGGCCTCCCTGGGCAGCAGCCTGCCCAGTGCACGTCCTTGACTCCCCGACCCGCCTGCCTCTGGAACCCGCCCCCTGGAAGCCCTCCTTGATACCCCGCTCGCTTTAAAGCTTCTTCCCATTGTCTTAGGTCGGGGTCTGCTGCAGCCGCCCGCTCTCAGGTGCCCTGATTCTTGGCCTTCTCCAGATATTCTGAAAACTGTCCCTCGCATGCGCGGGCCAGGGGCGTCTCCCAGTCCAGCTGCAGCTCTCGCTGCCTGCCTGCCTGCCTGTCTGTCTGTCTGCCTGTGTTTCCCCCCCTATTCCCATGAGCCGCCAGCAGAGATGTCAGGGAGGCTTTTCTTCCCAGCTCCTGACCATTTGTGTCTCCTCTGCTCAGACCCAGCGTGAGAAGCGGAGGGCCAGGATGTCGTCGCTGATGGAATGCAGCCTGGAGACCATCATCAACATCTTCCACCAGTACTCCACGCGCCTGGGGCACCCCGACAGGCTCAACCAGCGGGAGTTCAAGCAGCTGGTGAAGAAGGAGCTGCCCAACTTCCTCAAGGTGGGGCTGGGCGCCCGGGAGGGAGGCTGCCGCCTGGGCGGAGGATGGAGGAGGGGCGCGGTGCACCTGGCCGTCCACGTCCCTGTCCCCGTCCCCGGCCCTGGCCCCGTCCCCGGCCCCAGCGGTCGAGCGCTGGTGCACCGGGACCCACCCGCCCGCCCCAGCGGCCAGAGGTGCAGCAGAGACGGTGGTCGGTAAAGAGCAGTATGTGCCCGAAACAGAGTCAGAAAGACAGCGGCTGGGGGGTGGGGCCGGGCGGGGGACAGGGAGGTGGACAGGGCCCCTCCGAGATGGCGGCGCTCAGGCCGAGACCTGAAGGTGGAGAAGCCGGGTGGACGGGGAGGCGGGAGGCCCGAGGCGGCTCCTCCGACGAGGACGAGGAGGGCTCTGGTAGGAAAGGGACGGGAGCAGGAGGAAAAGCCCCGCCCCACGGCGGACACAGCCGAAGGGGACAGCCCCGCCGCCTGAAAACGACCCGGCAGCTCCGGGGAAAAGGAGGACTCGTTTCACCGATCTTCCTGGTTTCTTTACAAATCTGGAGACTTGGGGGGACTCAGAGGGGCGGGATTCCCAGGCCCAGGGCCCAGTCCCTTCTGGGGAGCGGTGACCTGGGGTACGGGGCGCCCTCCTGGAGCCCCTCCGCACCTTAGCGGGGCGGTGCATCGCAGCAGTGAGAGACTTGGGTGCTGACGCCCCAGCAAGCGGGCCCTTGGGCACAGCCTGGCGGCAGCCGGCAAGCCTGGCTCTGGGCGAAGCCGGTGCCCGCGCCCTCTGCAGAAGCGGCGACAGGCGGGGCGGGGAGCTGGGGCTCGGCCAGCGGGCTGTCAGGAGTGACGGGGCCTCCTGCAAAAGCGCAGGATAGGTCACGCGGAAGCACCGCAGGAGCGGAAGGGCCCAGGGAGAGAGCCGGCCCTAGGGTCTGGAGGGGACCCAGCTGACGTGCCCCAGCCTGCGGGCGCCCCGCCTACAGCCTCACCTCACCGCGACCTCCCTGCTCACTGCGCCACGCCCTCTGGGGCGACCAGACGCACAGCTCGCTCTGTCTCTCTGCAAGATCCCAATCCTCCTGTTTTCCGCGGGGACTTCCGGGGTGCGGGTTGGAATGAGTGTCACTCATCTGTGACCCGGAGAGGGGAGGCCAGGAGCGGTGGGGCCAGGAGCAGGGACGTAGAGGCCGGGCTCTCTAGCCGTCGGCACCGGCTCGGCGCCCGCCACGTCACCGGCCCGGTCGCTGGTCATGTTTAACCTTTGAGCCGAGGCCCCGAAGCCGCGTTTCTCTGCGCCAGGCGGCCCAGCCCTGGCCGCGGCCGGCGCTGACCGCCCTGTCTCCCACCCTGCAGAAGCAGAAGAGGAATGACAAGGCCATAAACCATATCATGGAGGACCTGGACACGAATGGGGACAAGGACCTGAGCTTCGAGGAGTTCGCCATCCTGGTGGGCCGGCTGACCGAGGCGTCCCACGAGGAGATGCACAAGACCGCGCCCCCCGGGGAAGGCCACAGCCACGGGCCCGGCTTCGGCGAGGGCCACAGCTCCTGCCAGAACCCGAACCAAGGCCAAGGCGGCCACGGCCACGGCCACAGCCACGAGGGCCACGGCCACAGCCACGAGGGCCACGGCCACAACCACTAAACGAGAGGCCAGGCCCCCCAGTCCCCGCCTGACCCGGGCCCCAGGGCTATGTGCCACACTGCCCTGGCTGCGGGGCTGGGGTTCGGGGTGAAATAAAGTGTTCCTCCGAGCCAGCACTCTGCCTGCTTCTTCCACCGCCGCCTGCCCACCGGTCCACCCCTCACCCCAGGGTTTGGGGCCAACAGCCCTGCTCGTTACGGGGGCTGCACCCCTTCGCCCACGGCTGGCCACACAGCCACCCCTCTCCTAATGGAGCCTTGTTCTTTGGGACGCACACCAGACAGTCTGGGCAGTGGGGACAAGGACAGATGGGCGTGTTTACCCATGAACGGAGTCTGCATCCCCAGGGGCTGTGGGGTCTCTTAGATGAGGCACCCCCCACCCTCTGTGGGCACCGGGGTGGGTGGGGCACACACGAAGGTCAGGGGTCCAGCCCACGCCACCGGCGCTGTGTGGAGGTTGGACTCAGGGTCCAGGGAGCCTTTTGGGTCCACAGATTCTGGCTCTAAGCCTCGAAGGCGAGCCGAGCTCCCCGAGGTGACCGAGGTTGCTCGATCCCAGTCAGTGGCTGGGGACAGGCCAGCGGGCCTCTTGCCCCTGTCTCTCCCAGCTCCCAGCTCCTGCCTGGAGCAGCCTCCACAGGCCAAGGCTTGTCCCTGCCCAAGAGCTTCGCCCCCGGAAGCCTCTTCCACAGGTTACCCCGGGACCGGGGTGAGCCTCCCAAAGACCAGAGCCCAAACCAGGGGTGTCGGCCCCCCCCCCGCCCTTCAAGCAGGGAGGAAACTGTCAGAATCAGGGTTTGGGGGCTCTGGAGACAGATCGACAGGCATCCACGCCCACATTACAAACTAGGAAAGCGAGGTGCCAGGTGGGGGAGGGGTTCATCTGAACCCCGCTGGGGGAGCTGGCCCAGACAGAGACGGGTCTGCACCGCCCCCCAGCCGTTCCACCCCCAGCACCAGCAGCCAGACGGGCGGGGCCTCTGCTGGGGGTGCAGAGAGAGACAGGCTCCCGCTTGAGGGCTGAGGGTGTTTCTGGGGCTGGCTGCAGAGTTCAGAGGCCCCCAGTTCCCTCCCGGCCTAACTTGGGGACCTGAAAGCTGGGGACGCTCGCCGTCTGACAGCTCTGCTCCCCACCCTCGTGTCCCGGGAGGGGTCGCCCTCTCCGACTGCAGCTTGGTGGGGGAAGGAGAACCGGCTGGGAGTTGGGAGGCCTGGGTTCTGTCCATGGCCTGGGCAGGACACCTGCCTGGGGCTGAGCAGGGTGGGGCGGGGGAGGAGGAGCAGGGTCAGGTCAGGGTCAGGGCTGAGTGAGGAGGGCAGGGTGGGTGGGGGGGGCGTGCAGGGTGGGGTGAGAAGGGCAGGGGAGGCTCCCCCACCCCTCTGCCCGCCACGACTTATCGGGACGTACCACAGATATGCTGGTGATTCTGCCCCGCACTTGACTGCAAACTCCGCGAGGACAAGTCCGTGGCACCCGCCTTACCCTCCCCTTAGTCCCAGCACCCTGCGTAACGGCTGGTACGGGGAGGGTTCCCAACACCGGCTGCGTGGGCGTCCTCAGACCCCGACATGCTCCGTGTCCCCCCCTCAGGGGGAGGAGTGGAGAAGGGGAGGCTTCTGGGTATGGGGGGAGGGGCGGAGGCGAAGCCCCTCCCGGCTCTGTTTAGCCCCACCAGCCTCCACCTGTTGCTCTCTGGAAGCTTCCACTTGAAGGAAGGGATGTGTCTTGAGGGAAAGTTTGAAAACTGTTGGTTTCAGCCACCCGCCCCGCCCCATGCTTGGAGCTTCTCCCAGAGTCTCTGCCAAGCGCTCGGCGGCCGCCCGCACCCCTCCGCCCCTGCGCCCCTGGGCCCCTCCAGGACAGGGGGCCTCGCCGTGCCGGGGATGCTCGAGAGCGTGTCGTGCCCGGAGCCACGGCCTCGCGCCTGCCGGGCCCTCCCCGCACCCCGGTCTTCTCCACATCCACACACCACGGAACAGCTCTCCCCACCCCTCCCCGCGGCTCCCACCCACATCTCGAAAACGTTTCTCTAAGCAGCATCCGGGCTTTCTCCGGCCTAGGTGCCGGTGGGTCTCTGGGTCGCCGCTTCCAGGACGACCTCCCGGACCACCCGCCTCCCTCTGCCAGGCCCGCAGAGCTGTCCCGGGCGTCTGTCAGTCCGGAATGGATTGTAAGCCCTTAGCGGCAAGTCTGACGACAGCCCGAAGGCGGGGACCACGGCCGGCTGGCCGTGCACCCCCAGGAGTCGGTGAGCGTGGTGGATAAGCACGCAGGCAGAGTGGCCCCGGACCCAAGGGAGCTGGCAGGGAGGGGGGCGGGGGCACAGCTCTGGGCACCGGGGGCGTACCACGGCCTGGCCACCTGGCGGCGGGGGAGGGGGTCCCGCTCGGCAGCAGGACAGCGGGGGACAGAGCTCCTCAGACACCAAGGGCTCTGCCTTTGCCTTCGCCCTCTGCCAGCTCCGTCCGAGAGCAGATTGTTCTAGACTGGGGGGGGGGGGGGTCCTGACAACAAGCCCTGGACACGGCCCAAGAGAGCTCGTCGGGGTGCGTCAGCCCCTTCCATCCCGAAACAAGCTGCCTCTTCCCTTCGGAACCAGAGTGTCAGGGTCAAGGTTGAGCTCCCCACCCCAAGCGAGAATGGGTGACTACCTCCGTGATTAATGCCTGCTTTGGGGAAATAAGAGCTTTGGGGTTTCCCCGTCACCACAGACTCTGAAGAACAGAGAGCCTGTCGCCAGAGGCTGCACCCCCCGCCCCAGTTCTCGGGGGTTCATTCTCCTCAGCTGCGGAACCTGAACTTCTGGGTGGTGCTCAGGGAGGGGCAAAGCAGGAAGGTGGCAGCCTCAGCTATCAGACTCTGCCCAGATGCTTGACAACGCTCCGAATGTGCCCGGGGCCACTCTCCCCGACCCCCACCCCCGAGCTGGGGGGCTGCGTGTCAGCTCTGAACGACACCCCGAGGGGCCCACGACAAATGAGGCTTCGCCCTGTCGCCAAGACCCTCCCGGGCCTGCGGCCAGACGGGGCTGCCCCTCGGTGCCCCTCGCACAGGCCAGAGGCGTGGGGTTCCGTGGGACTCTGAGGCGGGAAGGCTGGCTGTCCCCCAGCTCTGTCCCTGGAGGGACGAGGACCGGAGTGGCATCAGGGCGGTGGCATGGGTGTCCCAGGAGGAGCATGCAGTGCTTGAGCGGGCAGGGGGCTCGTGTGCACCGGCCGGGAGCCGTGGGCACGAGGCGGGGGCGGGCAGGGCAGTGGGCAGACGCCAGGCCTGGAGGGCACAGGGCACAAGCGGGCAGTGGTCTCGGGAGGGAACGATACGATCTAGAAACGTCCACCTGTGTGATGTGGGCTGTGTCAGGTGGGAATGAGCCCGCAGGCCCAGGAGCAGGCTGCACTCTTAGTCCGGGCGAGAGCCAGGGGCACGTCCCCCGGCGCAGGCCTCAGAGAAGATGGGGCCAGCCAGGACCGGACGCCCCGGCCCCTCTCAGGTCCAGGGGACGATTTCGTGCCGTTTCCCAAGACCGCGCTGGGAGGAAAGGTGCCCGCTTTCGCCAGCGGTGAGGCAACTCGGCCGACGCGGCCACGAGCCGGCTCCGCGGGGAACAGGCCGCCCCGCGCTCGGCCCGCGCCCCGGCGGCTGCTGCGAACCCACAGTGTAGAAAGCCCTGTGTCATGGATTTTGACATTCCGATTACCAAAGTGACAACAGGGCTGAAACAGCCGGTTGCTCAAGTGCTGTTGCCTCTTAGGGCTCAGGCCCGAGACACCCCCACTTCCCCAAGGCTCCGGCCAGCCCCCCGCCCGCCCAACTGCCCTGCACCCCGCCTTCCTCCTCCTGGTCCTTCTCCTCTCTCTTTCTCTCTCTCTCTCTCATTCTGTCTCGCCCTCGCTGGCTGCTCTGCCCTCCTGGTGTCGGTGGTGACGATGACCAGGTGTGACTCCTCCAGAAGGTGCTCAGCCCCTGAGACACCTGTCATTGGTGGGAGCAGAAAGTCACCAGGGAAACGAGGTGAAGGGCTGAGGGCATGGAGCCTGGACGAGAGGAGCAGGGGGTCGTGACAGCTGCCTTCGAAGATCGTCAAGGTCTGGGGGCAGGCGTCCGCTCCACGGCAAGGCCTCCCAAAGCGGCTTGCTGCCACCTGGTCCCACCCTGCCTGCCCCCCACCACCCACCCCCTGCAACCACTCATGAGCATTTCAGTCGGAAAACTGAAACTCGATTTGTAACTCAGCCGAAAGCCAAGTTTGCGGCCCTTCTCTCACTCTGTGGACGGTCCCGGAGCAGGGGAGCCCTGCGGGGCGCTGCCCGGGGCGCGGGCCACCCAAATACGCAGGCCCTGCCCTCGGGGAGCTGACATCCCACGAGAAACCCGCCGAGAAAACTATAAGAGGTCAGTCCCAGTGGTGAGTTTCACGGGGAACATAGAAGAGGAAGACGTGGCAGGGGGACCCCCAGGTGAAGTGGGGCGCAGGTCGGGGCCGCCCTGGGGAGACGAGCTCTGAACGGCAAGCGCCGGGAAACACCCGAGGGTCTCATTCAGGGTGACTGCGATGACAGGGTCACACCCACGTGCTGGCCGCGGGCAGAGGAGGGACGAGGGACCGGGGTCGAAGGTCGAGGGCCCGAGCTTGGGGACGCGTTAGGACCCCATTGGGAGAGTCTATCAGGCCTGATCTTTGATTCCTCCGGGAGCCCCGGACCCCCAAGTAGACGTTTCTGATATTACGTCGCGGGCGGAAGAGAAGCGGAGGTGAGCGAAGCGCCGCGCGGACGTGGGGCGCAGCGCGGGGGGCGGGGCCGCCGGTCCAGCAGGGGCCGTGGGCGGCGCCAGGCGGCACCGGACGAACTGGGGGCCTCGCTTCGTGGGTCACGCAGGTGTGCGCCCGCTGCCCTGCACACCTGAAACCGACAGAGTACTACGGCATGCCACCTGGAATCGAGAATTTAAAAAGGAAGAGAGAAAAGAAGGGGGGCCGATGAGCATGAAAGGGGCGCTGTTCGCCTGTCGTGCTGGGGGGGTGAGGGGCGCCCCTGGGCGGGGGTCACGAAAGAGCAAGACTTGGACTTCTGTAGGTCCGCGCGTCGGGTAACGAGAGACGTCGGAGTCCCACAGCAAGCCCACTTTGCTCTCTTTCAAGTTTGGAGACTCTGTGTTGGCCGCGACACAATGGCGCATCTGTCTGAGGCGTTCTTGCCCCAGGGGACCTCGTCGCCCGCCCCTGGGTCCAGGTCCTTCCCCTGAACCCACCGTGCCGGAGAGTGGCGTGGCCCCCCTCCATCACAAACTGACACCCCTGGCTACAGGGCTCTGTCAGAGAACACGGCCCAGCGGGAGCCCGAGGGCATGAAGGCAGGGCACCCCGGCGGCCCCGAGCCGAAAGCTACTCTGGAGGGGAGGCGCGTGAGGGTGGGCTCCCTGGAGGAGGTGACGCTGGGTTGGGCCTTCGTGGACAAACGGGAGCGCGGGGGCTGAAGAACGGCCCAGGCCCCTCGGACACATGACAATGTCTGCGATGAAGGGAAGAGGGAGCCTCAGACAGAGGGCACTGGGTCACCATGGGGAAGCTGGAGAACGTTCCAGAATGACTGGAGACCAGGGCTCACGGCGGCAGACAGGAGGTTGGTGGGGAGATGCTGGGGGGGACGCGTCCCACCCTCGCTTTGGTCAGCTTGTCTCGTGGCACGTGCCACCATCGGGGCCGTGCGCTTTCACAAAGGGACTGGAGGGCACCTCGTTCGAACGCTGCCCAAAGGACGGACAGACTGACATTCAGACGAGGAGGCCAGCAGCCCAACCTCACAGAGCCGAGGAGCCGGGGGGCTACCCACGCACCTCCTGACCCGGGCCGGTGGCTCCCCTCCTTGCCCTGGCCGACGGATTTTGACCGAGTCCTTTGGGGGCCGTTGAAGTGTTCCTAAGTAGGACCGAGGTTCAGTCCGTGGTTGAGCGGCTGTCCTGAATCCCAGTCGCGGCTGGGGAATGCTTCACAAGCAGGAACCCACCGCGTTCGGTTCACGTCGGTCGGCCGCCGTTTTCTCCCGAGTCCAACATGACCACGAGTGTCCGAGGCAGCGGCAGATACGCGTGAGGGCACCGGGCAGGACGCCCGGCCCGCAGCCCGGTCTCGGCTGAGGCCTCTAGAGAAAGACCGGCCCTCGCTGCCCCATCAGCTGCCACACACGGGTCAGCTTTCACTATCCGGGTCACCCCCGCAACTGAGCTCGGTCTCTGCTCCCCCTGAAAGTCGCCTTCAGCTGCCGTGGCCGCAGCCCGGGAGCTGACTGACCGGCGACCACGATCGCCTGCTGCAGGATCAAGTGTCGTCCTGGTGGGGCTGACGTCTCCCGAGTGCCGAGCGCGTCACGTGTGCCATTGGATTGTCACCCTCACGTCCACGGTCACCTTCTCTGCCGGGAACGTGGTCCCCAGATACCGGCCAGAAGCTCTCCTTCCTCCCTCCCCCCTCCCCCCCTCCCTCCCTCCCTCCTCCCTTGCCCCCTCCCTCCCTCGTTTCCTTCCGGATCTCCGCTCGGTGCCATCCCCCGTCGTCCCGCCTAAATCAGCGACCCCCCCACCTTGCTTCTCGTCGCCTGTCCTCACCTACCAGAGTCTCACGAGATGCTTTTTTATCGTTCGTCTGTTCATTTTCTATCCCCTCCCCGCTAGCACGTGAGCCCCGAGGCGACCGAAGCCTCGTGTGTTTGTTTCTCGCCCTCCTAGACGCTCAGCGAGAACCCGGGAAGTGAATGCACGAAGAATGTGACCGTGTGATAAGCAGGTGGCCCCGGGGGTGCAGGGGACCTGTCGGCACAGCGGGGGTGAGCTGCGGCCCAGTCGGGGGCCCATGGCCGTGGAAAGAAGGAAAGCCCACGGACACCGTTAGAACTCGGCAAGGAGGCGTTTATTAGCTCTCGCGCCCCTCGGCTCCGCCCGGGGGCCTTGCTGGGGAAAAGCCTCTCGGAGCACCCTACTCCGTGGTCTTCAGCACCTGGGTCATCTTGACTACGGAGTGGAAAAAGTCGATCTGATCATCTCGATCATCATTCAGCTCCTTGAGTATCTTGTCAATGATGTGCTTTTCTTTGGTTTTCTAGGGGAGGGGGCAGCAGAGACAGCGAGCTCAGACTCTCCCCGCCCCCCTCCAGGCCCTCATCCCTCGGGGCTCAGCGGAGGAGGCCCAGGAGTATTGATCCAGTAGCCAGAACGGGGTTGGAGAATCAAGTGTGACAGAGCAGAAGACGGAGAGGAGCAGCCGTGGAGTCCCGCCCGCCTTGGCCTGGAGGCTCCCTCTAGCAGGCGGCCGGGCCCCCTCCCTGCCTGTCTCCACCCGCTGAGGCCTGAAACAGCTCCAGACCCAGGTGTCAGGAGGTGTCAGGGCGAGTTACTGAGAGAGGGGGGTGGGGCCCGCCTGGCCGCAGGGGGAGAACAGCCTTGGGTGCTGGACCTGGAGCCGAACCCCCCCTTGTCCCTCCATCGCCCCCCAGGCCCGGCCAGGGCCCCCGACCGCGCGGCCTACCTTGATCGAGTCGGCCATCTCTATTAAGATCAGCTGCCTCAGCTCCCCCTTGGACATGGTGTCTTTTTTACACTCCTTTTCCGCGTACTGGCGGAAGACCGCGATGACCTCACGTAGGGAGTTCTCCAGCTTGCTCATCTTCCCGGTCCGCGTTAACCTTCACTGTGGGGAAACGAGGGGGTCTGAGGCCCCCTCCCCGACCCCCGCATCCCGCGCTCCTCTCCTCCCGCCTCTAAGCCTGGAGGAGGGGGGCTCCCCCACGGTGGCTTCGTGACCCCTCTGCTCTGGGTCTGATCCACGGAGAACGGCTCAGTGGTGGATTGGGCGGGGGAAGAAGTCCCTCCCAGGTTCGAGGGGACCGGGCTCGAGGCCAGCGCCCCGCGTCCCCCACGCCGCCTGGAAACGCAGCTCAGAGCGCGTCGCTCACTCGGGCTCGCCTGGAAGGGGTCTCCGACTGCCCGGAAGGCCCTCCCTGGCCACAGGTCCCCTACGGACGCTCGCCAGCCCCCTGACCTCACCCTCCCCGAGTCCTGAGGCTGGGTCTACACAACCCAGTGAGACGTGGTCTCCCCCGGTCGAAAGTGCAGCCAGCCCTGCGTGCCCTAGGTGTGTGAGCGTCTAATCACTGCGTTGTACGCCTGAAGCTAATATAATATTGTATGTCCACTGTAATCGAAAATTGAAATTGAGATTTTTTCGATGCAGCCAGCCCAGAGGAGTCCCAGCAAGCCGAGGGTCGTGGCTTCCAGCAGCCTGCATCGGGGCCCCCCACAGCCAGCACCCTGGGTCCCCCCGCCACGGCCTCGGCTGGAGAAGGGACGCTTACCCACAAGGCACGGGCGCGGACTGCAGCAGAAGCCAGCACTGATGCCGGCTGCGGGCGCAGGAGGCTTTTATGAGGCGCTGCCGCCTTTACCTCTGACCCCGAGTGAAAAAAACAGATTCCGTAAGAAGAATCAATATTTGATTATCTGCTAAGGCCAGTGGAGAATGTGCTGGCTCGAATATCACTGCTGGGCTATGTCCATGGGAACACAGGCTGTCACCCCCAGGAACATAACATTCCAACAATAAGCTTTCTGCTTCTGTACCAACCCCCGCCCCCCGCCGGCACACCCAACCTGCGGTCGACAGGCAGAGAATAGAAGAAAATAGACCTTTGTGTTTAGACAGAATGACGAATGGGATTTTGGGCTTAAAACCCCTGTACCTCTACATTTCGAGGCTGCTTAATTTGGGGTCTGCGTACCCCTGCAGGACCCAGCTGGCTGAATTAAGAGTGTGTTTCCTATAACACACTGAGTTCCGGTGGTCCCCAGTTCAGAGGCCCCCAGTTCCCTCCCGGTCTAACTTGGGGACCTGAAAGCTGGGGACGCTCGCCGTCTGACAGCTCTGCTCCCCACCCTCGTGTCCCGGGAGGGGTCGCCCTCTCCGACTGCAGCTTGGTGGGGGAAGGAGAACCGGCTGGGAGTTGGGAGGCCTGGGTTCTGTCCATGGCCTGGGCAGGACACCTGCCTGGGGCTGAGCAGGGTGGGGCGGGGGAGGAGGAGCAGGGTCAGGTCAGGGTCAGGGCTGAGTGAAGAGGGCAGGGTGGGGGGGGGGCGTGCAGGGCGGGGTGAGAAGGGCAGGGGAGGCTCCCCCACCCCTCTGCCCGCCACGACTTATCAGGATGTGCCACAGATATGCTGGTGACTCTGCCCCGCACTTGACCGCGAACTCCCCGAGGACAAGTCCGTGGCACCCGCCTTACCCTCCCCTTAGTCCCAGCACCCCGCGTAATGCCTGGTACGGGGAGGGTTCCCAACACCGGCTGCGTGGGCGTCCTCAGACCCCGACATGCTCCGTGTCCCCCCCTCAGGGGGAGGAGTGGAGAAGGGGAGGCTTCTGGGTATGGGGGGAGGGGCGGAGGCGAAGCCCCTCCCGGCTCTGTTTAGCCCCACCAGCCTCCACCTGTTGCTCTCTGGAAGCTTCCACTTGAAGGAAGGGATGTGTCTTGAGGGAAAGTTTGAAAACTGTTGGTTTCAGCCACCCGCCCCGCCCCATGCTTGGAGCTTCTCCCAGAGTCTCTGCCCAGCGCTCGGCGGCCGCCCGCACCCCTCCGCCCCTGCGCCCCTGGGCCCCTCCAGGACAGGGGGCCTCGCCGTGCCGGGGATGCTCGAGAGCGTGTCGTGCCCGGAGCCACGGCCTCGCGCCTGCCGGGCCCTCCCCGCACCCCGGTCTTCTCCACATCCACACACCACGGAACAGCTCTCCCCACCCCTCCCCGCGGCTCCCACCCACATCTCAAAAACGTTTCTCTAAGCAGCATCTGGGCTTTCTCCGGCCTCAGTGCCGGTGGGTCTCTGGGTTGCCGCTTCCAGGACGACCTCCCAGACCACCCGCCTCCCTCTGCCAGGCCCGCAGAGCTGTCCCGGGCGTCTGTCAGTCCGGAATGGATTGTAAGCCCTTAGCGGCAAGTCTGACGACAGCCCGAAGGCGGGGACCATGGCCGGCTGGCCGTGCACCCCCAGGAGTTGGCGAGCGTGGTGGATAAGCACGCAGGCAGGGTGGCCCCGGACCCAAGGGAGCTGGCAGGGAGGGGGGCGGAGGCACAGCTCTGGGCACCGGGGGCGGACCCACGGCCTGGCCACCTGGCGGCGGGGGAGGGGGTCCCGCTCGGCAGCAGGACAGCGGGGGACAGAGCTCCTCAGACACCAAGGGCTCTGCCTTTGCCTTCGCCCTCTGCCAGCTCCGTCCGAGAGCAGATTGTTCTAGACTGGGGGGGGGGGGGTCCTGACAACAAGCCCTGGACACGGCCCAAGAGAGCTCGTCGGGGCGCGTCAGCCCCTTCCATCCCGAAACAAGCTGCCTCTTCCCTTCGGAACCAGAGTGTCAGGGTCAAGGTTGAGCTCCCCACCCCAAGCGAGAATGGGTGACTACCTCCGTGATTAATGCCTGCTTTGGGGAAATAAGAGCTTTGGGGTTTCCCCGTCACCACAGACTCTGAAGAACAGAGAGCCTGTCGCCAGAGGCTGCACCCCCCGCCCCAGTTCTCGGGGGTTCATTCTCCTCAGCTACGGAACCTGAACTTCTGGGTGGTGCTCAGGGAGGGGCAAAGCAGGAAGGTGGCAGCCTCAGCTACCAGACTCTGCCCAGATGCTTGACAACGCTCCGAATGTGCCCGGGGCCACTCTCCCCGACCCCCACCCCCGAGCTGGGGGGCTGCGTGTCAGCTCTGAACGACACCCCGAGGGGCCCACGACAAATGAGGCTTCGCCCTGTCGCCAAGACCCTCCCGGGCCTGCGGCCAGACGGGGCTGCCCCTCGGTGCCCCTCGCACAGGCCGGAGGCGTGGGGTTCCGTGGGACTCTGAGGCGGGAAGGCTGGCTGTCCCCCAGCTCTGTCCCTGGAGGGACGAGGCCCGGAGTGGCCTCAGGCCGGTGGCATGGGTGTCCCAGGAGGAGCATGCAGTGCTTGAGCGGGCAGGGGGCTCGTGTGCACCGGCCGGGAGCCGTGGGCACGAGGCGGGGGCGGGCAGGGCAGTGGGCAGACACCAGGCCTGGAGGGCACAGGGCACAAGCGGGCAGTGGTCTCTGGAGGGAACGATACGATCTAGAAACGTCCACCTGTGTGATGTGGGCTGTGTCAGGTGGGAACGAGCCCGCAGGCCCAGGAACAGGCTGCACCCTTAGTCCGGGCGAGAGCCAGGGGGACGTCCCCCGGCGCAGGCCTCAGAGAAGATGGGGCCAGCCAGGACCGGACGCCCCGGCCCCTCTCAGGTCCAGGGGACGATTTCGTGCCGTTTCCCAAGACCGCGCTGGGAGGAAAGGTGCCCGCTTTCGCCAGCGGTGAGGCAACTCGGCCGACGCGGCCACGAGCCGGCTCCGCGGGGAACAGGCCGCCCCGCGCCCGGCCCGCGCCCCGGCGGCTGCTGCAAACCCACAGTGTAGAAAGCCCTGTGTCATGGATTTTGACATTCCGATTACCAAAGTGACAACAGGGCTGAAACAGCCGGTTGTTCAAGTGCTGTTGCCTCTTAGGGCTCAGGCCCGAGACACCCCCACTTCCCCAAGGCTCCGGCCAGCCCCCCGCCCGCCCAACTGCCCTGCACCCCGCCTTCCTCCTCCTGGTCCTTCTCCTCTCTCTCTCTCTCTCTCTCTCTCTCTCTCTCTCTCTCTGTCTCGCCCTCGCTGGCTGCTCTGCCCTCCTGGTGTCGGTGGTGACGATGACCAGGTGCGACTCCTCCAGAAGGTGCTCAGCCCCTGAGACACCTGTCATTGGTGGGGGCAGAAAGTCACCAGGGAAACGAGGTGAAGGGCTGAGGGCATGGAGCCTGGACGAGAGGAGCAGGGGGTCGTGACAGCTGCCTTCGAAGATCGTCAAGGTCTGGGGGCAGGCGTCCGCTCCACGGCAAGGCCTCCCAAAGCGGCTCGCTGCCACCTGGTCCCACCCTGCCTGCCCCCCACCACCCACCCCCTGCAACCACCCATGAGCATTTCAGTCAGAAAACTGAAACTCGATTTGTAACTCAGCCGAAAGCCAAGTTGGCGGCCCTTCTCTCACTCTGTGGACGGTCCCGGAGCAGGGGAGCCCTGCGGGGCGCTGCCCGGGGCGCGGGCCACCCAAATACGCAGGCCCTGCCCTCGGGGAGCTGACATCCCACGAGAAACCCGCCGAGAAAACTATAAGAGGTCAGTCCCAGTGGCGATGAGTTTCACGGGGAACATAGAAGAGGAAGACGTGGCAGGGGGACCCCCAGGTGAAGTGGGGCGCAGGGCGGGGCCGCCCTGGGGAGACGAGCTCTGAACGGCAAGCGCCGGGAAACACCCGAGGGTCTCATTCAGGGTGACTGCGATGACAGGGTCACACCCACGTGCTGGCCGCGGGCAGAGGAGGGACGAGGGACCGGGGTCGAAGGTCGAGGGCCCGAGCTTGGGGACGCGTTAGGACCCCATTGGGAGAGTCAATCGGGCCTGATCTTTGATTCCTCGGGGAGCCCCGGACCCCCAAGTAGACGTTTCTGATATTACGTCGCGGGCGGAAGAGAAGCGAAGGTGAGCGAAGCGGCCGCGCGGACGTGGGGCGCAGCGCGGGGGGCGGGGCCGCCGGTCCAGCAGGGGCCGTGGGCGGCGCCAGGCGGCACCGGACGAACTGGGGGCCTCGCTTCGTGGGTCACGCAGGTGTGCGCCCGCTGCCCTGCACACCTGAAACCGACAGAGTACTTACTACGGCATGCCACCTGGAATCGAGAATTTAAAAAGGAAGAAGGAAAAGAAGGGGGGGCCGATGAGCATGAAAGGGGCGCTGTTCGCCTGTCGTGCTGGGGGGGTGAGGGGCGCCCCGGGGCGGGGGTCACGAAAGGGCAAGACTTGGACTTCCACGGGTCCGCGCGACCGGTAAGGAGAGACACTTTGCTTTCTTTCAAGTTTGGAGACTCTGCGTTGGCCGCGACACAATGGCGCATCTGTCTGAGGCGTTCTTGCCCCAGGGGACCTCGTCGCCGGCCCCTGGGTCCGGGTCCTTCCCCTGAACCCGCCGTGCCGGAGAGTGGCGTGGCCCCCCTCCATCACACACTGACACCCCTGACCACAGGGCTCTGTCAGACGACAGGGCCCAGGGGAACCCGAGGGCACAACAGGCAGGGAACCCCGGCGGCCCCGAGCTGAAAGCTACTCTGGAGGGGAGGCGCGTGAGGGTGGGCTCCCTGGAGGAGGTGACGCAGGGTTGGGCCTTCGTGGACAAACGGGAGCGCGGGGGCTGAAGAACGGCCCAGGCCCCTCGGACACGTGACAATGTCTGCGATGAAGGGAAGAAGGTGCCTCAGACAGAGGGCACTGGGTCACCATGGGGAAGCTGGAGAACGTTCCGGAATGGCTGGAGACCAGGGCTCACGGCGGCGGACAGGAGGTTGGTGGGGAGATGCTGGGGGGACGCGTCCCGCCCTGGCTTTGGTCAGCTCGTCTCGTGGCACGTGCCACCATCGGGGCCGTGCGCTTTCACAAAGGGACTGGAGGGCACCTCGTTCGAACGCTGCCCAACGGACGGACAGACTGACATTCAGACAAGGAGGCCAGCAGCCCAACCTCACAGAGCCGAGGAGCCGGGGGGCTACCCACGCACCTCCTGACCCGGGCCGGTGGCTCCCCTCCTTGCCCTGGCCGACGGATTTTGACCGAGTCCTTTGGGGGCCGTTGAAGTGTTCCTAAGTAGGACCGAGGTTCAGTCCGTGGTTGAGCGGCTGTCCTGAATCCCAGTCGCGGCTGGGGAATGCTTCACAAGCAGGAACCCACCGCGTTCGGTTCACGTCGGTCGGCTGCCGTTTTCTACCGAGTCCAACATGACCACGAGTGTCCGAGGCAGCGGCAGATACGCGTGAGGGCACCGGGCAGGACGCCCGGCCCGCAGCCCGGTCTCGGCTGAGGCCTCTAGAGAAAGACCGGCCCTCGCTGCCCCATCAGCTGCCACACACGGGTCAGCTTTCACTATCCGGTCACCCCCGAAACTGAGCTCGGTCTCTGCTCCCCCTGAAAGTCGCCTTCGGCTGCCGTGGCCGCAGCCCGGGAGCTGACTGACCGGCGACCACGATCGCCTGCTGCAGGAACAAGTGTCGTCCTGGGGGGGCTGACGTCTCCCGAGTGCCGAGCGCGTCACGTGTGCCATTGGATTGTCACCCTCACGTCCACGGTCACCTTCTCTGCCGGGAACGTGGTCCCCAGATACCGGCCAGAGGCTCTCCTCCCTCCCTCCCTCCCTCATTTCCTTCCGGATCTCCGCTCAGTGCCATCCCCCGTCGTCCCACCTAAATCAGCGACCCCCCCACCTTGCTTCTCGTTGCCTGTCCTCACCTACCAGAGTCTCACGAGATGCTTTTTTATCGTTCGTCTGTTCATTTTCTATCCCCTCCCCCGCTATCGCGTGAGCCCCGAGGCGACCGAAGCCTCGTGTGTTTGTTTCTCGCCCAGCGAGAACCCGGGAAGTGAATGCAGGAAGAATAGTGACCGTGTGATAAGCAGGTGGCCCCGGGGGTGCAGGGGACCTGTCGGCACAGCGGGGGTGAGCTGCGGCCCAGTCGGGGGCCCATGGCCGTGGAAAGAAGAAAAGGCACGGACACCGTTAGAACTCGGCAAGGAGGCGTTTATTAGCTCTCGCGCCCCTCGGCTCCGCCCGGGGGCCTTGCTGGGGAAAAGCCTCTCGGAGCACCCTACTCCGTGGTCTTCAGCACCTGGGTCATCTTGACTACGGAGTGGAAAAAGTCGATCTGATCATCTCGATCATCATCCAGCTCCTTGAGTATCTTCTGAATGATGTGTTTTTCTTTGGTGTTCTAGGGGAGGGGGCAGCAGAGACAGCCAGCTCAGACTCTCCCCGCCCCCCTCCAGGCCCTCATCCCTCGGGGCTCAGCGGAGGAGGCTCAGGAGTATCGATCCAGTAGCCAGAACGGGGTTGGAGAATCAAGTGTGACAGAGCAGAAGACGGAGAGGAGCAGCCGTGGAGTCCTGCCCGCCTTGGCCTGGAGGCTCCCTCTAGCAGGCGGGGCCGGGGCCCCCTCCCCCGCCCCCGCCTGTCTCCACCCTCTGAGGCCTGAAACAGCTCCAGACCGAGGTGTCAGGAGGAGGTGTCAGTGGCGAGTTACTGAGAGAGGGGTGGGGCCCGCCTGGCCGCAGGGGGAGAACAGCCTTGGGTGCTGGACCTGGAGCCGAACCCCCCCTTGTCCCTCCATCGCCCCCCAGGCCCGGCCAGGGCCCCCGACCGCGCGGCCTACCTTGATCGAGTCGGCCATCTCTATTAAGATCAGCTGCCTCAGCTCCCCCTTGGACATGGTGTCTTTTTTACACTTCTTTTCCGCGTACTGGCGGAAGACCGCGATGACCTCACGTAGGGAGTTCTCCAGCTTGCTCATCTTCCCGGTCCGCGTTAACCTTCACTGTGGGGAAACGAGGGGGTCTGAGGCCCCCTCCCCGACCCCCGCATCCCGCGCTCCTCTCCTCCCGCCTCTAAGCCTGGAGGAGGGGGGTCCCCCACGGCGGCTTCGTGACCCCTCTGCTCTGGGTCTGATCCACGGAGAACGGCTCAGTGGTGGATTGGGCGGGGGAAGAAGTCCCTCCCAGGTTCGAGGGGACCGGGCTCGAGGCCAGCGCCCCGCGTCCCCCACGCCTCCTGGAAACGCAGCTCAGAGCGCGTCGCTCACTCGGGCTCGCCTGGAAGGGGTCTCCGACTGCCCGGAAGGCCCTCCCTGGCCACAGGTCCCCTACGGACGCTCGCCAGCCCCCTGACCTCACCCTCCCCGAGTCCTGAGGCTGGGTCTACACAACCCAGTGAGACATGGTCTCCCCGGGTCGAAAGTGCAGCCAGCCCTGCGTGCCCTAGGTGTGTGAGCAGTCTAATCACTACTGCGTTGTACGCCTGAAGCTAATATAATATTGTATGTCCACTGTAATCGAAAATTGAAATTGAGATTTTTTCGATGCAGCCAGCCCAGAGGAGTCCCAGCAAGCCGAGGGTCGTGGCTTCCAGCAGCCTGCATCGGGGCCCCCCACAGCCAGCACCCTGGGTCCCACCCGCCAAGGGCTTGGCTGGAGAAGGGACGCTTACCCGCAAGGCACAGGCGCGGACTGCAGCAGAAGCCAGCACTGGTGCCGGCTGCGGGCGCAGGAGGCTTTTATGAGGCGCTGCCGCCTTCACCTCTGACCCCAGTGAGGAAACCACTGATTCACTGTCTGAGGCAATCTCTGGACAGCGCTCTCTTCCTCAAAAGAAGTTCCGGTCCTGCGGCTGCCACCGCAGCAGCAGCGGGACCAAGGTTGCGCCCATCGGCCATGCCCCAGCTGCTCCCCGCCCACCCACGGCCCAGGCGGGGCCCAGCAGGTCCAGCTCTGGCCCCTGCGTCCTAACACAGGGCTGGAGGGACAGGGTCGCTGCCTGGAGAGGAAGGGCGGGGAGAGGCCCTTGCCGCGCGCCTGTCACAGCAGAGATGATTGTGGCAAAACCACCGGGTGAACGAACACGCGAGCCCGGGACAGGTGTGGAACTAGGGAAGTCCGAACGCCGTGTGGGACTCGGTTAACAATCATGCACCGGGAGCGGTTCCCACGTGACCAGCGCCCCTCGCCAGCGCGAGGTGCGCACAATAAGGGACCCGCGTCCGGGGGTGCAGGAGCCGTCTGTGTTCCCATCTCCGTTTTTCTCTGACTTGAAAACCATTCTCCAAAACAAAAAAATGTTTTTTTGTTTTTTGTTTTTTAAGGTGCGGCAACCCTTGGTGGGCCTCACGGATGGCAAGCACCTTGGACCTGTCAGCACAGCGGGGGTGAGCTGCGGCCCAGTCGGGTGCCCATGGCCGTGGAAAGAACAGGAGCGCGCGGACACAGGACACCGGACACCGTTAGAACTCGGCAAGGATGCGTTTATTAGCTCTCGCGCCCCTCGGCTCCGCCCGGGGGCCTTGCTGGGGAAAAGCCCCTCGGAGCGCCCTACTCTTTATGGATGTTAACGTGGGCGGTCTTCAGCACCTGGGCCACCAGGGACGCGAACTCGTTAAAGTTGACCTGTCCATCTCGATCAGCATCCAGGTCCTGGAATATCTTGTCAATGGTGGGTTGATCTTTGGTGTTCTAGGGGAGGGGGCAGCAGAGACAGTGAGCTCAGACTCTCCCTGCCCCTCTCCAGGCCCTCATCCCTTGGGGCTCAGCGGAGGAGGCCCAGGAGTATTGATCCAGTAGCCAGAACGGGGTTGGAGAATCAAGTGTGACAGAGCAGAAGACGGAGAGGAGCAGCCGTGGAGTCCCGCCCGCCTTGGCCGGGAGGCTCCCTCTAGCAGGCGGCCGGGCCCCCTCCCTGCCTGTCTCCACCCGCTGAGGCCTGAAACAGCTCCAGACCCAGGTGTCAGGAGGTGTCAGGGCGAGTTACTGAGAGAGGGGGGTGGGGCCCGCCTGGCCGCAGGGGGAGAACAGCCTTGGGTGCTGGACCTGGAGCCGAACCCCCCCTTGTCCCTCCATCGCTCCCCAGGCCTGGCCAGGGCCCCTGCCGCATGGCCTACCTTGAGGGAGTTGGCGAGCTCCTTCGTGATCAGCTGCTTCAGCTCCCCCTTGGAGAGGGTGTCGAAGTTCCCCACCCGGACCGAGTACTGGTGGAAGATGTTGATGATGCCCTCCAAGTGCTCCTCCAGCTTGGTCATCTTCCCGGTCTGCGTTAACCTTCACTGTGGGGAAACGAGGGGGTCTGAGGCCCCCTCCCCGACCCCCGCATCCCGCGCTCCTCTCCTTCTGCCTCTAGCCTGGAGGAGGGGGGTCCCCCACGGCGGCTTCGTGACCCCTCTGCTCTGGGTCTGATCCACGGAGAACGGCTCAGTGGTGGATTGGGCGGGGGAAGAAGTCCCTCCCAGGTTCGAGGGGACCGGGCTCGAGGCCAGCGCCCCGCGTCCCCCACGCCTCCTGGAAACGCAGCTCAGAGCGCGTCGCTCACTCGGGCTCGCCTGGAAGGGGTCTCCGACTGCCCGGAAGGCCCTCCCTGGCCACAGGTCCCCTACGGACGCTCGCCAGCCCCCTGACCTCACCCTCCCCGAGTCCTGAGGCTGGGTCTACGCAACCCAGCGAGACCGGGTCTCCCCGGGTCGAAAGTGCAGCCAGCCCTGCGTGCCCTAGGTGTGTGAGCGTCTAATCACTGCGTTGTACGCCTGAAGCTAATATAATATTGTATGTCCACTGTAATCGAAAATTGAAATTGAGATTTTTTCGATGCAGCCAGCCCAGAGGAGTCCCAGCAAGCCGAGGGTCGTGGCTTCCAGCAGCGTGCATCGGGGCTCCCCACAGCCAGCACCCTGGGTCCCCCCGCCACGGCCTCGGCTGGAGAAGGGACGCTTACCCGCAAGGCACAGGCGCGGACTGCAGCAGAAGCCAGCACTGATGCCGGCTGCGGGCGCAGGAGGCTTTTATGAGGCGCTGCCGCCTTCACCTCTGACCCCAGTGAGGAAACCACTGATTCACTGTCTGAGGCAATCTCTGGACAGCGCTCTCTTCCTCAAAAGAAGTTCCGGTCCTGCGGCTGCCACCGCAGCAGCAGCGGGACCAAGGTTGCGCCCATCGGCCATGCCCCAGCTGCTCCCCGCCCACCCACGGCCCAGGCGGGGCCCAGCAGGTCCAGCTCTGGCCCCTGCGTCCTAACACAGGGCTGGAGGGACAGGGTCGCTGCCTGGAGAGGAAGGGCGGGGAGAGGCCCTTGCCGCGCGCCTGTCACAGCAGAGATGATTGTGGCAAAACCACCGGGTGAACGAACACGCGAGCCCGGGACAGGTGTGGAACTAGGGAAGTCCGAACGCCGTGTGGGACTCGGTTAACAATCGTGCACCGGGAGCGGTTCCCACGTGACCAGCGCCCCTCGCCAGCGCGAGGTGCGCACAATAAGGGTCCCACGTCCGGGGGTACAGGAGCCGTCTGTGTTCCCATCTCCGTTTTTCTCTGACTTGAAAACCATTCTGCAAAACAAAAAAAATGGTTTTTTTTGTTTTTGTTTTTTAAGGCGCGGCAACCCTTTGTTGACCTCACGGATTGCAAGCACCTTGTCAGCTTCCGATCCATTATTTTCATTTTTTCATTTTTTCATGCCTACAGCACCTGGTCTTCCTAGGTGGTCTCCCATCCAAGTACTGACCGGCCCGACCCAGCTTAGCTTCCGAGACCAGTCGGGATCAGGTGCACTCAGGGTGGCATGGCTGTGGACGAAGCACGTGTTTTTAAAACCAAGCATGCCCTGGGCACCTGCAGTATGCCAGACACGTCTCTGCACGCGCCTCGCCTGGGTCTCTGGCCGCCCCGGGGGCGACGGGCCATTCTGCAGGGGAAGGGAGGAGTCCGGATGGGTTTGGGAACTTTTCCAAGGGCCAAACCCCAAATGGGCTGTTTTGAAACCTTTGCCATCGTTGTCATTTTTTTTCCCCTAAAATAAAAAAAGTTTTTTTGTTATTAAAAAAAAAAATGCATGCTTAAACTTGTTTGTAAAAAAAAAATCATAATTTTTGCTCGACGTAGACAATCTTCTATGGGGCCCTGACAGTTTTCTCCCAGTTTTTTTTCAGGTGCGGTCAATTGCTGACTGGCTTTTTAAAAAATTCTTGTATCTTTTCACCTCTTCCTTCCCCGGGAAGGCGGGCGGGGTCAGCTCAGGGCCAGCCCGTGACCTCTTCCTCTGGGTGGTCCTCTTACTGGCCTCAGCTGTGGCACTTGTCGAGGAAGTGTTCGAAGACAGTCAAGCGTGAGGTCTAATCTTGTTTTTCTTTCGCCCTTACCCGCCCAGGGTGGGTGCGGGTCATTCGGCCAGCGTGGACGTGAGCCCAGAGGCAGCTTTTCAGGGCCTTGACCACTGGACACTGGGGGGGGGGGCTCCAAAAGGGACAAAGAGGCCTTCTTCCTCTGTGTCCTGGCCGCAGCCACGCAGCGGAGGGGACACACCCCGCCTTCGGCCCGCGGAAGCTCCCTCAGCCCCCTGAGCTGCTCAGCATCCCTGCCCCTTACCAGAGCCTCTGGGAAGACAGGAGAGTTGACGGGCAGCAGGCGTCTGGCATGGAATAATGTCGCTTGCCTCACATAAGGCAGGATCGGCCCCACGGGGTAGGCCAAGCCCAGGTGAGGCTCCCTCCTGCTCCACGGTGGGGGCCCTGCTGCTGGCCTTGGTGCACCCAAGGGGGTGCCTAAGACTTGCGGCGTCCTGGCTGTCCCCTGCCCTGCTCCCGCCTCCCCACGCGACGGGGCTCCTGGGGGCTGGTGCTCGGGCAGCCAAGGAGCATGCCGGCCCGGGCGGCTCCCCCGGGGGCGGGCTGGTCTCGGCAGCGCGACGTGGCGAGCACAGGCCGCTGCGCGTGTGTCAAAACCCACGGAACGCGCGACGCTGGCCCGCGGTGTGGACTGTGGGCTTCGGCCAACAGCGGTGGACTCGCGTTGGCGCGTCGATAGCCGCACACACACCACAGGGAGGGACGTGGGGGGCCGAGGGGCCCGCGGGGCTTCTGCGCTTCCCGCTCGAGTTTTCCGCAGGCCTGCGGCTTCTTCTAAAAAATAATCCATTCCTTTATTTTAAAAAAAATACTGCTTCATGTAAAGCCGCTACGTACAAATAGTGATAGCAAACCGCGCAAGAAGCGAGCTCCTCGAGTAAATTCTGAGCCGCATCGATACAGATTCACTGTCACGGCTCCCCGAACAAAGTCGTCAAAATGCCGTGACAACAGCTCATGAGAAAACATTCTAACTATTCAAGAAGTGGATTTGTTCTAACTCTGGGAACCCCGACTGGAAATAGACGCGTGTTCTAACGCGGGAGACAGACCGTCACCTTCAGGAGATGGGAGCCCGACGCGACCCTGTGACCATCCCGACAAGCGCACCGAGGCACCTGCAAGTGGTCATGCTGTGAAGAGGCGGCGGATAAGCTGGCAAATCGGAACGAAGGGTGCGTGGGAGCTCCGTGTGCTGGTCCTGGCAGCTTTTCTGTAAGTTCGGAATTCTATCAAACTAAATTACACCAAATTGAAATTATGTCGAAATTAAAAGTCACCCTGAGAAAGTACTTCTCGTGGCTACCATGTTACTCTGGTAATGGCCGTCAAGACGTGGGGCAGGTGTGGGCGCAGCAGAGTCGAAGGGGGGTGTCAGATGGGCGGACGGCAGCCCACCAAAGCGGCTTCGCCCCCAGGTCACCCCGACTCTGCCCCTGCAGAGGCACCGTCTGTAAAGCCAGCCTCCCCTGACAAACGAGGACAGAGGAGACGAAGGTGACTTCGCTTGGAAGGCTGCGAGAGTCCGGGCTGGAGATGGGGAGGGAGCGGAGGGCCAGGCTCGGCCCTGCCACGGCACAGCTGCACAGCCGGCCTTCCGCGGCCCGGCCTCCAGCAACGGGAGGCAGCTGTCCCCTGGGCCCGCGGAAGCCCAGCAGACCCCAGCAACGAAGCCAGGAAGCCCGGGGTGATCTGGCAGTTCGGGGGTGGGGAGGCCGCGGGAGGAGGAGCTGGGCAGGCAGGTGCGTGAGCCACCAGCAGGGGAAACGAGCCGGGGAGATGGGGTTTCACCCTGAACCGGTGAATCATGTCTCGATGGCGTCCTGGGTTCCATCCCCCTTACGCGGCACCCTGGCCGCTCTGCTCCTCCACCTCAGATGACTGGGTGGGACGGGCTGAGCTCGCCCGGGGCCATCGGGCGGGGTGGAGACGTCCATCTCAGACATCCAGCTCGCAGCTTCCTCTTCCCCTCTCAGGTGAAAACAACTCCTTCTTCCCGGCTTCCTTGAGGTGTAACTGACATACAGAAAGTGCAGGGGTTGAAGGTCGGTGGTTGGAAGCGTTCGGACAGGTGCCACCCTGTGGTCCCACGGCCACTGCTCCCAGCATGGCCGTCAGGTTCCCCCCCCCCCGCCCCCCGAGCTGCCACGTCCCTCACTCTGGTCTGTCTGCGGTGAGAACACCTCGCTTGACATTGACCCCCCTTTGACCAACGTTTGAGTGCACAATCCCGGCAAACTCCGGGGCCATGAGGACCAGCCGGCGTCCTGAACTTCCTCCTCTGTGTGACGGTCACTTTACACCCACCAAGCAATAATGGTCACGAGACAAGTCTTGAAACAAACCCATATATGTAGCACATAAGTTCATCGGGGGATAAAACAAAGCCTTAAACGCCTGTTTGTTAGCAGACCCCTCAGGCCTCGGTCAGACAGCAGGAGGCTGGCCAACCCCCCAGAGAGCGGAGAAGGAAAATAAACACCTTTTCGCTGGCTGGAGAAGGCAACCCTCTGAGGGCCCCACGCGAGCCAGCCGAGCAAGCGCTTCGAGGACGATGTCCTAGCGTCTCTACCTCGGTCTCTGAGTCTCTGAAGACGCGACCCCCTTCCAGGAGGAGGAGGTCCTGGCCCACAGCGCCCGGGCGCATGGGGCTGCGTGAGGCCACCTGTGGCTCCGAGCCGAGCTTCACGGGGGGCGGCAGGGCCAGCGAGGTGGCAGGAGGGAGTGTGGCTGACCGGAGCTGACATCCCGGCCTCTGGGGAGCAGGTGTTCCACACAGGACTGGGAACTTGGCAGAAGAGTCTGAGTGGCAGGCATCTGAGAAGGGAGGGCGCCCCGCGGGGCCTGCCCGGGGCCTGCCCGGGGCCTGCACGGGGCGCGCGGAGAGCATGTCCACCACCGTGGGGCGGGGAGGGGGCCAGGCCCTGCGTGCCCGGAGCTGTGAAGAGCTCTGTGGCCCCAGGGGATTTCCTGGGAACTTGGGGAGACAGCCTGCACCCCACGGCCCCCGGAGAAGGCACGAGAGCCCACAGGAGCGCGGGGCAGGCCCGGGCAGCCTGAGGCCGTCACCCAGGGCCCTGCTCTTGGGGCTTCCGGCTTCACATGGTCGCTGAGGCCAGCTCCAGGAGGGCAGGGGACAGCTCTGGTCCAACGCCCGAGAAACACAGCGCACCTGAGAAGGCGGCCGAGGGCCCAGGCGCCAGGCCGGGACCCTGAGAACCGCCAGTGCCTCATCCGGCGGGACCTGCAAAGCTCCGAAGGTCCGGAGGGGCTGCTTCTGAGACGGCTCTGAGGGAGTCTGCCTTACACCCCCGAGAGCCAGGCTGGCAAGCTCAGGAGGGGCGGGCACCCAGAGGGGAGTCGGCCTGCACCCCACCGCAGGGGACAAGCACAGCAATTGATCTGGCTTCCCCAGCAGGCCAGCGGGGGGCCCCCGCCCCCGCCCCAGCCTGAGGGACCACGGCACTGAGGAAGCCCGTGACCCTGTAGGGGGTCTGGGGGTCAGCCCACACCGTGCGCAGAGCTAAGTGACCGCTCCACTGGCTTGGAGCCTGAAATGGGCTGCTCGGCCCCAGGCCGTGTGGGGACCCCACTGGACCCGGTGGCGGGCACCCAGCTCTGGCGGCGGGCGCCTGGTTTCGTGGGTCCTCGGGAGAGATCACCACCCCGTGGGGCTCCCCGTGCCCCAGGATCAACCCCCTCCCCGCTGCGGTGAGCTGCTTTCCAGGACGACACCATGACTCACTCTCACAGGACAGATTTTGGAAAAAGCTGACTGACGATCCTCAGAAAAGCAAAACACTTTAATTGGGTGCATTGTGTGGTACGTGTCCTATATCTCAATAAAACTGTTGTGTTGTTTTTTTTTCTAAAACGGATGCGGAGACACTTGGGGGCCAGGAGGGTGTATAATGGAGACCCCCCCCCCGCCCCACACCCACACCAACACACACACACACACACACACACACACACACACACACACACGCAGCGGCAGATGTGGGCGCCGCTCGGCCGGCGGGAGTGGCCGGCCCGGCGACCGGGCTGCCACACGGTTTTCAGAGCTGACAGTGCTATTCTGCTCTGCTGGGCAACGGCAGCCAGAGAGACGCCTGACCTCTGACCCCGTGCGCTGCTGGCCCATGGGGGGACAAGACTCTCCGGGAGACAGGAGGGAGAGAGCCGCCCGCGCCGCCCCACCCACGGGCAGGGAAAGGGCCTGAAGTCCGTCACGTGAGGAAAAGGAGCCACAGGAACGTGAGAGCTGCCGACGGAGGCCCCTGTGCCCCCCGCTTCCCGGTGCTGTGGGTGGCAACGTGTGAAGGGACACGGTCCCCGGCACGGAGCCCGCTGAGGCCGGCCAGCTTCCTCCGCGGGGCACACCGGCGTCCGGTGGACCCACGCCGTCTGCAGGCGTGAGATGCCTGGTCTTCAGCAGCAGCTCCTACAGCAAAGAGAAGGAACCGGAAGAGAGGCTCCTGCTGGCCTCGCGCCCCGTCCTCTCACCCCCATGCACGAGAGCAGAACGGACCCCCAGACCCTCCACCCCCGCCTGCCCGAGCCCCCGCTGGAGGAGGAGACCCCAGGGTTCCCCCCGGAAGGGGGTGTGGAGACGAGCAAGCAGTGGGGAGAAGAAGAGACTCGTCGCTGTAGGTGACTGACCGCATAGCTGTTACATTCGGGGTTCCTTGGAAGACACCCCACCGTCTCACGGGCCAGTCGAGGCCCCTGGAACTGGAGTCGCTGCTTTTCGCGACAGTGGCTGTAATCGTGCTGGACGTTCGGTTTGCGGGGACCGGTGTTGACCGTCAGACGGCCGTGCTGGGACGGGCCGTGTCCGAACGGCCCCGGACGGCAGAGAGCGGTGGGCAGCACGCCCCGGGGGGACACCGAGGCAGACGAAGCACTTTTCGAATGTGTCCCAGACCGAATTCCTGTGAGACCCAGAATTCACAACAGAACAGGGAAGTGCACCAAAAACAACCTTTGCGGTCCCCGCCTCAGAGAGGGAATTCCTACATTTCTGAGCCTTTTCCTGGAGGAGGGGACGCGGAGCAGCCGATGTCCCCGCGTCCTTGAGCGTGGCCCAGCTATCCCGCCGCAAGCTAGCCTGTCCCAGACACGGGCCGTGGGAAAGGCCACGCAGCCACCAGAGAAAACCGGCCAGCGAGCGTGTGGTCCAGCAGCGGTGCGGATAGCTTCACGGGGAGAACTAAGTCCCTCGCGGCTGGGCCGGGCACAGTCCCAAAAACTCTGCAAGAGGAACCCTAACCCAGAAGGAGAGATAAAGGAGACGATGAATCGCAGAGACAGGGAGCTCCCGTCCGCAGAGGGCGGGGTGGCCGCAGAGCGCTCGGAAGGGCTGCGAAGGCCCATGCCCTGCCTGCCCTGAGCGGCCGGTCTGACCGCGATTTTGCAAATGGGGGAATAGTTCCCGAGGGTTTTTCTACATCCTCTAAGGATGGAGTGAAGTCTCCCCAACCCGGGAGGAGCCGGGAGTTGTTCCCGGAACACCTAGGAGTTTAGGGAAATCAAAACGCCAAGCCTCTTGTTCTATTGTCTGGAGGATTGCTCACACCAGGAAAAAAAAAGAAAGAAAGAAAGAAAAAACCACAGGAGCCCAGGCCCCGGGGCCCGCCCAGCCTAGCGAGGCCTGGGTAGAGGGGTGCCCGGGGCGGGTCATCCCGACAGAACCTGGCGTGAGCGCAAGCACGTTAGCCGTCACCAGTTTGTCTTTCTCCGGGGTTGAGATGGCTTTTTTCCCTTGGCACTGACACCCCACAGGGGTGTCCCCTCCCTTCTCTGGCCCATTCAAAGCTGGGCTGGATCCCCCAGGAGGCCAGAGGGGAGGCTGGGGTCTGGCCCCCGACAAAATGCTTCCGGCTCCCAAGCAGGGCGGAGGCTGGGGAAGTCCTTTCCATTGGGATCAGCTCTTTGCTCAGCTGCTGGGCGTAAATGCCCAATTCCAGGTCTCTCCATGGCCTGTAGGGTCCTCATCACCATGGTGAGGAGCCTGGCAGAGCCAGGAGCCTGGGCTGAGAGCCCGGCTGGAGCGGTGGGGTTTCGGCGGGTCACCCACCCTCCAGGCCCCGGGAATCTCAGCGGGCCCATCGGCCTGGGCCGGGGAGCCTCCTCCGTGGGCAGGGGCTGCACGGGGCTTCCTGCCGAGCTACTTATTTCTCAACTTCCCCTGCCCTGTTCCCCCGTAGCTGAGGAAACAGGAAACCAAATCACCTCGGTCTGGGCTGCAAGCCGCGTCTGCCTCTGCCCACTGGTTCCCGTCACGCGCACGGCGTTGTATCACGGGCCCCGCCCATCCCCTCCGTGGACCTGCCAGGGACACCCCCGTCACCCCTACTTCCCTCTCCCGGGAACCAGGGCCGGTGCGGCCACCGCCCCCACCTGGCCATGAGCGCCGTGCCAACTGCTGCTGGCTCAGCCCCAACGCGTTTCTTCTCAGCCAGTGCCCATCGTGGGGGAGTCAGCTCCGAGAGCACGCCAGGCCGTGCCCCCCATGGCCCCCCACTAAGTACATCCCCCCACAGCCCCCCAGCAGGCTCAGAGCCGGCAGACCCCTCAGACTTCCCACTAAAGACAAACAGACTCATCGTGGCAAATCTTCCCCAAAGACTCCGTTGGTGGCCAGTCTCACAGAGCACTGTCGGGGAGGGTCGAGGACACAGGGGTGTGTCCCCCTACGTGCCCCGGACACATGCGCACGCCCACCGGCGCTGGCCTGGCCGTGCTCCCCGGCTCTGTCCCCGAACGTCCTGCAGGTGTCCTGCGGCCGCGTTAACCCTGTCACCGCCTCCCGCTGCGGTTCGCCTCGGGCCACCTTCGGGCCAGCCGCTGGCCTTCAAGGGGCGCCCAGGGAGACTCATGTGACCCCGTTGTCACAGTACAGGGGGCACCGTGCTCCTGACAGGTGGACTCTCTGGGGGGCCGCTGGAGGAGCCTGCAGGGGACCTGAGAGGGGAGCGACTCCGTCCCTTGTTCGGCAGGTCCCCCATCCCGTGTCTGGTCCCTGGACTGTGCCCTCCCCCCCGTTTTAGGCCCTCACTGCAGTCCTGTTAGCCGACAGCAAAACCAGCTGCAGTTACAGCCTCGGTCGAGGGGAGGGTGTGAGCTGTCGCCTCTCCCTGATCAGTGCACTCTTCCGTGATTAGTCTTCTCAAGCCAAAGCCAGGGGCCTGGAGTGAGTCACCTTTAGCGTTCAAAGCCAGTTAATCTGAGCAGCATTTCGCTGGAGGGAGGGGCTCGTTCCTGCTGAAATGCTGGGGAGCCGGTCACCTCCTCTTCAACTCTTGGGCACAAAACATTTCCGGCTTCTCCAAAGTTCACCTCCACACGAGACCCCACAGAGCGGGGTCCCCTTTGGCCCAGGCCCCCGGGGTCCCAGGCACCCCACCATCCCACACAGGCTTTGAAGGGACCCTGCTGTGTGCATGCAGAGGCTCAGTGCCTCCCGCACACAGAGGGACCCCAAGTCAGCCTCCGCCTCCGGGTACAGCGCACCCCCAGCTTCACAGGAGGCGGGGCGAGGGCAGCTGGAGAGGAACCCACGGGCCCTTAGCAGCCCGTGTCCCCACAGAGTCTGACCACCCACAAAACAACACCCATAAGGGAACCACTGCACCCCACAGAACCGCTGAAACCCCGCAGCGGGCTGCGAGCCTTGACCGTGAGGGGCCCTTGGACCCTTTGAGCATCTGATGAAAGCGGAGGGACGTGCTTCTGCGCATGCTCCGGACGGCGCCTGCGCCCCGGGCTCCCTCCCAGGGATGTGTAACCGGCCAAGCGAAGAACCCTGGCTTAGAGATCCCCACCCCCTTTCCCATCACCGACACCCCCACCACTCCAGGGGGATGGCGGAAAATTCCCCAAGCCACAGCACGGAGACTTGGTCCGGGGCTGGGGGCTGGCTTCCCCGCGTGCCGGGCCTTGGAGACGCCGGGGTGACCACAGGGCGGTTGCTTTAGGTAACTCGCTGGTCACCACGGCATCGGCCAGGCGGGGCAGCGGCTGAGTGCCCGGCGCTCGGAGCGAGCGGGCTGGCCTGGGGGCCCGTTCCTTCCATATTTAATCCAGTCGGGAGGTTGGGAGTCGAGAGAGAAGAAACATTTCCAGAGTCTCTAAGAAGAAGCTACAAGTGTGGGGCGAAGGGGCCCTTAGTGTCAGGCACTGTGGGACTCTGAACACCCACCTACAGCCACAGCACGCACAGCATCAGGCTCTCTCACACGTGCGCACGCGCACGCGCACACACTCTTCTGCACAGTTATGCCCAGTTTCCCAAGAGTCATATCTCAGACATCAGCTGGGTGTTCACGTGTCGTTTAGAGAGCGTTTCCTTTACATCCCCCTGTTCCCTGAGCACCCACTGGGGGACAAGTAGGAAGATCATCAGCTATAGTGTCATGGACGTTTTAGAATCTTTAAGTCCGAGAGCCAGTGACTGAGGCCAGGGCCGGAGGAGAGTCAGAAGTCGTTTGGGGGGACCGCAGGGAGGAGACCAGACACGTGGTAGGCCCGGGAGAGATGTGGGGCAGGCGCAGCAGAGGTCTGGTTTCTTCCCGGGGCTTTTCCCCGCGTCTGTCCACCCCCCCCCCCCCCCCCGGGGGACCTCCCTGCATGAGAGCAAAGCAAGAGACCGGAGAGGGGCCTGAGGTATCAACTCCTTTATTCTCCTCCAGGGGCAGCCCGGGGCCCGGCCCGGCCACGGCGTCTTTGCTAGTGGTTGTGGTCCTTGTGGATGTCCTCGTGGGCCGCGATGCCCACCTTCACCACCAGCGCCAGGAACTCCTCGAAGTTGACGGCGTTGTCCTTGTTGACGTCCAGCTCTCTGAACCAGGTGTCCGCATCCTTCTTCTGTGGAGAGTGAGGGGAAAGAGCAGGGTGTGAAGGTGGGCAGCAGACGCAGGGCTGTGGATGGGGCGGGGGCGGGGCGGGGCTGGGGGCGGGGCTGGGGGTGGGGCTGGAGGGGGGCGGGGTGCCGCGCCCCCGCCGCACCGGGCCCGGCCCCTCTGCACCTTCATGTACTGAGGACACTCGGCCTCCAGCAGCTTCTTCAGGTCGTCCCTGTACAGGGCGTGATAGTTGCCCTTCTCCAGCGAGTACTTGTGGAAGATGTCGATGAAGTTGTTCATGGCGCTCTCCAGTTCCGTCAGCATGGTGCTCGAGCGTCTGTCTGTCCCACCTGGAAGGGGGCGCACAGCGGGAACCCGGGGTGGGGATGGGGCCTCTGGCCGCGGCAGAGGGAAGACTGGGGCGCTCGCGGAAGGCCCCTGCCCCAGGTGATGGCTGCGTCCCGGCCCACACCACCCGAGTGGCTAGAGCCGGCCATGACCGACCGCGGCAGAGGGAGGACAGGGATAGCAGAGCGGGAGGGGGCAGGGGCGCACGCGCACGCGCAAACACACGACACACGCACAGGTGCACGCACAGTGCCTGCCAGCTCTCCCCACACCCTCCCCCTCTGCCCAGGAAGGGCCCAGCCTGGGAAGCAAATGCGCCCTCGCCAGCGTCCTGGGGACCCGGCTCCTCCTTGGCGCTCGGGGGATGCGGAGTCTCGGGCCAGATCCCCTGTGCTCTCCCCCCAACCTCAGAGGCCGCTGCTCCACGCCGCCCTCGCAGGGCTGGCTCATGGGGGGGGGGGGGCAGTCCCACTTACCAGGTGTCTGAGAAACAGTGGACAGGATGTGGGGCTGAGCGGCAGCTGCTCCCTTTTATAGCGGCCGGGCGTGGCCAGCCGCCCTTGGCTGCCGGAGGTGGCCGCTCCCTCCAGGGTTGCCACAGCCTCGGGTTTCCTAACCAGCTGAGTGGGGCAATCGCTGCGGGATGAACATTTCGGCCGGTTGGGGGTGGGCGGGGGTGGTGTCTGCCGGGCAGTGGCGCTCAGCAGCGGGACCAGGAAGAGGCCCAGGTGGGGATGCTTCTGAGCCGCTGGCATTCCCCCCAGCTTGGCGACCAGGACGCGCCTCCTGAGTCCTGAGTCCCCGCTCACTTGCTAATCTCACGCCCCGAGGCCTGTTGGTCTGGCTCTGGGAGGGAGCCCCGGGCGCAGGCGCTGTCTGGAGCATGCGTAGAAACACATCTCTCCGCTTTCATCAGATGCTCAAAGGGTCCAAGGGCCCCTCACGGTCAAGGCTCGCAGCCCGCTGCGGGGTTTCAGTGGTTCTGTGGGGTGCAGTGGTTCCCTTATGGGTGTTATTTTGTGGGTGGTCAGACTCTGTGGGGACACGGGCTGCTAAGGGCCTGTGGGTTCCTCTCCAGCTGCCCTCGCCCCGCCTTCTGTGAAGCTGGGGGCGCGCTGTGCCCAGAGGCGGAGGCTGGCTTGGGGTGCCTCTGTGTGCGGGAGGCACTGAGCCTCGCCAAGCACACAGCAAGGTCCCTTCAAAGCCTGTGTGGGATGATGGGGTGCCTGGGACCCCGGGGGCCTAGGCCAAAGGGGACCCCGCTCTGTGGGGTCTCATGTGGAGGTGAACTTTGGAGAAGCCGGAAATGTTTTGTGCCCAAGAGTTGAAGAGGAGGTGACCGGCTCCCCAGCATTTCAGCAGGAACGAGCCCCTCCCTCCAGCGAAATACCGCTCAGATTAACTGTCTTCCACCGCTGAAGATTTGTGGTACATTTCTCTTGCTCCAAAGCACTTATCACCCATCCAACCCATGGAGAGCCTGGGAACAGGCCTGGCAGGGAGGTGGGGCAGGGACCTGCTCGGGCTGCAGAGGCAGAGCTGAGCGCAGAAGGTGAGGCGGTTCAGCCAGCCCCGCCCTGCTCGGCACAGGTGTGGCAGCTTCCAGACCAGAGCCGGGAGACACGGGTTCCAGAGCCTGATCAGACAAGACAGTGATTGTGCTGGGAAAAACCCGTTTCCTCTCTCTCCTTCCTTCACACACTCAGCAAAGGTTCGCCGGGTGCGTCCGCGCCTCCCGGGGGGAAGTGGACGGGAGTCGCTTCTCCTGTCTGTTTCCACAGCTTCGTCGTATCAGGAACTTTTCACTGGGCGACCTTGGGCCATTTACTTACCCTCTCTGTGCCTAGTTCCCTCCGTTATTGAGATTAAAGACAGAGTCTCCCTTCAACCTACAAAATATGAGAAAATAACTGCAAATCACATATCTGATAAAGGGTTAGAATCCGGAATATCTAAAGAACTACAACTTAACAACAAAAAAAAACAGCGCCCTGATTGACGAATGGTCAAAGGGACTTGAATAGACATTTCTCCAACGAAGATACACAAAGAGTCAATAAGCAGATGACTAACCTTTAAAGAACTGCAGATCCAAACCACGGTTAGCTGTCCACTCACACGCATGAGAATGGCAACATAAACAGAAAATAACGAGGGTTGGGGGGGACGTGGAGAAATTGGAACCCTCGTGCCCTGCTGGCAGGAGTGTGAGATGGCGCAGCCGCCATGGAAAACGATGGTGGTTCCTCAAAAAAGTAAAAACAGAATCACCAGATAATCCAGCACTTGGACTTCTGGGTTTCTATACAAAATAATTGAAAGCAGAGTCTCAAAAAAGTATTCGTACAGCCACGTTCATAGCAGCGTTCTTCACAAGAGTCAAAAGGTGGAAGCAACCTAAGCATCTGTCCACGGATGATGGGCAGATAAAATGTGGTTCGTACCCGCCGTGGAATATTATTCAGCCTTTAAAAAGGAAGGAAATTCTGACGCGAGGCGGATGAACCTCGAGGACATTACGCTAAGTGAAATAAGCCAGACACGGAAAGACAGATACTGTACGAACCCACTTAGGTGAGGTACCTTCAGGCGTCAAGTTCATAGAGACAGAGAGGGAGGGGGTGGTGGCGGGGGGCGGGGTGAGTTGCATGTCGAGGATGGAGTTTCAGGTGCAAAATGGTAACAGTCATGGAGATCAAATGTGAACGTACTTACGACTGAACTGTACGCTTAAAAATGGTTAAAATGGTAAACTTTACGCTATGTGTATTTTGCCACAATTAAAGTGGTTTTAATTTTTAAGTGTTTCCACCTACAAATGAAGAGAATCTACCTTATAGTGCTGTTGTGAGCATTAATAATATTTATGATTCGTGGACTTTTCTTAGTATCATGACATTTTGATAAAACGTTTACACAAAATCCGAGTCAAGCACTCGGAGCAGTGTGGGGCAAGGGGCCCCGTGTGCGGGCGCAGCATGGTCCCTGCGCCGCGGGTGTCCCGGGCCCCCCAGATGGGCTGCCGGCCCCCAAGGACGAGGACGCAGCCTGGATCACCCGCCTCTGCCTCCCTGGCGAACCCAGGAGCAGCAATGACGACCAATCATGAGAACAAACAGGAGCGAAATCAGGGCTGGGACAGATCCGGCTTTCACGGCGGGCCAGGTACCCTGGGAAGTGCTTTATGGCCACCGAGCCATTTAATTCTCTCAGCCTATGGGGTTTGGACTCTCACAATTCCCGTCTCGCAGATGAGGAAACCGAGGCCCCGCGAGACACAACATTTGATGCGTCAAGTGATTCAGGTGACTTATGAAGTGGTGTGACCATCGCTCACTTCCCGCCCACGCCTGGAATGCCTCTGCCCCGCAAGCCCTCCTCCCACTTCCTGATCCAGTCCGGGCGCCCTCTGCTGGCTGGCCTTGGCCGGCCCGACCCTCCCTCCCCACCCCTGTCGCCAAGAGTTCATCCTTCTCTCCTGCTCCCCAAAGCCCTTGTGCGCCCCAGTGCGCGCCCTGCTGCATTGTGATCCCCCTGGTTGTTGTCTGCCTTCTCTTTGAGACCAGGAGCCTCTTACGAGCAGAAACCACATCATGCCCCTAGGGCCTGGTACATAGTAAGTGCTCGATTAATATTTACTGGGGGGGGGGGCGGGTAGGTGGATGTGAAATTGAACGCTTGTCTCTCTCTTCTCCAGTGCAGAAATTCCCGTTATCACGCCAGCCGCCTTCGATCACTTTTGGAACAGGCAGGAGATATAAATCTGCCACCCAAATGCAGCCTAACTCCCTTGGCAAGAGATTAGTCAACCTGTTTCTGATGTACGACATGACACGTTTCGACCAACGGTCGAGGGCTTGTTCACCAGGCCCTCTCCCGTGTGACCTAAGCCCATGAAGCACGTCACAGTCACAGAGTGTTTGGGCACCCACCGACCCCGTGAAGTGAGTCGTACAGGTACCATTATCCGTGTGTGACAGAGGAGGAAACCGAGGCACGGGGAGTTGCTCGAGCTCCTTCTTGTGGGCGCGTCTCCTGCCTTGTCTTGGTGCTTTGGCACCAAGGAGCAGACATCGGAACAAGGAAGCTGGCTTCTGTGGGACTGTCCTTGGCATGTGCTATCCAGCCCGGGGCAGAGCCCTCTGTCAGCGGGGACAATGAGGGGCTGGTCGGGATGACGTCTCCCCAGACCCTGACCCGGGGACACGGCTCTCTTAAAGCTCCACCCCCGCACCCCTCCCCCAGACAGTCCCTCAGGGACAGCTTTCTTCATCCAGAGAGTAAGGAGAACAGTCTCCAGGCCCAGTGAGGGAGATGCAAGGTGCACGTGAGCTCGTCAAGGGCGTGCTGGCCCGCGGAGGCCGGAACCCGGGCCCCCAGAGGCGCACCCCCAGACACAGCCGCAGGGGCTGCAGAGGGGGCAGGAGGTGGGCCAGCTGTCCCAGGGGAGCGGACACCCCAGGGGAGAGGACGTCCCAGGCATTGGGCAAGCAAGGCAGGGGAGGCAGGGCCTGCAATCCCGCTGTCGGACGTGGGGTAACCCGGGGGCAGCGGAACCTGGCTCTGTTTACAGGAAAGAGCTCGGTCCCCTCTGTGTCCCAACAGACCTGAGCCCGCCCGGCGGGGGCTGAGGAAGTGAGGACAGCGTGGGAAGGGCCGTGGAGAAACCCCGCTGGGCAGACCCGGGGGGGGGGGGCGGGGGCAGTGCTCAAAGGCCTGCAAAGATGGGCAAGAGGAACCGTGCCCTGGGCCTGGGGACGGGTGGCCTGGGTCACCAGCCAGCAGCCTCCCTGCCTCGGACGAGAGGAAGACGCCTGTGGGGGGCGGCAGAGAGCCGGTCGCGGTCGGATTCCCGCCGTTTCCTGAATGCCGCCCCCCAGCTCCGCTGCGCACGCACTGCATGCTGGCCCTGGGCCCCATGGGATGAGGAGGTGGCGAGACGCAGCCCCTGGCCCGGCGGAGGACGCAGACAGCAAGCCCCACCGGGGGGCAGCAGGACACGCACCTCCACGGGGGTGGGGTTCAGGCCCCATGAGTGCCGAAGGTCCGGGGGGATGGCTGGGGGCCCAGCCGAGTCCCAAAGGGCAAACACTGGCAAGCGTGGGAGGGGTGGCGAGGGGGGCCCGGCCCGGAGAGCAGCCGGACGAAACCCGGCTTCAGAGCTCGACGCGTGAGGGACAGAAGCCCCCGCTCAGCCCGCGGCGCCCAGACCAGCTGCGGAGGGCCCCAAACCCAGCCCCTTAAGCCACCCCCACCCCACCCCCGCCCCTCCGTCAGCTGCAGGGGGAAGCAGCGCAGGCGATGGCCCGTGCGTCGTTTCTGCCACATCCAGACCGTCCTCAGAGAAGAAAGCCGCCACGATGGGCCCCGCAGGGCGTAAGGACGGGGGTCCGGGGGACCCTCCGTCCCTCCGGGGTACGGCACAGAGACAGGGCAGGAGCCCGGGACCACAGGAGGACGTGGCTCGGTGAGTCACAGGTATCCCTGAGTCGGAGTAACGCCCACGCCCATCATCATTTTTTATTAGTAAAACCAGACCCAGCCCTTCTCGCCTCCAGGAAGACTTCCCTGATTGACAGTCACCCCTCATCGCGCTTCCCCACAACAGGCCGGGTCGCTGGCTTTGCCCTAGTCTCGGTCTCTGACTCAGCGCACGCTGAACCCACCTCACAGTCCTCCCTCCCCGGCTGGCCCTGACGCCGCCACCCTCGTCAGCTGCCAGCGCCAGCACCGGCACCCTCATCCCCGCCCCCCGCCATCCGGGGCCCTGCTCGGCTGCTCCGCCTTTGTGCGCAGGCGCGTTGGGGCTCCCCCAGTCCCCGGAGACCTCCACAGGCAGGGCCTACACGGCCGGCGCCTCCGCCCCCCACCCCCGGGCCCCTGTCCCATCGTGCGTGTGCAGTGAATGAGTGACCAGAACGTCACGTGTTGAGGGCCGGCTCCCCGAAGAGGAGACTCCCCCTCTGGGTCGAAGGCAGAGGGCAAGGGCCGCCTCCCGCTCAGACGCGGCTCCAGGGGGGACCCGGTACCTGGGGGACCGAATCCCCCCTTCCCTAACCGTGAACTGAGACACCGGAAACTGTCACGAAATTGCTTTATTCGCCTTCCTCGCGTGGTCCTCCCCGCGGACACGCGCGTGTGTGTGCACGCCCGCAGGGCGCACGCAGCTGGCCCCGGGGAGGCTGCTGCGCCCCCCTCAGTAGAGGCCGCGCTGGGCGCAGCGCTGGGCGCACAGCCGCCGGTGGTACTGCAGGTGGCAGTCCCTCAGCAGCTTGCCCAGCACGTACAGGAACTCGTCGAAGGAGAGCTGGTTGTCCTTGTCCTTGTCCGCCGCCCGGAACAGCTCACTGATGAAGTACGGCTCCCTCCGGCCCTGAGGAAGGGCGGGCGGTCAGCCGCTGCCCCGGCCGCGGCCCCGCAAGACCGCCAGGCTCTCCACCGCCCACTGGCGGGGGCCAGGCCAGGCCGGGGCCAGGGGTGGCCCTGCCAGCCAGGGGCTGGAAACGGCTCCTCGCTCAGTGGCAGGGACACAGCATGCTGCAGAATCAGGCACAAGGGGCAGAGCGGGGCAGGTCCCGGCGCCCGGGCCTGGGCTGCGCCGTGCCCACGGACAAGACAGGCGGTGTAGACCGGCGCTGCTGGCTGGTGGCCGACTGGCCGCAGCTGCAGAGCAGGGCTGAGCGACCGGCCGCCCGCCGGTGGCTGCCCTGCTGATCGCCAAGCTCCCCTGCAGGGACCACCCAGCCCGGGGGCTTCACACCAGCAGCTCCTCAGGGCAGAGCCCACCTGCCCTGTGTCTGCACCTCCAGCCCCACGCGGGGCCAGCACCAGGCAGGGCCAGCTGTCGCCGCCTGGGACACCTGCCAGGGATTATTTGTGACATCACGTCCCCCAGGGAGGGTGCAGGACGAGGCGAGGACAAAGCCTTGGGCCCTGGGGCTGTCCAGGGTGTCCCACGACAGGCGGCCTTGAGGCCTGGGGACGGCTAGGAGAGGACAGGCCCGTGCGCAGGGGCAGGGGGAAGGGGTAGGAGCTGTCCCCGCGAGGAGCCAGACGGGACAGAACAAACAGGTTTGCGGTTGGGGTGGAGTTTCGGGGGATTAGCGAGGCTCGGCTGGCGTGGGGGCCCTGCCGGCAGCCTCAGGGGACAAAGCCGGCCGCAGACCCTGCCCGCAGCGCTGCCCCCACAGGGTAAAGTCCTCCAGCAGCCGCCTGCCCACCCCCCCTTACCACCCGCCCGACCCTGCAACCGCCCGTCCACCCCCGCGACGGCCCGTCACCCGCCCCTGAGCCCCGACCCGCTCACCAGGCTGTCCAGGAAGCGGGGCACGTTGTCCTCCAGCAGGGCCTTCAGCTCCTGCAGGGACAGAGTCTCCACGTCCCCCTCCCGGGCCGCGTACTGGTGGTAGCAGCGGACCAGCTGGACGAGGGACTCCTCCACTGGGGTGTCTGTCATGGCGGCCAGGCTCCGGCAGGAACAGGGCCAGCTCTGGGGGTGCACGGGGGAGCAGCTGGGCACAGGAGGAAACTGGGAGGGCAGAGCAGCCTCGTCTGGGCCAGGTCCCCACAGGGGGCCCATCCACGAGAATCTTCCCCCCCTTCGTCTGACCCCTCACAGCGTGGCTCAGCGTCCTTGTCCCCAGGAGGCTCTGATACAAACTGAGGACACTGGCTCTGTCCCCTCCCTGAGACTACAGGCTTCAGAGGACAGGAGCTGTGCTCTCTCCCTGACCCTGCTCGGACCCAGCGTGGTCCACCCGTCCTCACGACTGCCCCGGGAGAGGTGCTGACCTGTCGTGTGGGGCGGAGGCCGCTCTGATCGCAGCCGCGGCCTGCGGCGTGTCCGAGGGGCTGCCCAGCACTCGGGCGGGAGGCAGATGTGCGCACAGGGGTCCTGCCACCACGTCCCACGTCCCGCCCTTCCTCGGTGCCTCTGACGGTGGCGGCTGCCGGGCTGGTGGCTCCTCACAGGCTCAGCGGCGGCGGCTGAGCTTTAATTGCATTCCTGAGATGACATCACACGGCGTTTGTTCCCTACAATTAACTCAATGACTTCGAGGGCCACCTTCCCCCCGAGCCTGATCGGAAGCATCTCAGGCCCACACGGGGTCACGTCGCCCGTCTCCAGGCCTCAGAGCCCGTCCTCCCAGCTCCCGCTCGGGAGTCGGACACACAACTGCAATACGACTTTCTCGAGTGCCCTCCCTCAGCTGGTGAACCCCTGAACCCCATAGTCACGGAGCACGTGCATCCATCCATCCAACAAGTGTCCCCGAGCACCCACAGTGCCCCAGGCACCCCGAGGCGATGCAAGGAGGGGCCGGGGCCAGCACACGGGGCGGGACGAGCAGAGGGAGAGTCATGCACTGGGAACGGGGTGCCCTGGGTACCCAGGAAGGAACGTCTGGCTGGGGGTCGAGGAAGAGTTCCTCGGGGGGTGGGCGTCGAGGTGGGACCTGACGGAAAGGTTCTGCTGCGAGGAGAGGTGTGCGGGACCAGCACCCCACACGCGGGAAGCAGCAGGGCAGAGGCCTGGCGGGTCGAGCGGGTGGCCGGCCAGGCGGACAGAGCCCACGGGGCTCCAGCGAGCAGTCAGGAGGCACGGGGCTGCAGAGGACGAGGAGGGCGGAGGCAGAACGGGAAGGGCCCCGTGTGCCCGCAAGAGCCACGACGTCGTCGCACGCACAGGAAGATGGCAGAGAGGACCGCGCGGCCTTGGGTGACGGGCGGCCGCTGAGAGGGAGGTGGTAGGGACAGCTCCAATGTCAAGAAATGACCGGCCGCCACGTTTCTGGAAGTGGCCCTGCCCCAAGCGAGGCCAGGTGTGTAGGCTTGGCCTCCGCACAGCAGCCGCCTGGGCCTCTGAGTGACAGGTGAACCGCCTTCCCCTGGTGAAGCCTGCTGTCAGCCGGCCCTTCCGCCCCACCCGCCGCGACTCCCCTAGGAGGGGCCGTGCGGGCTGGTTGGTGAGTCTCCCAGAAGGGGGCACCAAAGGACAGGCCATCGAGCCAGAGGGTGGCTGCACCCCAGGACGCATCAGCAGCTCAAGCCAAATCCTTCCCAGTTCCCTGGGCAGCCTCCCTCTGCCCGGTGCAGTGGCTTCCTCAGCAAGCACGTGGTTCGTCAGTTCAAGAAAATGGAAACATGGCTCAAACTCCCGAAAGGGGAAACGTGCCGAGGTCGAGTCACAGAGGGTCTGTCGGACACCTTCGATTCGGCCACCATCCCCTGGGAATTTTCACCCAGAAAGTAATTCGACAGATGTTAAAAAAGCAGTAAACAGGAAACATTCACCACGGCAACATTTATAGCCAAGAAACGAAAATGAAAACCTAGAAACCACCTAACGAAGGGATTTGGCACGCCGGCGTGGCCTTGGACAGTAGCTCGATGACTCGCCACTCAGAAGAAACTCCATTTTTGACCCATAGCTTTTTTGGGGGGAGGCGGTCCTATCACACCCCCCTTCACCCTGTCAATCGGGGACAAAAATGACCTCCACGCACTGTCACAACGCCCCGTGACTCAGCGGGGTTTATCCCAGGGACGCGAGGAGGGTCCACCATATGCGAGATAACGTGTCAGCGAAATGAAGCAAAAAAAAACCAGAAAGGCGCCTGACCGAGTTCGACACCCATTCGTGATGAAAACTCCCAACGAAACGGAGCAGACAAACATCGGCTCCAAATGGCCGGTAGGTCCAAAGGCGACAAGTACGGGAATAAAGCTCCTGAGTCACGGGACGCCAGGTCCGAGTCCTGAGGGCGGGCGGACTTCCTAAACAGGACAGAAGACGCGCCGGTCCCGCAGGGCATGGGGTGGCCGGGACTTGTCACTCGACCAACCAGGCCACTCAGGTCTGGAGTCCTTGATGGGCGACCTAAGCTCTGGTCAGAACAGAGTCAGAATCCTAGGAGGCCCCCACCTCCCCACCTGGGGGCTGGTATCAGGTGAGGGCATGTCCGAGGCCCCATGACAAAAGACAGGGACAGGCTCAGGAGGCCACCCCAGGAAAAAGCCCCTGAGCTGGGCTTGTGACAGAAGGCAACGGGCCGGGCACCGTCCTCACTCCTGGAGGCGAGGGGAAGAGTAGCCGGGGGCAGAGACGGCCTCTGCGGCCGGACCCCGTCGGCAGGTGGGCAGAGCGCACAGGGGCCCTGGCACAGAACTTGACCGTCAGCCTGAGGACGAGCATTTACAGAACAAGACATCCGGCCTTCGGCTGGGAGAGAGCTAAAAATGGAGTCGATGATCGATGGTGCCCACGTGGCGAGGCCCCCCCAAAGCCTCAAGAGCGCGGGCTTCCGGGGACTCGTGGGCTGGCGGACACGTCCACGTCGGGAGGGCGACGCACCCCAACTCCACAAAGACAGAAGCTCCTGCTCTCGGGACGTTCCCAGACCTCGCCGCCCACGCTCTTGGCCGGGACGTTCACCTGTGTCCTTCATCACGGCCCCTCACAAGCCGGGAACCGTAAGCAGGTGTTCCCCTGAGTTCCGGGAGCCACTCTCGCAAATTAATCGAACCCGAGGGGCAGGAGGTCATCGGAACCTCAGTCTGTAGCCGAGTCGGACCGAAGTCGTGGGTAACCTGGCGACCTACTGCTGGCGATCGGTCTGGAGTCGGGGGAGTCTCGTGGGACCGAGCCCTTCGCCTGTGGGATCTGGCGCTCTCCAGGTAGACTGCGTCAGAATAGAGTTAAAATGTAGGACATGCCGCCGGTGTCTCAGAGAACTGCGTGGCGTGGGGAAAACCCCCACGTATTTGGTGACCAGAGGTGTCGGGAGAGACGCATCCTGTGTGAGAGTAAAGGAGAGACCCACGGGGAAGAAATTCACAGCCCTGAACGGCTGGGTTTCCCCTGCTCGGATGGGGGGAGGTGCTGCGGGTGTGGCCGGTTTAGGGGCTCAGAGACCGGCAGACGGCTGGGTGCCCACACGCGATAAATGCCTCGGCGACGTCCTGCTCGCCCGCGGCCTCGCCCGTCCCATGGGCGAGTCACCCCTGGGATCTGTGCATCAGCCAGCCCCCCAAGGCTAGGTGTGCTCAGCTCTGCAATCCGCCCAAGAAATGCCCGAACCAGCTTGAGCGGAAGAGCCTGCCGAGTGATCGATCACCTGCGCCCAACACACAGGCCCCGGGAGCCGCGACGCGAAGCTGGTGCGGGCCAGCGGCGCAGAGGAGGGTCCTAGAACACACACACGCTCCATTTAATGCACACGCCGTAAAATCCACCCATTGAAAGGGCATGGTCGCATTCGGGCTTTCCACAGAGTTGTGCCACCTGCACGACGATTAATTTTCAAACATTTCCATCGCTCCGAGGAGGAGCCCGCGCGCTCGGCTGTCGGCGGCCAGTCCTCTCGCTGCGCCGTGTCCCCCCAACTCCGTCCCCCTCGCCCGGGGCAGCCACGCCGCCCCTCCCTGTCTTCTCAGATGCGCCTGTCCTGGCCACTTCACGGAGCCGGGGCCGCACACCACCGCGTGTGCCCTTCCGGGACGGAACTTTCCCCGGGCGCGACGCCGGTGATGATCTCACGTGCCCGACGCTTCTCTCGACCAACTCCCACTTTCTCCTTTTCCAAAATCGCGCAATCCTGCCTCTCGTCACGATTTTTACCCCAGGCTCGGATTAAACTGCTTCCTTGACACCGTAGCAGAGGTAAATGGTTTCTTTTCCGATGGACACTTAAATATCAAGAATCATGAATAAAGTAAACCTCGACTTTAAAATCAGGAAATAAAATTAAGTTAAAACTTAATTATTTTCCTTTTCCCCCGTTTCTGTCAACTCCTGATTGATGATTACATCCGCGATATGCGATTTTATGTGAAGGCCTGCGATGGGCTCGGAGGCGAGGTCAGAACACAAATCCACAGGAATACACACCTGTAAAAAAAAAAAAAAAAGTGTAATTTAGTGCCGAATGCGGGAGAGCAGTGCAGCCCAGAAAGAAGGTCGGGAATCGTGGGGGACCCTCCCGAGACAGCTGAACACGACAAGGGCTCGGAATCTGGGGAAGCAGAAAGCCACGTCTTGGCACCCCGGGGGGACAATCTGGCTGGCTCTGCCTATGACGGGGCCCAGAAGAGCGACAGCTGTGCTTGTAAATCAGAACCACGAAGTCCCCGCTGGTGGGGTGCCCCCCCCTTCTCTCCAACTCACCAGTTTCAGCTAGACACCCCACCCTCGCTCGCTGAGAATGGGCGAGCCGGGGAATGGTCCTGGGGAGTCCGAGGGGATTCTCCACAGACAGCGCCCCAGGTGTGAGCAGATGAGTTCTGCAGGGAACTCCCGGGTCGCCTCCCCACGCTGTCTGTGTACCTGGCCTCGGAGGGAGCAAACCCCTTTGGTATCAGGCTCCTGGAGTCAATCGCGATAACCTCTCCCCACTAACCCATTGCAGACAGGGTCCCCGTGGCGGGGGGTCTTGTCCCCTCCAGCGTGAGGGCTGAGTGGCAGACTCGCGTCCTGACTGCCCAGCGCACATTCCTGCCTCCTCCCCTCTCCTGACCGCGGCTGGAGGCCAGCAGGACCTTGAACGGCCACAGGCAGAGGCATTCCCGGTCTCCGAACGTGGCCTGGGCCCCCAGCCCTGCCTTGCTCACGTCCCCTGCACAGTGCCGGTCAGTACGGCAGCCCCCCAAGGCCCCGGCCACAGAACAAAGCTTTCGCCGACTCCCCCACCCGACGAGTGACTTCTCCCTGCCCAGGATCCGCATCTGCTTTGCTGGGTCTACCAGAGTTTACGGGGTCCTCGGCCCACACTGGGCGCTGGGCTGTGGTATCGGGGAGCTGCCACCCAGGCCTCGGGAGCTCGGCCAGGGAACCGCCGTGGCAAACGGCGGGAGCGAGGACATGAGCGATGGGGCTCTGCCCGTGGAAGGCGCCACAGGGGGCGTGACCGCTGACCTGCGGACGCTGGGCCTGCGTCCTCGGCCGCCCGCCCACTCCGCGGCTCCCACGGGCAGCGTGGGGCCCCAGCTCGCTGACGGGAGTGCCGCCTGGACGTGCAGCCGCGCTCAGTGCCATCCACACCTGCGACACCGCCCTCGGCCACGCTTGCACACGCACACACACACGCACACATGCACACGCACACACGCACACACACGCACACACACACACACACGCACACACACACACCCAGCGCAGAGTCGCCGCTCAAATGTCGATGGCACAAACATGTCGACGAATGAATAGAGGGAGAGACGGCCAAGAGGGCGAAGGACTTCTGTTTCTCCTCCCCAGGAACTGTGACTCCCAGAGAGCCCGGGCCGCCTCCTTCCCAGACTACGGAAAAGAAGATCTCGCCCAGAAGCGGGGGGCAGGGGAAGGCGCCGAGCACCATTTCCGGGCTCCCGGCCACCTGGGGTGACTCTCCTGACAGAGCAGGTCCTGGCGGCAAGGAGCTCTCATGCCGAAGCAGATTGGGGGCTGCTCCCCAATGAACCCGGAAGTCCCCTGTGTCATGAGGATGATTCGGGAAGGGGGCGGCAAGTCCCCTGTGTCATCAGGACGATTCGGGAAGGGGGGGGGTGGCAAGAACATGATTAAATCACTGAATCATCAGCCGCTCTTTCACCACGACCCAATGGACACACTTGACTCGAACACTGCATCCCCCGAAAATGGACCAGCCACCCCACTGCAGGCTGGGACACAGCAAACCACAGAGGGTTTTGCATAGAGGAAGAGGAAGGCCACCAAAGGCCATTGCAGGAGTCATCAGCGTGGGCGGGGAGCCAAGCTTGCCCAAGTCCTGCCTGATGGCTCATTCCACGTTGGCCAACACCGCCATTGCCTTGGGGACCCCGGGCACCCCTGAGGCGGCAGGTGACATTCAGCAGTGTGGGGCTCAGCTCAGACAGAGGGTGGTGACCTCGAGCCTCCCCTCACTGCAGGTGACGTGCAGTGCCTACCACCCTCTCGTGATCCCTCACAGTCACTGTGGGTCATGACCCTGGTCACCCTCCGGGGCACCCGTGGGACCCGATGTGAAGCTGGCAGTGAAGTGACCCTGCCTCCGTCCCTGGGGCTTCAAATCCCCAAGGGAGGGTCCTGGGGTGACCGAGACGTCTGGAGGGCTCGAGAGTGAGGCTGAGTCAGGCTCGTCCGGGGCGAGATGTGGCTTTGCCATGCGCTGGCTGCCCACACGGGGACGTGGGCTTCAGTCCCGACACTGCGCTGCCCTGCTGGACCTGAGGGGACAGCGCCATGTCACTGGGTCATGAAGGTCCAGGATCAGTGAGGGGCGGCGGGCACCATGTGCCTGGTGCATGTCGAGGGTGTGAGCGGGGGTGGGGGAGACAGCCACGTGACTCGAGCACAGACTCCAAACACCGTGCCTCTTGAGGTCTAGAAGCCCAGTTTCTCTGCCCAAAGTCCTATCCCGTTATGACACATCCCACTGGCCTCCCAGAGCCAGATCAAGTTTGGGTAGAACGAGGCTCTAGGTGTTGTCCCTTGGGAGGGAAGCGCCTGGGGTTTTACGGGAAGGCTGAGCACACACTCCTAGGTGTGTCCCACCCACCTGAGTGGGCCCTGCTCCAGGAAGCACACGGCACCCGAGGCCCAGGGCACCGGCCCGGGGAGGAGCCAGGCTCAGCCTTATAAAGGGACCGGTGTCGCCCAGAAGCACATCTCACTCGTCCTTCCCTCGGTGACCCGTGCTCCGCTCCGGTAAGTCAGCCCGACGGGCCCCGTCCAGGACGAGCACTCAGGACACAGCCGGGGACGTGTCTGGTGGCATTCTGGTTGTGGGGCTCAGCTCTGCCTGGCACGTTGGGGCTCAGCCCTGGCCAGGCACATTGACAGGTGCCTTGGGCACTTCCACTTAGCGACAGAGCAGCAGGGACCACCTGCTGGGCAGTGAGGCAGTGGTGGCTGTGCGGAATGCGCACACGGGGAGCCATGAGGGTCTTGGGCTCTGCGGGCGTCTGGCTGTTAGGCCGCCCACCTGTCCTCCGGCTAGGGGCCCATAGCGCTAGGGCGTCACCAGCTTTGGGGCATCAGGTGGCTCCTGACTTACATGGGCTCTGGCCCTGGGCGCCAGTGAGCAGGCAGGCGCAGAGGGCAGAGACCCCCAGGCAGAGGCCGAAGCTCCCACGCCGCGCCCACCGCCGGCCTGAGAGCCCGGACGGGGGCCTGCGCTGGCTTTAGCTCTGAGCTGGTGCCCGTCCCCGGCGCTTCCTCCTTCTCTCTTGCGGGGACGGTCTGGGAGGCCGAGCCGGGACGGGGACAGGGCCTGGTTCTCTGCTCGCACTCATGCGGCCCCCAGCCCAGCCATGCACACCTGCCTCAAGGTGAGCTGTCCTCACTGGGTAGTGTCCACAGCAGCCAGGAGGGTGGGACAAGACCAGCAAGGCCCTGTGTGTCCCCGACACTGACCGTGACGTTGGCACTGGGGGACAAGGCTGTGAATGTTTGAGCGTGGGAGGCCACACGCTGCCTTTGGCCTGGGGCCCACATCAGACTTCTGTCCCCTTCCATGTGGTTGACCCCCCTCTCCTCTTCCCCTCCTGTGGCCCTGTCCACTCAGGACTCCTGTGTCCTCCTCCATCTCTGGAACGCGACCTGCCTGGACCCCGCTGCCAGGCCTGGTCCTGCCCTCCTCTCTTTGAGCATGTCACCCACCTCCTAGAGGACATAGGTCCTTCTGCTCCCCCTGGGCTCCCTGCACTGGCCCCCAGTCCCACCCTGTTGTTCTGACTTAGAGACCACAGTGGGCAAGGGTGACCAAGGTCCCATTGTTCTCTCCGGCAGCTCCTTCCAAAGCCACGATGAGCTACACACAGGCTGAGAAGACCGTGATGGGCATGATTGACCTGTTCCACACATACGTCAAACCCGACGACATGATGGACAAGCCCGGCCTGATCAAGATGCTGCAGGACAATTTCCCCACCTTCCTCAGTGCCTGTGTGAGTCGGGGGGGCTGCCCGCCTTGCGCGGGCCCTGGCGTGGCCCAGGACGCTTTGCTGGTGCCTTGGACAGGGCACTCCCAGTCTCCCATCCTACTAGTCACAGCTGCCAGAGGGCCTCTGGGACCTCATATCCTGGCTTGTCATCGGGTTGCGGGACATGATGAGTGTGGCAGAGTGTGGCTCAGTTGTTGTGAGGAGGCTGCACGGTGCCCTCCCTGAGGGCCCTGCACCTGTCCCACTCCCTCTGGGAGCCTGGCGCCCGTGGGCTCAGGCCCCGACCCTCGAGGCTCCCACTGGCCTCCTAAGACCAGAGGCGGGTGATGGGCACCCGTGGTGACAGCATTGAGCACCCTTCTGGAGGACGAGAAAGCTCGTTCTAGGCCTGATTCCGTCTGACAGTTAAATCTGGCTGAACTGGTCACTAAGTGGCCATTACTGAGGGACACAGACACTGGGCAGGGTGCAGAGGGACCTCAGGGTGGCATGGTTTGGGGGTCCGGAGAGAGGAGAGTAGAGGGCGGGCACGGGGTGAGTCAGCTGTGGGTCCCTGGTTGGGGCTCAGGCAGATGGTGCCCTTGCTCAGCAGGGTCTAGTTAGAGACCACCCACCCAGCAGCTCGCTGGTCACTGCGGCTCTGGGCAGAGCACACCCCGCTGGGTCCCTTACGCACAATGGCACGTGGGCCGATGACTCCCCCTCAGGGAGCTCAGAATGATGCTTACTCCACCCCAGCCCTGTGCTCCGCCAGGCCCCCCACCCCCTGCAGCCCCAGGTCCTGCTCTCCCAGCCCCGCCTCCGCCTCCCCCCACTCCACCCGCGGCACTGGGGACTGAACTTGTCTCCTGTTGCGTCTTCGCCCACAGGACAAAAAGGGCAAAGATTACTTGGCCCACATCTTCGAGGATAAGGACCAGAACAAGGATAAGAAGATCGAGTTCTCCGAGTTCCTGTCCGTCGTGGGGGACATCGCCACGGACTACCACAAACAGAGCCACGGAGCGCCGGCCTGCTCCGGGGGGCGCCAGTGAGCTCCACCTTCCAGGGCCTCCTGACACCCCATGATCAATAAAGTGTGTTTCCCCCGAACACTGGCCTTGTCTCTCCTTCTCTTGGCTCTTTACACTGCCACTTCTTGGCGACATTATTAGAGAATTCCTAGGGAGAAGCTTTATGCAGGGATGTGTCACGGGGTGGCGTCCCCGTGGACTCCAGCACAACTGGCCGGCTCTCTCAGCTGGGCTCGTGTCCACTTCAGCCCCACCTCCTGGTGCAGCTGGCTTGCCCGGTCCCAGAGGGAGCCTCCAGGGCGGCCTGCAGGGTCCACGGAGCTTCTCCCTCTCCATCATGGACCAGCACCTGGTGGTCAGCAAACCCCAGGGGGCAGGAGCGCAGGTCTCAGCTCTGTGCCCCCTCCCCACCCCGCGCCCCTGCCCCAGCACGGCCCGAGGGCACAGGGGTGACGCCATCAGTGAATCGGGGCTTCCTGGTGGGGACCCGGGTCATAGGAGGTCGTGTCACTGTGAACGGGACACTGCCGAGCCCAGGGGCCTGGAGCCCTTGTCTGCTGTCCTGGTCGCCGAGCATCTGTGCGTGTGTGAGCACTGTGCGGTCCCGTGGAGGTGAGAGGTGGTCACCGTGTCTCATTCGGCCACGGGGCTCCCCACCTCCTCCTCATAGGCTCCTACTCACCCCTTAAATGGGGGACAATCTGCACGGGGGTCAGGCCACTGTCTGTCAATCTCCCCCACCTGCAGAAGCTCTCAGGGGGCAGCTCTCATCCAGGGGGTGCCTGCCCACTCCTCACTCACACCGTTCCCGGAGCACCTCAGGCCCCAGACCGCCACCTCCCTCCTCTTCAGAGCCACCCTCTCCTGGCCGTACTCCGCACCTCGTCACCGTTCGAGACAGGCCTGAGCCCTTTGTCCACGACATGTCAGTGTCTGGTCAGGCCCGTCTGTGCCCTCCCTCCTTCCTTGTCCTCACACCTGCTCTCAACTCGGGAAGTCCTGCTTCCCAGGCCCTTGTCACCTCCTCTCCCTGAGACGCCTGCTCTGTCCCTGTGCGGCCCGCACCCCACGAGCTGTCCCAGCAGCTGCTCCCAGTGGACAGCTGGACTCTCTGGGGCTCCCTGTCTTTGCGCCGACATCTCCCTGCAACCATGATAAACAACCTAACGGGAGAGATGGAAGGCAGAAGAGATAACCAAAGGAAACAGTAGCGTGAAATCGATGTAGTAGAAACGAAGAATGCAGGATGGGCTCGGCAGATTGGATACAACCGAGGAAAGAAACAGTGAGCCCAACATCGGTCAATAGGAACTCCCCAAACAGGGAAGCAAAGAGAATAAAGAATTTTAAAATCTTAGAATATGCAAGAACTGTGGCACAACTACAATATAGCAGAGGGAGGAGCAAGAGAAAGGCATGGAATAAATATCTAAAAAAGCACTTGCTTAGGATTTTCCAAAACTAAATATCAACCCCAAAGCACTGAGCCCGAGACCTCGGAGAGCATGAATCAGGATAAATGTCACCTCCCACATCGTGGCATGTCATACTGAAACTTCAGAAACTCTAAGTCAAGGAGAAAATATTGGGGCAAAGCCAGAGGGGAGAAAATTCTCACCGTATCTGCAGAAGAACAAGAGTGAGAATTGCATCGGAGCTCTCTTCAGAGACCACGAGCGCGAGAATGGAGTGCGGTGTTTCCAGCGCTCGCTCTCTCTCTCTCTCTCTCTCTCTCTCTCTCTCTCTCGCTCTCTCTCTCTTTTTAAAATCCCACCACCTAGAACTCTGTATTCAGTGAATTATCCTCCACAAGAGAAGGTGAAATACTTTCTCAGACAAACAAGCACCGAGGGAACTTGTTGCCAGGTGACCTGTTCTGGAAGAAATGTTAAAATACGTTCTTCAGAGAGCAGTAAAACGACATAGGCCAGAAAATCAGAACTGCATAAGGAAAAAAAGAGTGTTAGGGCTTAAATAAAGGCAAAATATAAATGTTAATGTTCTTATTTTTAAATTAAAAAAATATTTTTATTGTGATATACTCTACATACACCCTATTCTATTACTCTTAATTGTAAGAAGAGAAAACAATTTCATCAAAAAACAATTGTTCACTGTCTTGGGTGATGACGGGTGAGTGTGCTGGGTGACGGCGGCGTGATGAGGGACAGGAGGGCGACTGGGAAATGCCGTGCTACCTGGACAGCGGTCACGTCCTAGTCGAAGGTGGACTTATGAGCTGCAACTCTGTGCTGCAAACTCTGGGGCAACCGGTAATTTAAAAAAGGATCACTGATATGAGAGAAAATGGAACCATGTCAGACACTCGATTAAAACCAGAGAAGGTAGAGAAAAGAGTGAAAGATGAAAAAAGGAAAAAAAAAAAAGCCTTACAATAAACAAGGGCGATGAATAGAAAACACCTGCGGATATGGTTAATATGAAATCCGAATTTAATACTGACGTTTCTAATGATCCCTTTTCATCCAAATGGTGTGTGTGTCCCAACGAACAGACTGAGACAGTCAGAGTGGGTTAAAAACCAGACTCGACTCCAGGTCGCCTGCAGGAAACCTGCTTAAATACGAAGACACAGATCGAAAGCAAAGAGACGGAGAAGGTACGCCATGCTAAAATTAATTAAAAGACAATTACAGTTTTTAATTAATTAACTAAGTATTAATTTCAGACGGAGCGGACTTCAGAGCAAGGAGGACGATCCGATCGCGCGGCCAGTTCTCCGAGAAGACGCGGCAACTTCAACGCGCATGCGCCTGGCGACGGCGCGTCACATGCGGGAGGCGAAACCAAGGGCCCTACGGGGAGAAGCCGACCCGACTCTGCTGGGGCGTCGATGCCCCTCGACCGAAACGAAGGCTCCAGCGGGACCGAAAGCAGTCAGGACACAGGCGACTCGAACAGCATCATCAATCGATTGGATCCAACTGACTCTGAGAGACGACTTTATCTATGACGGCAGAGAACAGGTGCCGCTCAGGCTCATGCGGCCCGCTCGCCGAGAGGGACTGTATTCTGGGCCACAGAGACACGTCTCAGCCGACGAAAGACAATAGAAGCCGCATGATGTGTGCTCTCAGGCCACAGCGGGGATGAAATGGAAATCCTAATAGAAATGTGGCCGGAAAAACCCCAGAACCTGTACTGATCAAGCAACACACCTGCAGATATTGCGTGGGTGGAGGAGGACGTCTCAAGAGACAGTGAAAAATAATGGGAACGCAATGAAAATGAAAATAACGTATCGAAACATCGTTTTGGGATGCAGCAAAAGCAGTGCGTGAGGGTCATTTTTAACATCGGACTCACATACTGGGAGAGAACCAGGGTGTAACGCCAAGAACCTCAGGCTGCTTTCTGGGGAGTTAATCATCAGCTCAGGGCTTGGCACAGATCGTTCATCGATGGCGCTTCTTTCGTTATCGGGTACGACCCGGCAATGCCTGCGTGGCCGAACAGAAGCAACCTTCCTTCCAGACGCCCGAAGCGTTAGAGAGGGTTGCAGCCAAGCCGCCCTGCACGCGGAAGGCAAGTCTCCAGAGGCACTGGAATGTCCTGTAGTCTCCCCGATGGTGGCGAGTGATAAGGGAGATGAGGGGGTGTGACTTGGCTGTTAGTCACATGGCTGCAAGCACGGGTGTCCCTGACAGCTAATAGGACTGATCTGACACTGGGCCGGGAACTGGGCTCTGCGCTCTGAGGCTCATCCTCACCTCATTCCCTGACACGCAGGATTGACACATCCAGGGCCCGCCCTGGGCCCTCCTTACCCCTCACCAGAAAGTGTGACCGATACCCAGGCGAACATGAGGTCACAGTCAAACCCCTGGTCCCCTGAGCAGGAAGTCAAGACCATGAAGAGCGTGGGGCATCCGAGGCAGAATTCTTGGCGATGATGTCACACCCGTACAGAGGAATACTAACCCGGGGAAATTATGAATTAAACATTGAGCAAAACAAGGCAGACACGGAAGAGTAGACAGAGCATGTTTCATTCACGTAAAGTATGGAAAGCAGGGAAAACTTCAGTGTTTAGGGATGTACACATAAGACAAAATACAAAGACAATCAGAGAGCCTTATCCTGAGTGATCAGATCAGGTTATTGGGGACCGGTGGGGGGGGGCAGTGACTGGAGGGGGCGCTGGCCATGCTCCCTCACTGGCCGGGCGACAGTCACGGTGTCAGAGATGATTCACTGGGCGGTGGATATTTGCTCGTTGTACTTTTCTGTGTGATTGATCGATACCAAACAAAAAATATAAGTCAAACACGGACCAAGAAACTGTCCTATTTGCAAGAGTGCTCACAAACGAGCGGAAAATATATATCGTTTCTTGGGAGGATTTAAAAAGCAAATAGAGATGAGAGGAAAATAGATAAACTATGAGAGACCCGGGAACAGAGGATGATGTTCAGACCCCGTGACCTGAGGACTGTGGAAACATCGGCCTCTGACTCAGAGGCCGTGAATTGAGCAAAAGGGAACTTACATACGATATTAATAACTAATTGTGAGGATTTGACGTGGCTCAAAAGTCAAGGTCTACACCGGCGGTGAGTGGGAGTGAGTGTGTGATCGATACAGGGAGGGCCACTGGCTCCTGTGCGGACGGATTTGCATAGAGCAGGAGGAAGGCCACCGAGGTTCCTCAAAGTCCTCAGCGTGGGCGGGGAGCCAGGCTTGCCCAACCTGCCTCAAGCTCATCTACACTGACCACCATGGCCACCGCCTTGGGGGTCCCGGGCACCCCTGGGGCTGCAGAGTGACATTCAGCAGTGTGGAGTTCGGCTCAGACAGAGGGTGGTGACCTCGAGCCTCCCCTCCACGCCGGCGAAATGCAGTGCCTGAAACCCTCTCCTTGTTCCCTCAGAGTCACCGTGGGTCATGACCCCGGTCACCCTCCAGGGCGTCAATGGGACCTGATGTGAAGCTGGCAGTGAAGAGACCCTGACTCTGTCCCCGGGACACCGAATCCCTGAGGGAGGGTCCTGGGGTGACCCGAGACGTCTGGAGGGCTCGAGAGTGAGGCTGAGTCAGGCTCATCCGGGGTGAGATGTGGCTTTGCCATCTACCAGCTGCCCACACGGGGACGTGGGCTTCAGTCCCGACACCTTCGCTGCCCTGCTGGACCTGAGGGGACAGCGCCATGTCACTGGGTCACGAAGGTCCAGGATCAGTTAGGGGCGGTGGGCACCGTGCGCCTGGCGTGTGTCGAGGATGTGCGGGGGTCGAGGTGGCAGCCACGTGACTCGAGCACAGACGGGGGCCGTGCGGGGGAGGAGCCAGCAGGACACGCTGGCCTTCGGACTCCAAACTCCTGCCCTTGAGGTCCAGAAACCCAGTTTCTCTGCCCAAAGTCCTATCCCTTTGTGACACATCCCACTGGCCTCCCAGAGCCAGATCATCTTCAGGACAGGACGAGGCTCTAGGTGTTGTCCCTTGGGAGGGAAGCGCCTGGGGTTTTACGGGAAGGCTGAGCACACACTCCTAGGTGTGTCCCGCCCAGCTGAGTGGGCCCTGCTCCAGGAAGCACACAGCACCCGAGGCCCAGGGCACCGGCCCGGGGAGGAGCAAGGCTCAGCCTTATAAAGGGACCGGTGTCGCCCAGAAGCACATCTCACTCGTCCTTCCTTCGGTGATCCGTGCTCTGCTCTGGTAAGTCGGCCCGACGGGCCCCGTCCAGGACGAGCGCTCAGGACACAGCGTGCTCTGGGGTACCCGGAGGGTACGCGGCGGCCACGGGGGGTTCAGGGCCGGGGCCCAGGCTGGGCACTGCGCCCTACGGGGCCGTGACTCCCCCGCTGCGGTTCTCACCCACGGCACGGTGACCAGACCAGACTGTCCCCAGGGCTGGCTGGCTCTGCAGGGACGGCTCTGGGGAAACGTCCCCGGAAGAGCTGAGGACACAGCTGTCCTGTGCCCCTGGTCTCCTCTCCTTTCGGGACTCACCTGCCTCACAGACTCTGGTCTCCGCAGGCCCTCTCTGCACCCCAACCTCGGGGAGCGGTGACCCTGCCATGGCCAGCTTGGCCGTCCGGACCCCGGGCCCGACACCCCACTGCCTTGCCTGTGAGGTGACCTGCTCCTAGCAGGGTTGGGCCGGTCAACCACAGGTCCCCGCCTGCTTCCAGACAGGGGAGTGTCCGGAGGGCTCCCGTGTCCTCCTCCAGCTCCTCTGGAACGCGACCTGCCTGCGCCCCGCTGCCAGGCCTGGTCCTGCCCGCCTCACTTTTAGCATGTCACCCACCTCCTAGAGGACATAGGTCCTTCTGCTCCCTCTGGGTCCCTGCACTGTCTTCCTATCCCACCCCATTGTCCTGACTTAGAGTCCTCAGTGGGCAAGGGTGACCAAGGTCCCGTCTTTCTCTCCGGCAGCTCCTTCCAAAGCCACGATGAGCCACACGCAGGCTGAGGAGGCCGTGATGGGCATGATCGACCTGTTCCACACATACGTCAAACCCGACGACATGATGGACAAGCCTGGCCTGATCAAGATGCTGCAGGACAATTTCCCCACCTTCCTCAGTGCCTGTGTGAGTCGGGGGGGCTGCCCGCCTTGCGCGGGCCCTGGCGTGGCCCAGGACGCTTTGCTGGTGCCTTGGACAGGGCACTCCCAGTCTCCCGTCCTCACTAGTCACAGCGGCCAGAGGGCCTCTGGGACCTCATATCCTGGCTTGTCATCGGGTTGCAGGACATGATGAGTGTGGCAGAGTGTGGCTCAGTCGTTGTGAGGAGGCTGCACGGTGCCCCCCCGAGGGCCCTGCACCTGTCCCACTCCCTCTGGGAGCCTGGCGCCCATGGGCTCAGGCCCCGACCCTCGAGGCTCCCGCTGGCCTCCTGAGACCAGAGGCGGGTGATGGGCACCCGTGGTGACAGCATTGAGCACCCTTCTGGACGACGAGAAAGCTCGTTCCAGGCCTGATTCCGTCTGACAATCAGATTGCACTGAACTGGTCACTAAGTGGCCATTACTGAGGATGCAGACACTGGGCAGGGCGCAGAGGGACCTCAGGGTGACATGGTTCGGGGGTCCAGAGAGAGGGCAGAGGAGGGGAGGCACGAGTCAAGTCCGCCTATGGGTCCCTGGGGAGACCTCAGGTTGGTGGTGCCCTTGCCGGGGTCGATCTGGCTAGAGACCACACACCCAGCAGCTCACTGGTCACTGCGGCTCTGGGCAGAGCACACCCCGCTGGGTCCCTTACGCACACTGGCGCGTGGGCCGATGACTCCCCCTCAGGGAGCTCAGAGTGATGCTCACTCCGCCCCCCGCCCTGTGCTCCCCCAGGCCCCCCACCCCCTGCAGCCCCAGGTCCTGCTCTCCCAGCCCCGCCTCCGCCTCCCCCCATTCCACCCGCGGCACTGGGGACTGAATTTGTCTCGTGTTGCGTCTTCGCCCACAGGACAAAAAGGGCAAAGATTACTTGGCCCACATCTTCGAGGATAAGGACCAGAACAAGGATAAGAAGATCGAGTTCTCCGAGTTCCTGTCCGTCGTGGGGGACATCGCCACGGACTACCACAAACAGAGCCACGGAGCGCCGGCCTGCTCCGGGGGGCGCCAGTGAGCCCCGCCCTCCAGGGCCTCCTGACACCCCGTGATCAATAAAGTGCCGTCTGAAATGATTTTTCGTCTAAATGCGTTTGTTCAACCTGTTCCACCATTCCTTGTCGCCACCATCCAAAACCCCCATTTCCGGAGGTCGGTTTGAAACTTAGCACCTCAGGCCCCAGACCGCCACTTCCCTCCTCTTCAGAGCCATCCTCTCCTGGCCGTACTCCGCACCTCGTCACCGTTGGAGACAGGCCTGAGCCCTTTGTCCACGACTTGTCAGTGTCTGGTCAGGCCCGTCTGTGCCCTCCCTCCTTCCTTGTCCTCACACCTGCTCTCAACTCGGGAAGTCCTGCTTCCCAGGCCCTTGTCACCTCCTCTCCCTGAGACGCCTGCTCTGTCCCTGTGCGGCCCGCGCCCCACGACCTGTCCCAGCAGCTGCTCCCAGTGGACAGCTGGACTCCCTGGGGCTCCCTGTCCCCTGACCCAGCCCCTGCGCCGCTCTGTCCTCCTGCAGCAAGGCTGATGGTCAGTGCTGGTAACGTCCGGCCAGGGCCCCCAGGAGCTGCTGTCTGTTTCCTCTGCCCAGCCTCCCTGTCCCCGTCCAGGGAACCTGAGTCCGATGGTCCCAGTCCTCACAAACCCCACCCACGCCTGCCTGCGTGTCCATTGTCCGTCCCCGCCCTCCATCCGACGTGTCTGTCCACGCATCGTATGCCGGGTTGAAGTCATAGCTCGTGACCGAGACTAGATGTCAGCTTCTCCGTAGAGATTCCTTTTGGAAGTGAGGCTGTTGCCGTTCCCGCACGGGAATGTCCTCTCCTCCTCCGTGCCGGCCCTCGCCTCACCGCTGTCCCGGCCACCGCAGGACGTCACGCGCCCCGCCTGCGTCCCCTGCAGACGGAGAGCGTGACGGAGAGCAGTTGCCCGGGCTGCGCTGACCCGGCCCCGGCCGCCTGGCACAGGGTACGCATCTGAGGCTGTTTTTCGTTTAAATGCATTTGCGGGAGTCCCGGTCCGTCCCCCCAGTGTTACCAGCAAACTGAAATCTGCAGGCGCAGGGGTCAGCTGTGAGACTCAGACAGGCGAACCACGACCGGCTTCTATGGGAGCCGCAGCCCTGACCTTCCCAGGCATGGAGATGCTGCACCCAGGGGTGGCCGACGCGTCCACCATTGACAGGCACCCGTCCACCGCCAGCTCCACGGCCTGGGGGACCTGCCTGCCTTCCGCTTCCCCGACTCACAGCGCTTCTCTCGTTGCCAAAGGCACCGTGAAAATGGGGTGCAGCGTGCAGAGGAGCACCTTTTCACCCATCTGGTCCCTTAGGGGAGCCTTGCCTAATGTCCCCGAGACGGGGTCTCCTTCCCCATCGCCGGACCCTTGTGTCAATCATCGCGCTCTGTGAGAACTTCCCGGCCTGTCCCTGCGTCCCCAGGGCGGGGGGGAGGGTGATCTCCCTGAGGGTGGGACCACAGTGGTCATGCCCATCTGTCCTGTGATTTCACAGCTCGGGCCATCCCAGGGGCAGTGGAAGGTGTGAGTCCCTCCTCCCACGGGGTCCACGGGGCGGCAGAGGGCTGATGCACGGGGAGCAGCCAGGCCACACCCACCGCCCTGGTCCAGAATTAGTTTCAGCCATTTTCCCAAGAGGAGTCCAGTGGGGACTCACGTTCACTTTCGAAGAAGGCCCGAATGGAGCAGTGCCTGCGAGCATGAATTTTATGATGATACTGACTAGAAATGAAGATTTGCTCGGAAACGTACTAAACCTGAATTAGTTTAAGAGTAATTAGCAGCTACTATGTGTAGCATCCGAATTAAAATGGGAGAAACATGGACAGCTCCGAACCCAGACTCACAGGACAGCAGCAGAGAGAAACCAAAGGACCCTGAAGGCATCTGGCGGCCCGAGACGCTGTCCGAGGTGCTGAACCCACCTCCCTGCTCGCGCCGCGCACTCCAGCCCACCGTGACTGGCGCCCGCCTCGCGCTTCCTCCGTCGTCTCTGTCTCTGTCGGGGTGATCGGGGTGCTGTCTTTCCGCCTGAGTGCGGGCTGGGCTGTCGTCTCCTTCACAGCTGTACCAGAGCATCAGCGCCGCCCCTTGCTAACTATAAAGCCCCTTGCTGGTGGACCGGTGTCTTAGAGAACAAGAGAACACAGACGAGACCACGAACGGGTACGGACGCACCAGGAAAGAGGTTCCTAGGGACAAACGTCTCGTCGTTACCTCTTTCCACGCTCGGGAAGGGGTGCTGTGCCCGCCTCTCCAGAATTCCCGGCGCAGAAGGAAACAGGGCCCTACACTCCGCCTGCAGCTTGCGTTGGATGTTTGGGGTCGGGAAGATGGGGGCGCGTGGCCTGGTGTAGCCTCGGGGTGTGAGAAGAGGTTCCTGTTGGGGTTTAATGAGACTGGGGAGCCTCGGGAAGAAGCCCCCAGCGTACACGCGCGTGCAGGGCCTAAGAGCTGAGCGAGGTCCTCACACCGCGTGATCCCATCTCCCCTCCTCCGGGCTGTGAGTGCACAGGAGGGTTCCAGGGTGGGCTTCAGCGAGTGCGGGACACCGTCGGTTCTCTGTCGCCGTGTGCAGGCTGCAGGGTCAGCGCTTAGGAAAATTCTCTGTTGCGTTCAGCCCCACTGTTCTGCCAAGATTACTGTCACGGGAAAACCACGGGGCGCTTAAGACTCTGCTTTGTCCACTAGCTGGCGCAAGACGAGTCAGACGAAACGAGGTTCCCTGGGGGCGTCCCCGAACTGAAGTTCCCTTGTACGCATGCGCACCAGTCACTTAAACCCGGAGTCTCCTAGTCCAGAGTGTCAAGAATTAGGACAACAAAATTGTGTGTTAAAAAAAAAAAAAAAAAAAGCAGAATTGGGGGGAAACTTGCAAATGAAGGGCCAGCAAGAAGAGAAGGTGAAGTTTCCGTGATTTCGCAGAGCATCGCCTGTGGCGTAAGGAAGCTGGGTGCAATAGTGAGCGGGGGGGATCCGTGGGGGGTGCACGGGCAAAACATCCAGGCGGCACTTTATCGGGTGAGAGCAGAGAGGGGGAAATAACACCGGGGTGCGCGGGGCACCATGGCACAGGCGGGGACCCCCGAGACGATCCTCGCGGGCGGCGGTGCGGCGGGCGGGGCAGAGGGCGCAGAGGCTCTTAGATGCGGTTCACGGAGCCGGTTGGTCCGCGGAAACGGCAGTGATTTAGGACAAAGCTCTCGCGGGGGCGACGGCTGGAGTCCCGACCGCAGCGGTCGGCGGGATCCCACTAGGCTTTTCCCCACACCCGCCCTCCGGGTCGCACTCCGTTTCAAGCCGACCTCCAGAAATGGGGTTTTGGATGGTGGCGACAAGGAATAGTGGAACAGGTTGAACAAACACATTTAGACAAAAAATCATTTCAGACGGCACTTTATTGATCATGGGGTGTCAGGAGGCCCTGGAGGGCGGGGCTCACTGGCGCCCCCCGGAGCAGGCCGGCGCTCCGTGGCTCTGTTTGTGGTAGTCCGTGGCGATGTCCCCCACGACGGACAGGAACTCGGAGAACTCGATCTTCTTATCCTTGTTCTGGTCCTTATCCTCGAAGATGTGGGCCAAGTAATCTTTGCCCTTTTTGTCCTGTGGGCGAAGACGCAACACGAGACAAATTCAGTCCCCAGTGCCGCGGGTGGAGTGGGGGGAGGCGGAGGCGGGGCCGGGAGAGCAGGACCTGGGGCTGTGGGGTGCTGGGGGACTGGGCGAGCACAGGGCGGGGGTGGAGTGAGCATCACTCTGAGCTCCCTGAGGGGGAGTCATCGGCCCACGTGCCAGCGAGTGTGAGGGACCCAGGCCGGGTGCATGTGGTCGGCCCAGAGCCGCAGTGACCAGTGAGCTGCTGGGTGGGTGGTCTCCAGGCAGACCCCGCCACGGCAAAGGCACCACCAACCTGAGGTCTCCCCAGGAACCCATAGCTGGCTTCACCCCATGCCCGCCCTCCTCTGCCCTCTCTCTAGACCCCCGAATCATGCCACCCTGAAGTCCCTCTGCGCCCTGCCCAGTGTCTGTGTCCCTCAGTAATGGCCACTTAGTGACCAGTTCAGTGCAACTTGATTGTCAGACGGAATCGAGCTGGAACGAGCTTTCTCGTCACCCAGAAGGGTGCTCAATGGTGTCACCACAGGTGCCCATCACCCGCCTCTGGTCTCAGGAGGCCAGTGGGAGCCTCGAGAGTCGGGGCCTGAGCCCATGGGCGCCAGGCTCCCAGAGGGAGTGGGACAGGTGCAGGGCCCTCGGGGGGGGGGGGGGCACCGTGCAGCCTCCTCACAACGACTGAACCACACTCTGCCACACTCATCATGTCCCGCAACCCGATGACAAGCCAGGATATGAGGTCCCAGAGGCTCTCTGGCAGCTGTGACTAGTGAGGATGGAGACTGGGAGTGCCCTGTCCAAGGCACCAGCAAAGCGTCCTCGGCCACGCCAGGGCCCGCGCAAGGCGGGCAGCCCCCCCGACTCACACAGGCACTGAGGAAGGTGGGGAAATTGTCCTGCAGCATCTTGATCAGGCCGGGCTTGTCCATCATGTCGTCGGGTTTGACGTACGTGTGGAACAGGTCGATCATGCCCATCACGGCCTCCTCAGCCTGCGTGTGGCTCATTGTGGCTTTGGAAGGAGCTGCTGGAGAGAACGATGGGACCTTGGTCACCCTTGTCCACTGCAGACTCTAAGTCAGGACAACAGGGTGGGACTGGGGGCCAGTGCAGGGAGCCTAGGGGGAGCAGAAGGACCTATGTCCTCTAGGAGGTGGGCGACATGCTCTAAGGGAGGCGGGCAGGACCAGGCCTGGCAGCGGGGCGCAGGCAGGTCACGTTCCAGAGGAGCCGAAGGAGGACACGGAAGCCCTCCGGAACTCCCCTGGCTGGGAGCAGGCAGGGACCTGTATTGACCGGTCCAACCCTGCTAGGAGCAGGTCACCTCACAGGCAAGGCGGTGGGGTGTCAGGCCCGGGGTGGGGAGGGCCGAGCTGGCCATGGCAGGGACACTGCTCCCGAGGTTGGGGTGCAGAGAGGGCCTGCGGAGACCAGAGTCTGCGAGGCAGGCGAGTCCCGACAGGAGAGGAGACCAGGGGCACAGGACAGCCATGTCCTCAGCTCTTCCGGGGACGTTTCCCCAGAGAGGTCCCTGCAGAGCCAGCCAGCCCTGGGGACAGTCTGGTCCGGTCACCGTGCTCCGGGTTAGGACCGCAGCGGGGGAATCACGGCCCTGTAGGGCGCAGTGCCTAGCCTGGCCCTGGCCCTGAAGCCCCTGTGGCCGCCGCGTCGCCTCCGGGCACTGCAGAGCACGCTGTGTCCTGAGCTCTCGTCCTGGACGGGGCCTGTCGGGCCGACTTACCAGAGCAGAGCACGGATCACCGAAGGAAGGACGAGTGAGATGTGCTTCTGGGCGACACCGGTCCCTTTATAAGGCTGAGCCTTGCTCCTCCCCGGGCCGGTGCCCTGGGCCTCGGGTGCCGTGTGCTTCCTGGAGCAGGGCCCACTCAGCTGCGCGGGACACACCTAGGAGTGTGTGCTCAGCCTTCCCGTAAAACCCCAGGTGCTTCCCTCCCAAGGGACAACACCTAGAGCCTCATCCTCTCCCGAAGATGATCTAGCTCTGGGAGGCCAGTGGGATGTGTCACAAAGGGATAGGACTTTGGGCAGAGAAACTGGGTTTCTGGACCTCAAGGGCAGGAGTTTGGAGTCCGAAGGCCCGCGTGAGCTGCTGGCTCCTCCCCCGCACAGCCCCCTTCTGTGCTCGAGTCACGTGGCTGCCGCCCCCACCCCCCGCTCACACCCTCGACACTCGCCAGGTGCACGGTGCCCGCCGCCCCTCACTGATCCTGGACCTTCATGACCCAGTGACATGGCGCTGTCCCCTCAGGTCCAGCAGGGCAGCGTAGTGTCGGGACTGAAGCCCACGTCCCCGTGTGGGCAGCCGGTGGACGGCAAAGCCACATCTCACCCCGGACGAGCCTCACTCAGCCTCACTCTCAACTCCTACCGATGTCTCGGGTCACCCCAGGACCCTCCCTCAGGGATTCGGTGTCCCGGGGACAGAGTCAGGGTCTCTTCACTGCCAGCTTCACATCGGGTCCCATTGACGCCCTGGAGGGTGACCGGGGTCATGACCCACGGTGACTCTGAGGGAACAAGGAGAGGGTTTCAGGCACTGCATTTCGCCGGCGTGGAGGGGAAGCTCGAGGTCACCACCCTCTGTCTGAGCCGAACTCCACACTGCTGAATGTCACCCTGCAGCCCCAGGGGTGCCCGGGACACCCGAGGCAGTGCCCATGGTGGTCAGTGTAGATGAGCCTTGAGGCAGGTTGGGCAAGCCTGGCTCCCCGCCCACGCTGAGGACTTTGAGGAACCTCGGTGGCCTTCCTCCTGCTCTATGCAAATCCGTCCGCACAGGAGCCAGTGGCCCTCCCTGTATCGATCACGCACTCACTCCCACTCACCGCCGGTGTAGACCTTGACTTTTGAGCCACGTCAAATCCTCACAATTAGTTATTAATATCGTATGTAAGTTCCCTTTTGCTCAATTCACGGCCTCTGAGTCAGAGGCCGATGTTTCCCACAGTCCCTCAGGTCACGGGGTCTGAACATCATCCTCTGTTCCCGGGTCTCTCATATTTTATCTATTTTCCTCTCATCTCTATTTGCTTTTTAAATCCTCCCAAGAAACGATATATTTCCGCTCGTTTGTGAGCACTCTTGCAAATAGGACAGTTTTCTTGGTCCGTGTTTGACATATATTTTTGTTTGGTATCGATCAATCACACAGAAAAGTACAACGAGCAATATCCACCGCCCAGTGAATCACCTCTGACACTGTGACTGTCGCCCGGCCAGTGAGGGAGCATGGCCAGTGCCCCCTCCAGTCACTGCCCCCCCCCCACCGGTCCCCCAATGACCTGATCTGATCACTCAGGATAAGGCTCTCTGATTGTCTTTGTATTTTGTCTCCTATCCATACATCCCTAAACACTGAAGTTTTCCCTGCTTTCCATACATTACGTGAATGAAACATGCTCTGTCTACTCTTCCGTGTCTGCCCTTGTTTTGCTCAATGTTTAATTCATAATTTCCCCGGGTTAGTATTCCTCTGTACGGGTGTGACATCATCGCCAAGAATTCTGCCTCGGATGCCCCACGCTCTTCATGGTCTTGACTTCCTGCTCAGGGGACCAGGGATTTGACTGTGACCTCATGTTCGCCTGGGTATCGGTCACACTTTCTGGTGAGGGGTAAGGAGGGCCCAGGGCGGGCCCTGGATGTGTCAATCCTGCGTGTCAGGGAATGAGGTGGGGATGAGCCTCAGAGCGCAGAGCCCAGTTCCCGGCCCAGCGACAGATCAGTCCTGTTAGCTTCAGGGACACCAGTGCTTGCAGCCATGTGACTAACAGCCAAGTCACACCCCCTCATCTCCCTTATCACTCGCCACCATCGGGGAGACTACAGGACATTCCAGTGCCTCTGGAGACTTGCCTTCCGCGTGCAGGGCGGCTTGGCTGCAACCCTCTCTAACGCTTCGGGCGTCTGGAAGGAAGGTTGCCTCTGGTCGGCCACGCAGGCATTGCGGGGTCGTACCCGATAACGAAAGAAGCGCCATCGATGAACGATCTGTGCCAAGCCCTGAGCTGATGATTAACTCCCCAGAAAGCAGCCTGAGGTTCTTGGCGTTACACCCTGGTTCTCTCCCAGTATGTGAGTCCGATGTTAAAAATGATCCTCACGCACTGCTTTTGCTGCATCCCAAAACGATGTTTTGATACGTTATTTTCATTTTCATTTCATTCCCATTATTTTTCACTGTCTCTTGAGACGTCCTCCTCCACCCACGCATTATCTGCAGGTGTGTTGCTTGATCAGTACAGGTTCTGGGGTTTTTCCGGCCACATTTCTATTAGGATTTCCATTTCATCCCCGCTGTGGCCTGAGAGCACACATCATATGGGCTTCTATTGTCTTTCGTCGGCTGAGACGTGTTTCTCTGGCCCAGAACACAGTCCCTCTCGGCGAGCGGGCGGCGTGAGCCTGAGCGGCACCTGTTCTCTGCCGTCATAGATAAAGTCGTCTCTCAGAGTCAGTTGGATCCAATCGATTGATGATGCTGTTCGAGTCGCCTGTGTCCTTACTGTTTTCGGTCCCGCTGGAGCCTCGTTTCGGTCGAGGGGCATCGACGCCCCAGCAGAGTCGTGTCGGCTTCTCCCCGTAGGGCCCTCGGTTTTCGCCTCCCGCATGTGACGCGCTGTCGCCAGGCGCATGCGCGTTGAAGTTGCCCGCGTCTTCTCGGAGAAACTGGCCGCGCGATCCGATCGTCCTCCTTGCTCTGAAGTCCGCTGTGTCTGAAATTAATACTTAGTTAATTAAAAAGCGTAGCTTTGTTTTGATCGATATTAGCATGGCATACCTTCTCCGTCTCTTTGCTTTCGATCTGTGTCTTCGTACTTAAGCAGGTTTCCTGCAGGCGACCTGGAGTCAAGTCTGGTTTTTAACCCACTCTGACTGTCTCAGTCTGTTCGTTGGGACACACACACCATTTGGATGAAAAGGGATCATTAGAAACGTCAGTATTAAATTCAGATTTCATATTAACCATATCCGCAGGTGTTTTCTATTCATCGCCCTTGTTATTGTAAGGCTTTTTTTTTTTTCCTTTTTTCATCTTTTACTCTTTTCTCTACCTTCTCTGGTTTTAATCGAGTGTCTGACATGGTTCCATTTTCTCTCGTATCAGTGATCCTTTTTTAAATTACCGGTTGCCCCAGAGTTTGCAGCACAGATTTTGCAGCTCATAAGTCCACCTTCGACTAGGACCTGACCACTTTCCAGGTAGTACACAGCATTTCCCAGTCGCCCTCCTGTCCCTCATCACGTCGCCGTCACCCAGCACACTCACCCGTCATCACCCAAGACAATGAACAATTGTTTTTTGATGAAATTGTTTTCTCTTCGTACAATTAAGAGTAATAGAATAGGGTGTATGTAGAGTATATCACAATAAAAATATTTTTTTAATTTAAAAATAAGAACATTAAGATTTATATTTTGCCTTTATTTATGCCCTAACACTCTTTTTTTCCTTATGCAGTTCTGATTTTCTGGCCCTATGTCGTTTACTGCTCTCTGAAGAACGTATTTTAACATTTCTTCCAGAACAGGTCACCTGGCAAACAAGTTCCCTCGGTGCTTGTTTGTCTGAGAAAGTATTTCACCTTCTCTTGTGGAGGATAATTCAATGAATACAGAGTTCTAGGTGGTGGGATTTTAAAAAAAGAAAGAGAGAGAGAGAGAGAGAGAGAGAGAGAGAGAGAGAGCGCGCGCTGGAAACACCGCACAC